>NC_058516.1:7117908-7431402 GCF_020382885.2 Scatophagus argus
TTATCACTTGACAACACAATAACACCTACATACACTCGGTTCTGAATGTCAGGTGATGATTTACCCCCATAAACTGACTGTATTTCAAAATAAAACTGCCATTTTATTGTTTTTTACGGCATGTGCAGGTGTTTGCAAGCACCCTGCCTCTGCCCACGTTTGCCTCTGATGATCTCATGCTACAGGTTCAACCTAAAATCTGCACTGTGCTGACACCTGCTGGTTAGACGGCACATGAAAACCCTGCACAAACCACGATACACAAAAGCGGACGTCGCTATAATGGCAGCACATTTAATTTTTATCTTAGGGAGCAGTACATTTTCAGTTAGAAAGACTATTCAACTGGCTCAGTTTCATAAAAAAAGAGTAAAACAATAAATCACACGCTCATACTTGAGAATTCAGCTACTTCAGCACAAGTTTCAGTGCCTATTACCAAGAAATGAGGTTACTACTGCAATGTAGTAATGGAAACACAGAAGGACAAAGTAATGCACTTTGAATGCAGGACTCCAGGCCACATTCAACCACTGCAGATTTTGTTTTAATGAGAACTTTATGAGCTGCGTGTGATATTTTGAAATCAAATTCGGTTAGTAACATTTCATGTTTAGACTGTGCATACTGTAATAAATGAAACAAAGGAAAGTTTGCACCTCTTCACACTTCAGCTACTCACAGCTATTCCAGTCACTGATTTAACCGCACTAGAAGTTAACTTGTTTAAAGATTTGAACAAAAGCTTGTCTACAATCAACAGAAGACCTGTGGGTCCGGGCAAAAACCAAAAACAAGAATTAAAAGAGCATCAAGCAGTGCACTGTTGCAGGTGATCTGTGTGAGCTGCAAGTCGGAAACGTTGCAGCAAAGCAGCTCCAAAAAGCAGGATCTGAAGACCACAATGAGGACTCTTCAGCCTGGTTACACTGCACTCCAGGGATTCCATTATAGCTTGTTATTTTGAAATTGAAAAACCTGATTAGATTTGGTCGAAAATGTCAGGCAGTCCACCTGAGCACAGATGATGTGAACCAGCTCAGCCTCACTGATGAATGAAAACTTGCTGAATGTTTTTGCCTCTGCTATGTGATGAGGACTAGGCTCTAATGTTTTTGAAATGCCAAAGAACTTGTATCACGGGGGCTGATATGGTAAGCAGACTGATTAGGATTACACAATCCTTATGGCTTGCTGCTGATTTCTGGATTATGATCTTATCTAACCATTTCAATTTACTACTGAAATGACGGAACAATCTAATTAATAATTAACCGGAATGAATGCATCATGTGGTCATAAAACACTTGAGAGAACTAGTGCACAATTTAGCCATAACTAAATTAAAATACACGCTTGCTAATTACTACGCAGAACAAAGTAGAGCTTTTCGAGTTTTTGTTTTGTTGGACATATTAGGCTTGATGGCAGCGCCAGATGAAACGTTAAACCACCAAAGTTCCAAAATGAAGCTGCTGAAGTTGGACCTCGAGCAGGAGAGTGTGAAGCGGCGTTCATTCTGCTCTTTGCTTTCTGCACTGACACAAAAGACAAATACCACCATTGATTTAAAGGTTACTTAAAGGTTACTACTTAATCAAGAACAGACTTCTATTGATGGCTAACTGGCCCTCCAAACATGTGCAGTACCTTCATTCATGGTCCAGTGCCATGTGAACCTTTCCTTTCATGTCGTCAACGTGATGTTTGATATACTCTTATCTAATCTTCTCTCTCTCTTGTATTCTTGCTGTAATATATGGAACATCAAGTTACTAGTCAGACAAGGGTGTGGGTTACTTTATAAATATTAGAGTTAAATGGACCAGGGAAAACATGACAGCAGTGATTTCTAAGGTCTCATTAACTTTAAGACAGTACAGTTATGAGCTGCACAATAACATGTCTCATGTGAGTTTGTGTGATGTTGTATGTGTTGTTCTGTTCCTGTGGTTACCACCAGACAGGACTTACAAGAGCAGCAGGCTTCATCTGTCTGTCTGTCAGCCTCGATGAGTGCTGACGTCACAGCGGTTCACTCCATCACAAACGGGCGGGTTCGATCTAAACCCAGGAGAAAAGGGTGAGGTGGAGTGGACGCAATTAAAAGTTGGCAGTTGAGAAACAAAAAAGGTCACAGCGGAAGGAAAGTGGAAAAAGTAGATAACAGCAGTCGAGATAGAAGCTTACGCAGTAGTTTTGTCTGTTTTTATGGTTATGTTGCGGTCAATTAATCCATCTGACGCTTTTCAAATATAAAGTGATGAGATGAGACTGAACTTTCAGACGTAATAGTCTACATAACATCAGAATAAAGAGAGTATATGCATCTTGTACCCTGATTATTACTGTATGCTTGTACATGAATGAAAACAACACTCTGCATATTAGCTTAAAATTTTAAATGACAATGAGTAATCCGCTCAGCTTAAACATTAACCTACACAGTCACAGTGTGTGTGCGCAGGTGATCTCTGCAGCTGAGGCAAAGGTGTATCTTTATCTGATGGTGTCTTCTATAAAGGTTGTAAAGACTTCCCAAGGCTTGTTGTTTGTTGAGTTTACCCTCACAAAGTGGCAATGTTTAACTCTGTGGGACTGAGCCTCGTGGTGCTGCTGTCGGCGCTGGCCGCAGCCACAGAAGAGAGGTGAGTGTTATTCATGAAATTATATTTACTACACAGAAAGGTACAGACATTACTGAAAACAGTTAACTTGACCAGAGGTTTAAAAAACAGTTGAAAAGCATCTCGAAAGTTCAGTAAGTGACGGGGGCTTATGTGCCTAGCTATTTCTTGCTTGGTTGTCCCACAAATTGTCCTTTTTATACTTTATATAATTAAAAAAGAAGACACGTAAATTGTGTGCTTTAGAGGTGCTGGCAGGTGGAATTTTTTCCCCTCATCACCCCCCGTAGAGAAATGAACATTAAAACAGAATGAGAGACTGAACGGGACTGAAATGAAACCCTTAAGGTGCAGGAGAGACATTTAAAAAACAATAAAAGGTGCGTCATTCAACTGAGCATTCTTGTTTAAGTATGAGGAGAGCTACAGGTAGAGGTAGGACACGCTGTACTTTGGAAAACCACTGATTCTCATGCTTCTTCTGTATTTTGGTGTGTGCAGCAGAGTGGAGCATGACTACTACAAATACCATCCCATGCCAGAGGTGAGGCGGCCTCATCACTCACATTGCTTTTAACAGATCACTACACACACACACACACACAGATACTCTAATGTGTAACAACACTCCTCTCTGCAGATCAGCGACTGGATGGTCCAGACTGCGAAGGCTCACCCTGACGTCGTGACCATAGTTGAATACGGACAGACCTATGAGAAGAGGGTCATTAGCTTACTCAAGGTAAAACCAAACTTTAAGAGTCACTTTCACATCAGAGGGGACTCCAGGAAGATACTGGACCATACTGTGTGTTTGAGCGATACAGTAGCAAAATAAAAAGAGTGTGTCTTCCAGATCGGCCTGAAGACTGAAGCGAAAAAGAAGGCAATCTGGATGGACTGCGGTATACACGCCAGGGAATGGATCGCCCCGGCCTTCTGCCAGTACTTTGTCAAGCAGGTAAGAGACAGATTTAGAAAAGAAAAATTAGCCTTTCCACTAAAAAATAGATTAATTAGCAAAAGAACATTATTTAGTTGAGTTTGCAGCCCACTTTATTTAGCTGAAATGAGAGAAGAGCCTTAATTTATATCCCACATGTTTGCCATTATATCAGTCTGATGTTCTTGTTTGCTAACTCAAATCAGATCCTGGAAACATACAAAACAAACCCAAAAATCGAAGAGATGATGAAGAACATGGACTTCTACGTCACCCCTGTGCTCAACATAGACGGCTACATCTACTCCTGGAAGGACAACACAGTCAGTGCTCCCGTTTAATGGATATTTATCAAATTACTTGTCTAAGGATCCGAGTTATGCGTCAGGAGGCCACAGGTGATCAGGATATGAGAGTATGAGTCTGTTAAAGCAATGGCAGTGGTTACGTTCAGATGAGCTGCAATTCAATCAGTGAATAAACTGATTTCTGATGCGCAACATGCCCCAAGCACAAAATCATCTCAAGATGAATGGGGGGCATTTCAGTATGCACAAGGGTCCCCACTGTATTCATTACTACACTGGTAAAACAATCAGAACCGGCTGATTTAACTGAGTGATCATTCTGACCCATCTAGACTCGACTGTGGAGGAAGAACAGGTCACCGGGACCTTCAGGCTGCGACTGCCACGGCACTGATCTCAACCGCAACTTTGACGCCAACTGGGGCAGTGAGTTTTGTGGTCCTCTTATTTACACAGCCTGTGGCTTTGACTATTGTGAATGATGGTCAATCAGGGCAGCTCCTGAACTAAGTGGAGCATTTAGCAGCTGGAGAGTCAGATATTTCCTACCAGGAGTCGGTAGAGCCGAAAAACAAATTCAAAAATGAGTGAATATTGGACCTTAACTCCTTAAAAACATGACTCTAATGCAGCTTTACACATAAATGCTTCATTTATATTGAAGATGTCATGTAGAGTTTCTAAGATTTGAACATGTGAAGCTGTGTTATGGGAAGCATTGGTGACGCATCTGATTCAAATCCATCGATTTTCTATGGTCGCCTTTTTCAGCAATCGGGGTCTCGTTTAACTGCTGCTCACTCATCTACTGTGGGAGCGAACCCGTGTCTGAGGCCGAGGCCCAGGCCGTCACTTATTTTGTAGGAAGCCGTATCGACGAGTTCCTGTGTTTCTTCACCATCCACTCCTACGGCCAGCTGCTCCTGGTTCCCTACGGACACCCCAACTTCACAGCCTCCAACTACAACGAGCTGGTATTTATATTTTTTACGCTGAAGCATATTTCACACATTTCTGAGAATGAACATGCACACGCAATATTCTACATAATACCGGGATGTGAGGTGCACATGCATCTTTATAGCCTAATTATCACTGCATGTTCCTGCATTAATAAAGGGAAATAGAAACGCCATAGAAACTGAGCTTATGCAGAGTAAATGAGACAATCTGCGAAAAACACTTCATTTATTTCAAGGTTTTGGATTTAATATTGTGCAGCAGATAAGCAGCACATCTGAATGGTGCACTACGAAATGCAGAGAGAGTTCACACAGTGTACACAAAACACACACACACACCTGAAAGCGGTCGGTCGTCATGTGCCAAGGCGGAACAGAAGCTGTGAAGTATTCATAGTGGAAAACAAAGGGCTGGTTGGTGTCAGGATTACATCCATTCATCTCTTTGGATTTAGCAGGAGAAGTCAGCCCGCTTTGCCCGCCACTCAAGCCACACCATGTTTCTTTGCTCATCAGACATTCATGGTTGATGTGATGAGGTTTTCAATTATGAGTGAACGTGGAGCCCGACTGGTTTATGAACACTCAAATTGATGCAATAACATCCTGTCAGGTGTTCTCAATCAGCCTGCTTCCCAACAGTATTACTCTGCCTTTCCACAAGTGCACCACCAGCTTACTTTGCAATTAACAAAAAGACAACTGGCAACAGGGAAAACAGAAATTCATCCTGAAATGTTTTCAGGAACACTGAAGGACATGTTGCAAACTGTAATTATTTAGCTGATCGAAATGACTTAAAATTCAAAAGACAAAACACACATTAAGGAGTTCCTTTTCATGTTGACATTTTTGGAAATTAACGGTCAGTAATGTTGGATTGCATTACTTGCTCAATCCATATATCTACATATTCATCTGTTCTGACTGGGCACAGAAACATTTGATACTCCTGCACCACAGTGTCTGTACACCACCGGAAACAGCATCCCAAACATGCACTCACATTCTCACGTGTCTGTCATGGGCATCAGTTCCTGGCATTGACGCTGGTGAAGCTCTGGAAATTTTAAATTTACGTTTCCTTTCATGTAAAACAGCTTCCTGGTAACTCCAAGTTGCTGGAGAAGGTTTTCAAACCTTTGTGTTGAATCCCCTCATTAGGGGAGAAAACTTATATTATCCACACACACAGAGCCGGTGTAGATTGTAAGAATCACAGTTTAAGCTCAAGTTTAAGCTTAAAAAAAGGTACATTTGCCTCTGCAAACTGTGATCTTTAATTTCAAATCTATAACACTGCAGAAAAAACATTGCTTTTATTCACATTAAGGTTGTACCACTCTGTGGCTTTACTCAATAGAACTGAAAAGGTAAATCCATGGGCTCTCTGCACAGTTCAGTGATTATATGACACAAGCTAATGTCTGCTTCCTCAGATGGAAGTCGGTTTGGCTGCAGCAGAGGCCATAAAGAAGGTCCATGGGAAGCACTACACTGTAGGAGCCTCACCGGACGTACTGTGTAAGTCTGCACATCACTGCTGCTCACACACTCATCAGAGTTAGAAGTGTTCACAACGTGGCTCTAAGAACGGTCCCGTCCCACTCTGAAATATCTCGTCCTCTAGCGCCACCATTACATTTGTGGTTTTGAGAGAAATGTCTCAGTCCCAGCTGTAAGTTGTGTTTGGTGCTAATTAGCACAAACTAACTGGCTTGGCTGTATTTCATGCCTCATTGGTACCCGAAGCAGCATAAAGTAGTAAAATAAAGTGGCTACTAAAAGCCTAGTGAAAAAAAGGGGCACAGGACGACCAGTAACATTCATACCCTCTTTCTCTAGACCCCAACTCTGGTTCATCCAGAGACTGGGCTCGCATGCAGGGGATCCCCTTTGCCTACACCTTTGAGCTGAGAGATAACGGGACATATGGCTTCGAGCTTCCAGAGGATCAGATCCAGCCGACCTGTGAGGAGGCCTACAGTGGAGCCCTGCACATCATCACCTACGTCCACGACAAGACCTTCAGTGGTGCAGTGGCAACCGCCGCCGCAACCCTGTGGACCATCCTGTTAGCGGTGGGTGCCACCAGCACCACCCTGATGTGAGGTGGAAAAACCTGCATGAAGTCCGCTGAGCAAAACTACTATTCAGTGTTGGCTTCAAGTTTTAGAGTTCCAGTTTTTAATATGCAAAGTTTTTATCAGCAGAATCTGCTGCTAATAGGATATGATAAATAGTATGGAAATATTTCTTAATTTATAAATGCTATAACATGGTTGTAAAGTGTCTTTGAATGATATGTCATATTTATCTGTTCATAAGCTTCGATAAATGTCACACTGCAGCTCCCAAGCTATTTTTATCACTGAGTATCAGGAAATGTAATGAGACAAAAGAATAAATATGTACAATATGTTCCATTTTCCATGTGTTATTTTTTATGTATTGCATCAGTAATTACAGTCTTGACAATCCGTATGTTACATACGCCTGAAATACCAGTTCAAGATGTTTTTGCAAAAATTACATTATGCACCAAGGCAGGTGTGTAAACCAAAAAGAGGAGAAAAAAGATGTTGACTTTTGAAGGTATATGTGTGTGTTATATAATTAAAAAGTTCCAATGTAACAGCCTCACAGCAGCGTTTCAGTGTTTGTTACTGTGTTCCTGAAGGGCTGGAAGCTTTGTTGTCTCAGGCAGGCGAGCGAAAAGAAGAGCTGCTCCTCAGGAGGAAACTGGTCCCACTGTGTCCACGTCCAGCCTGAGAGAGAAAAACACATTCTTTGTCATGAACTGCTCAGGGTGGTGGGGATATTTTTTGCCCCTTTAAATATTTGTGGAAAACATTAGCTCCACATCACATGCCTTCGTTCTTCTCCGGCTCCAGGTTCTCTGGCTCTCCTGACCGCTTCCTGTCCAGTTCTCCCTGCATGATTATGGTGACATAGTGGTACTGCTCCTCCAGTCTGATGGAGTTCACCACTGAGACGAAGCGGACGTTCACCAAACGCACCCCTGCTTCCTCCAACGCCTCTCTGTGAGCGCACTCCTCCCACGTCTCCCTTTTAATTACATAAATACGTGTCACATCCACCGGAAGTCATCACATGCTTTCACATTTTAGGGCAGGTCATATGGACAGTACTCTGAGGAATATATTAAGATGACTGCCCCTCGACCCCTTAACTCGCTGGACTGTCTTCATTAAAGGAATGTCAAAATGATGACAGTCTCACCACTCTGCACCAAACTGCATTTACAATAGAACAAATTAATATATGTACAGACTTAATTGGCGGGCACTTGTAACCACGCACGTTCAGAACATGTCTTAATATTTGTTGAGCTCTTTGGGGAAATTCGGCATAATAACTGACTTAAATGTTTTTATTTCATTGTGGTTTATGTCTTAATGACAGAAAAACACACAATAGAGAAAGGAGTGAAGTCGTTATTGTCACAAGAGATGTTTGCTGAACTACATAACAAAAGGCCAGTGTTAAGCATCCCTAACACACGTATGAGACGCGTCCGTCAGATTTGCGGAAGGAGTTTGCTAACTGGCTACCTACTCACCCAAACTCTAAGTGGCCACCGACGAGCTGATATTTGCCTTTACCAGTTTCGCTTTTCCGTTTTCCCAGGAGAACACAGCCTGGGTGGGCTAAGTCTGTTACCAGCACCCCGACCCCAACTCCTGGACGTTTCACCACTTTATCTGACATTGGGTCAAACCTAAAAAAATAACGACTTATGAATGACTTAGAGCTAGCTATAGGAACCTAACCCTGCACTGCAGCATTGTAGACAAGCTACTCAGGAAGAACAAGATGTATCCCTCCTCTTCACTTCCGGCTACGCTTTAAGAGTCTTTTAGAGCCCTCCCGTGGACGGTACACTAACTTCTTGTTTGCTTCTATCAAGTGGTTTAGCAACATTATTATGACACAAAAATAATAAACATCTGATATATCACGTTGTACTGCATTAACTGTTCTAGTTATCTGGTTATTTTTGAATTAGCTGGGCAATCTTGTTTAAATACGCTGAAAGCGCAAGCTGTACCTACTAAACGAACAATGGTGCAACACTGCCACCTCGGGACGAGTTGTGCTTAGTGCATGTTCTGTCTGCAGAGAGGGCAGTGATAAAAATTACATCCAGGGACTGTATATAAAAATGCTGCAATTCAATATAAATCAGCTAGGTAAATGAATAACATATAACAATATATAAATAAGTTAATATATGTCCATGATTACAGCATTGACTGGTATGAAGAGAAAAGAATGTGATTTAAATGAAGGTGATCTGTCAACTTGGTAAAAACATTATACCTAACTGTATATATAGTCAAAACTAGATCTGTCTTGTTTTACAAATAACACTTATATACTTGTATAATAATGTACTTGTAATGCGCTTTAAATTAAATACTGCACTTGCAATGGATCAGCCTATTTTTATTACCTTCGGTTATTGTTATGTTTACTTAATTACAGGATCAGAATACTTCTTTCACCACTGGTTTGGTGAAATGATCAAATAGACAGTCCTTTCACACCTTTACGTACAGGCATTTAACAGTTTTCCACCGACACCCGTTTTCCCCGCTAGACCTGCCCGGTGGCTCTGGCCCCGCCCTGCTCACCTCTCCCTGCTCTCACCTGTGAGACATTTTCCACCTGTGAATCCAGGCACCTGGACTTCTTTACTTCTTTGGATCTTTCTCTTTCACTGTTCTGCTCTCTGAGTGTCACGGCAGGTAACCATCTCTCTATTTTTAATTCCTTCAGCCTTTTCTTCGCAACTCGTCTGACAGTGTCACCATGAGTGCCAAACTGTGGACAGAGGAGCAGTTTAACTGTCCTGTGTGTCTGGACCTCCCAAATGATCCAGTCACCATCCCCTGTGGACACAGCTACTGCATGGGCTGCATCAAGGACTACTGGAGCAAGGACGATCCCAAAGGGATCTACAGCTGCCCCCAATGCCGCCAGACCTTCTGCCCCAAGCCCTCCCTGTCCAGGAACACCATGCTGGCTGAGGCTGTGGAGCAGCTCCGCAAAGGGGCCCTCAAAGCTGATGTGCGTGAGTCTATACGAAGCGCCCGTGGTATGGCCTCTGCTGCATCTAGATCCAAGGGGAAGCTCTCCTCCTCAGCAGTGGCATGTGACATGTGCAAAGGAGAACAGCGAGAGGCGGTCAAGAGCTGCTTGGTGTGTATGAGCTCATACTGTGAAGCCCACCTGAAACCTCACCACACCAAGAAATCTCTGAAGCAGCACGAGCTCATAGCACCCACAAGCAATCTGGCTGAGAAGATCTGCACCCAGCACAAGTACCTGCAGGAGTTCTTCTGTCGTCAGTGTAAGATGTTCATCTGCTGGCTGTGCACCAGCAACCACCACAAGGGCCACGAGTGTGTGTCCACCAAGGCTGAGCGCCTGGAGAAACAGGTAGGCAAGAACTGATGCTGCACTGGCCTCAGGCACCAGATGACTAGATGGCAGTGATGAGGGGGGCCCAGCCAGTTAGCAGAGGGGGGGGGACAGCTGTCGAGTCAGTATCGGCTGATCGGCTGAGTAAAACACTTTTTAGTAATTAAATATAGCCAGTTAAAGGTCTAATCAGTCAAACAGGGCTGCTACTGATGATTTTAAATTAATAATGATATGACAACGTTTGCTTTACTTTCTGTCTGAACACACATTATCAATACTTGAGTAATTCTGACTTATTAAACACTTAAAACAGAGCATAAAATGCTTGATTTGTGTAATAAAGGACCTTTAAACAGAAAGTGGGCAGTTGTTTCTACAGTAGACGATAAGCCGATGTGTGTATCACCGGCCTGCTATCTGTCCATTGTTCTGGGTTTCTGTTTAAGGTGTCGTCCTCTCTTCTTTGTGTCTGACTGAGGTTCCAGCCCGGCTGAGGACATTCCTAACTACATTCCTGTCCGTTCATAACTCTCCACCCTGTCATGCTTTCTCATGTTTGTCAGAGGTTGTTCTGATGCCACGTCCTCATGTATTCTGCTATAGAAAGTGCTGTCAGAGATGCAGGCGGAGAATCAGCAGAGACTGAAAGACAGAGAGCAGGAGCTGAAAGACTTGAAGAAGGTGATGGAGGTGATGAAGGTCGGTTAGAAGAACTTTATCCTTGTTAAGTTTGCTCAAAATGAATCCAAACTTCATACAAATTTCACATTTATTTGAGATAAGTGCAGCTGGGCCTTACTGTATGCATACTGTGGCATGCTGGTCTCCTTCCCTGCCTGAACAGCGTTCTGCAGACAGGGTACATGATGACACGGAGCAGGCGCTGTCAGAGCTGCAGCGCTCGGTGGAGCGTCTGCAGGAGCTGCTGGAGGAGGTGCTGGATCAGGCAGGCCAGGAGAAGATGGGCCAGGCTCAGGAGGTCGCTGACAGCTTGGAGGCTGAGATCAAGGAGCTGAAGAAGAGGGACACGGAGATGAAGGACCTCGTACGGTGCGAGGACCACATCCACTATCTGCAGGTAGGCCAGACCAGGAAGTTCAGACTAACTGTGGGGGTAATATCACTGTTTGGGGAAGAAACCTTGCTGTCTTCACACAAGACTTTATGGTCACATAGTTTTCTCTTCTCATCTTTCAAAAGTCAAACTTCACATTTTTTTCAGACATGTGAGTCCATGTGCACTCCCCTGGAGTCGGGGGACCTGCCCCCGGTGGTGGTCAATCCAGAAGCTTCCCTAGAGCCTGTACGAGACGCCATCCTGGACCTCAGGGAGAAGGTGGAGGATCTGTGCAACCAGGAGCTGAGCAAGATCACCAAACAAGGTCTGTCATGAGAGTGTTGTTTGGTCCTGCCTCTTCTTCTTGCCATGTCTCATCTGTCATCTGTCTTCACCTTACTGTCTTTTCTCTTCCAGTCAATGACACGACACTGTTCACTCTGAAAGACTGTAAGTTCCAGCCTTTTTATATTTTCAACCTGAGCAGAGCAAATGGTGTAGCTGTTGTCGAACCTTCATGCTAAACAGTGACTTCCTCTCATTTCATGTAGCCAACCGCAACGCGGGACAGAAAGGAGGGATTTTTAAATGTGAGTCTTGATTTTATTTTATTTTTTTAAATCTGAATATGTCACAAACCTGAAACTAATTTCACCTTTTTTAAAGTGTTTTCTGGTCTGGGCTCTCGCAACACCAACAGCCGTTCACCAGGTAGGTCCGGGGTTTTTAAATCCACATTTCACCACCATTACTTCATCTTTCTGCTTTGTTGTCTTTTGCATAACTAGGTGTAGTGTTTACACGATTTCTTTTGTGATTTACAGCTTCCACCCCCAATATTTCAGTTGGAGCACGGAGTACAGACAGACGAGGATTTGGTACCGTACACTGATGTTCATTATAATATATTTGACAACATTAAAAGCACACACAGGCCTTGTTAAACATGACGTTTCATTATCAGGTACAGGCCCAAAAAATCAAGACGTGAGGAGCAGAGACGCACCACGAGGTGAGAGTTTGTGTGTGTGCTGTTGAAAATCCCCTAAATTAACCTGCAGTGTGTGTCACTACCAAGGATGGAGCAGTAAAATGTGTGTGTGTGTGTGTGTGTGTGTGTGCATGTTTTAAAACTATTCTTCTTTCCTGTTGCAGACAGAGGAAACACAAGCTCGCCTAGACTGCGGGACAGACAGAGAAGAGAGGACAGAGAGACAGGTAGGTTCACTTTACTTTGCCTGGCAGGATGTCGAGACTTCCTGATGATAATTTGGCAGTTAGTTCCTGCTGCAAGAAATGTTTCCGTAAGCATGTCAAAGGAGGTGAACGTTACACCTGACAAACATCAGCATGTTCGCATGATGATGCCATGATGACATCATCACACCTTGTGCTTGGAGACCACAAGGTTCTAACAGGAGGCTTGACAAAGAGAAGGTGTGCGGTTTGAGAGATGTGGGTCTGTAATGTGATCGGATCTCATTAAAGACATTATTCAGGTGCATTATGGGAAATGTAGGATACAGCATTTCACCTATAGTATTGATTTAAAATTAAAGTGAATGATCTAGTTTAATAAAATCAGTACTCTGTGGATGGAATAAAATTTCCAAACATAATTACCAGAGAAGTAATGAATGTATTTGGTAAGCTGTTATCAACTTAACCCAACCTTGATCTAATATCTCACGTGTCTTCCAACCAGTGAGGGAGACCAATCCCAGACCCAGCCCCAGACCTAGTCCCACTCCAAGCCGCAGAGAGTCCCAGTCTCTTTGGAGCAGGTCCAGTCAGAGCCAGGCTGCCCCTGCTGCAGCCTTGACCCCGGCTCCAACTCCCATTCCAGCCACAGCAGCTCCAGCTCCAGCTCCAGCTCCGGCAGCAGCATCAACTGGAGGTACAAAAACAATGTTTGGAAAGAAAATAAAACTCCACCAACTTGCAACACCTTTCTAATACAACAGTGACAAGCAATAAATGCTCATGTTCTGCTTGGTCTTCTCCTCCTGGTTCGGTCAGGTTTCAATCGGATGGGCTCAATCGCGTTGATCAGCAACATCTTCCGTTCTCATCGGCGTGGCACCAACCCAGCCACCCCTGCTGCCCCAGCCAATGACACACCATCTACAGGAGGAAACCCATGTAAGGCCTGACCCCCTCGCATGACCTCCTCTCTGACCTTAGTGTTATAAGCATCTCAGTATTCAGGGAGTTACAAACAGAACAAATAGATGAGAGCAAACAAGAGCTGAGTGCATTTTGCCCTACGTACATAGCTGTACAGCATATTGATTACCCAGACTAAGTGTGTGACTTGTGTGCACTCAACAGGGGCTATGGCTGCTCTGCCTGAAACGGAAAGTAAGATGGCTGCCTTCATATATACAAAATTCTTATTATTTTGTTTCGTTGTCACATTCAGTCCTAATCACTTAAACTTAGGCATGTTCATACTAATGTGTCTTAACATTGGACAGTTAATCCTGGTCTCTTCTTGGACTCGCCTACCCCCAACACCATGAATCACGCTCCTATTTTCCCTGGATGTGAGTAACCTTTGTGTTGCCATTTTGAGAAAAGAAACATGAACAAGCAACACCAGCAAATAAAAATATATTGTGATGAATGTAACAAAAGACTAATTGGACAATATATTGCATTGTAACTGTTTGCAAAATGCACCTCTTTGCACATTTTCCAGTGAGAGAAATCAACATTGACAGCATCCAGGCCCCAGAGCCGAGGACCAGAGAGGAGTTTCTACAGTGTGAGTCTCAGTGTTTAACTACAATATTACGTTTTATTCAGAGATGAGTTGTCTGCGTCTGCTGCAGGGATTGTTAATTAAACTTCTTCCTTCCTAGACTCTGTCACGTTGACCCTTGACCCCAACACGGCCCATCGGCGGCTGGCTCTCTCTGAAGGCAACACTAAAGCAACCCTGCAGGCGGCGGCGCAGGCCTACCACGACACTCCAAAGCGTTTTGACGGCTGGACCCAGGTGATCTGCGAGACACCGCTGTCCGCCCAGCGCTGTTACTGGGAGGTGGAGTGGAGGGGTCGGGGCTCATCTATGGGCGTAGCGTATGCAGCATTGAACAGGAAGGGCTCAGACGCCAGGTCGGGGCTCGGTTACAATGCCCAGTCCTGGACCCTGGAGCTGTCGGACACCTGCTGCTCTGCCATGCACGACAACCAGAAGAGGGACATACCGGTCACCTACTCACCCCGCCTGGGCATCTTCCTGGACCTGTCCACTGGGACGCTGGCGTTCTACAGTGTGGCAGACAGCATGACACACCTTCACACCTTCCGAGCTAACTTCACCCAGCCGCTTTACGCTGCCTTCGGGGTGGGCAGTGGAGTCGGCGTGGGTCTGGACTTCGCCCTGGGCCAGTTCAGCTCCAGCGTTGACAGCATCAAGATCTGTCCCATATGAGGACGCAGGCACTGACAGGCCACATTCACGTCATCAGAACAACTGACTTCAGAGTTAAACACAGCAGCTCGGACGTGCTGTTAGCAGTGACTGAAAGCTTTTTTGTCCCTTTTTTCATATTTTAAATGCACTTTGTGAGACAAGTTTGGGTTCCACGCCAAAAGCAATCGCTGCATTGTTTACAGCCATGCTAGAAGCTTGGCTATGTGAATGGAAACATCAGCCTGTTGGCTGGTTCATCACAAAAACTACTGCATGGACTCTTGGATGGATGTTTGTGGTCTCTAAAGTCCAAATTGTGTTTTGTCCAATAGTTTGGTTTGTGGACCAGTTCCTACAGTACTACAGTACAGAGCTGTTGTGATAAGTCGATGAGTTGTCAACAATTAAATTAACCTGCAACTATTTTGATAATCGATTAAACAATCTGAGTCAATTTTATGAAAAATTCTCTGATTTCAGCTTTTCAAATGTAAATATTTTCTGGTTTCTTTCATCCACTGTGACAATAAACTGAATATAATTTGGTTATCGGGTGAAACATTTCAGGATGTCTCCTTAGGCTTTGGGCTGGAGTGTGTGTGTGTGTGTGTAGCTGAGAGCAGATGTGGATTTTATTTTTGTCAGTTTAAGGGGAAAAAAATTGCCATGTTCTCGGTCATCAAATACAAATCCAGTTTGGATCTTGTGACATCTCACAAACACAAACACACACATCAGACTTTCTGCACAAGTTCTTCCACAGTATATGAGTCATAATGAAACCAGTCAGTGATTCAGACACTTTGTTTCCTTTGCTTTATTTTAAAAAAGAGGCAACAGAATAATAGCCATGAGCAGTTTACAGAGGATCATGAGCTTAGAGGGGAGGCATGGAGTAATCACAGAACATTTTAAATTTTAGTCAAAGAAAGACACAAACCAGAACCTCTTGTTTCCTGGGGAAAAAGAGGATATGACAACTACAACAAATCTAAAGATATGAGAAGTCTGGATGTGCCTTCTTGCATCTCCTCCCAGTCCTACGGACACATATAACAATAAACTGAAGCTCTTCTTCCTTAGTTAAATATATTATAGCTTATTAACACAAAATGCATCACATACATGTTAGCCAGAGTATTCAACTTCTTCAAAATAAAAGTTTTGGCTCAATTCCCTTTGGGCCTCTACACGTGGAAAGCAAAAAAAAGCATAACAAAAAATACTGCGACAAATATTAAAATCTCAAGGTGTTAGCCGACAGTGTTACAAGAGACACGTGTTACGCCAAAATTTCTCATTAATATGTTGGAATCTAACTTCAAATACTGACGTCAGTAAAACAAAGGTTACGTAAAAAAAAAAAAGTAAAAGTGCAGTGAATGAGCGGGAGGGTCTGGTTGGACTAATGAATGTTAGGGGCAGCAGCAGGTCAAAGGGATCGAGCACACGGCTTCACGCTTCCTCGTATCTAAATAACACATTACAAAGTGGTACGCAGGATGAACGTTGATATGTTCTCCTACAGGAACACTCCTACCTGCTGGCCAGTGTGTGAACTTGAGATAACCCCAAGATATATTTTAACCACATAAAAAACCACCACCTATAATAAACCTGGATGTAATACACGACTCAAAAAACGTGTCAATGGTTGTTTCCCTCTCAACAAATTGAACCTGAACATCCCACGAGCCTGAGATAAAGGGTGGTGGCCGAAAACGAATAAAATTTGCTCCCAAGGCCGTGGTGAAATGTTTCCAATGAAGAAGTGATCCTCGAATGAACACGCAAAGTCAACCTCCAAATCCCACTGAGTGCAACTCATATATACAAACGTGGCTTCACAGGAACACAAGTCATAACAGTGCTGGCTTCTACGTAAGGCCTCATACCAATAAAAACACACAAAACACAAGGACCTGAAGGAAAAGGCAGCCTTTTCTCTCTTTTTTTTTTTTTTTTCCCATTTGTCTGGCGTCTGATGTGGTTCGGACCTCGCCTTCAGCCTGGCCCCACCAGTCTGCCGACAGGTGCATGCTGGGACCCGTGGGCAAGGTCGCTTTGAGTCATGCAGACGCTTGCAAGAGGCGGGAGAAGGGGACACGGCACATGGATGTCACCAGACAACCGTGCAACAATGGACTACTGTAAAATCATTAGAATATTAATACTGGCATGTTAACAGCCTGGTCGGACTACAAAATTAGCCTGGCAGTACGTTGTCAATCCAGCTAGCACTTAAAGTCTTCTAGTCAGTGATGAAAGCATTTTGAATCCCTTCTCTTCTGACTGTAAAAGTTTAGATTTACAGATGATACTGTTCTACTACAGACTAAAGCTTTTCCAACCCACTACGCAAGCCCTTGAAACAGATTCTGGATGCTCAGACCTTCGCTCTTTGCCTTTCACTTACTTCCTCTTCTGATAAGAATAAACATGCTAAGACCACACTCTCCCTTCCTTCCATGCCTTCATCTGAACTCTTGTTCTTTTCTAATCCACATCCTCAAACCTTTGTTCACTTACACACTGTCCTTCCATCACCCCCTCTGCCTGTACCTGAACATCCAGAGCTCCACAGGAAAACTACATAACCTAATTAAGATTCATACACAGCTGAGAAGGTAGCAGGAGCTGAATAACCCACTCAGACGCAAGCTAAGGCCTTGATATCTCGCATCATGGCAAACATCAACAAGCGCAGACACTGCGGTATCACTAAAAACAGTCAGTTTAGTTTAATTGTGCTTTAAAAGTCAGAAAAGGGAGGGATTGTTCTGCCCAACAGATGCCCTGACTCCTCTCTCCAAAGGCAGAAAGGAGGAGAGATGAGGGGAGGAAGAAGAGGATGGAGGTGTAAAAGGAGGGGTTCATCTTCTGGACTGTGTGCCCAAACATCACCTCCCCTTAGTGTTTGGCCAAACTTGACGGGACATGGGAGACAGAGGCAAGATGTCGACGACGTTCTTTGAGGTTTCCCCAGGGTGGCGGGGGGAGGGCCAAGGAGGTGGGGTGAGGAGGAGGTGTTGGGTTAGAGGATGACTTTCCTGCTCGGGCACCAATCATGGCTGGGAGGCTCTGGTTGCGCCTCAGGCCGTCTAATAGGCTTCCTCCGCCTGCTGACACAAAAGTAGCAGAATCTTGGCGTGGCACTGAAGCTTCAGATTCTGCACCCTGGAGCACCTTGGTGAATCCCAGCCGCCGCAGCCTCTCCATTAGGCCGACGTTAAGTGGTTCTGGTCTGGTTGTGCCTGGCTTAGGGGATGGGACAAGCGCTGGGGTTTCTTGGGAAGAGCTCGGCAGGTCGGGATGTGGCGCACGGCCCAAATTCAACCCGTAAACATCCTGGAGAAAAAGCTCGGCCGGCCGCGAGGCTAGGAAATTGTCAATTGTTGGGTGCTGGCGGGACTCCTTGGGCACTGGGGATGGAGGAGGGGAATGAGAGGGGGAGTTAGGAGGTGTGCTTGGGAGGAGGCGGAACAGGGGCTGCCGAAGTGTGGGCTTCGGGGATGAAGGGGGGGTGTCAGTGGAAACTTGAGCAGAAATGCCTCTCTCAAGGACCAGCCTAGTCAGGCCACTAGGTGGCGCAGGGGGACGTTGAGGGGGAAAGGAGTCACCCACACTCAGTCTGCAAGGAGTCAAGGGGGTACTGGGACCTGTCCTCATGGAACTGGGTGTGTTGGCCAAGAGCGACGACTGAGAACTGAAAAACAGAAGACAAGATGAGGGAAGAGAGAATTGTCAGCATGACAACAATTGAACAACGGCTGTGTGAGGGGGACCTACCTTGCGGTAACCTGTGTGATGTCACTGGGGTGCATGATGCGACAGGTCGTGAAGGTGTAGGTGGAGAAAGTGGAGCTCTGACATTTTCCTGGATTTTGGACTGAACATACAAACAATCAGGTTATGAGATGGCTATTTGTGATGGCTCCTCACTGAAATACATTGTGTTGTGTATTCCCTTTCTGTAAGTTGTATTTACCGGAGGAAGATGCTGTTGTTGATGTCGAGCTGCAAATCAGACCTTGGATCATTGTTGTGCTTACTCCTGGAATGGGTTGAGATGATAGGCTGCACTTCTCAGTGACGTGATGTGTTGTGGGGGTCAGGCATAGGGTTGATGTGACCGTGGAGGAAGTGGCAAGTGTTGCGGGTAATGTCGGCAGGGCGCACGAGAGGGGCGGGACAGGGACAGGGGGCACCGAATTCTTCCTGTCTTTCCTCTCCTCTGGCGTAGACGAAAAGCGCACTTTGAAGGTGATCCCACCTTCCTCCTCTTCCTCATCCTCCTCTTCCTTGCCCTGCTCTGCAGCACCCTTCTCCAGGACACCAATGCCACTGTGCTCTCCATCCTCCTCATCCTCCTCCATGTCAGATAGGCGGTAGACAGCATCCTGAGCCAACGGGCAAAAACCTTTGGTCACCACCCCAGGGTGGGGGTCCAAGATGGTGGCAAGGTGTGGTTTGGCCAGCTGCTGCCAGTGATGGAGTGTCAGTGAGCCTGGCAAAGAAATGCTACAGTGTTACAGTTTGATGTTTCAAACCTTGTTCAAACTGCCAGCCTCAGTGTGTTTTTTCATGTCCATATATGTCATATATGACATATATGTCAACTGTGATGATAATAATAGGACTACAAATTTTTAAGCCAAACATTACCTTCCATGGGCTTGACGATCTGGAGCTTCTCGGGCAGGAAGGTTTTGAAAACGCTGGAGCTGAAGGAGAGCTCCGACAGGTTGGTGAAAGAGGAGAGGTGGCTGCCCATGGGCGAGCTGCACTCGCTGGCCTCCTCGTCAGCCAGCGTCTGCAGTTTCCTCTCGCGCTCCGCCTGGAAGAAGTGACGCTCGCTCAGGAAGTTCTGTCGTCGCAGCGAGAGGCGATGGAGGGCCCTGGTCAGGTCGTTTCCTCCTGGACAGCCAGGTTGGCCCAGTTGCACCTCCTCCCTGCCAACACACACACACATACACACAGATTTACTGAGCTGAAAAGGCTCTAATTTTACGCAAAATGCAAGACAGGAAGCTAATATTCTTTGTAACGTACCCCTGACTGGACTGGAAGGGCTGTGCAGTCATCACTAGAGAGCTGTGCCCTGAGCCGGGGATAGGAGGGGTGGCTGAAGCTGCTCGTGATGCTGAGGCGTTGATGGCACGGACTGTTTGGAAGACTCGCTTATGGGATATTCTACACAGAGAACAAAATGCTATCAACTACATCTGTCATCTGTCCAAAAGAAGAGTGATGTAAATAAATGTTGACTTTTGGACTGAGTGCTTGATGTGTCCTATAGAAACAGTTTAGATTTATTTGAACAGGTATAAAGAAAATGTAACACAGGCACACTAAATTTACTCAATGAGTCTCTGTTGGGAAATAGGATTTAACTCTTGTTAGGAAAATCAGACCAGTGTACTCAATCCCAGTAAGGAAGAATCCCAAACAGACCAGTTGTTTTCATTAGATCTGGATGTTACACTGGTGAAGTTTGGGGTTTCTGACCTTTGGTCCTGAAAGGCGGTCGATTCCTCTACACTCAGTTCTCTCCTCATGGTGCCCTCGATTTCTGCAGCCAGAGAGTCCTACACACACACACACACACATGCATGTTTAAATCCCTCTGAAGCTTTGCTGCAAACCACAACAACCAAGCAACATCTCACAAAAGACCACATAATACGGTAAGTGTAGCAGATAATCAGAGGTAGATTACTGTAAAGAAATTTTGCAACATTATGTGACAAACACGCCGTGTCTCAGAGCTCAGTTCTCTTTCTGTCTACATAAAACCTGTGAGTGGGTTTCTCTCACCATGGGGTAGAGGCCGTAGGAAAGGTGCCTTCGCATCCCAGCAGAGGGAGTGTTTTTATTGCGGAGATCTTTGATCTCCTCCTGGGATTCATGGAGCATCTCTACACACTCAGCATTCCTGTCCGCCAGCTCGTTCAGCTGCAGCACACACGCACACAAGCACAGGATCAGATTAAGATCAGTTTAAAAGAATTTAAATTGATCCTCTAAATTTATTTTAGCCACAATTTAAATAGGATCCTGAAACTGATTTCATCTGGATTAGAACTACAAAGGATATGTGAGCTATTGTCTGTGTCCATGTGTATGTGTGTGTGTGTGTGTGTGTGTGTGTGTGTGTGTACCTCTGCTGTGAGCTGCCTCTGAGCGTCTTTAGAGGCCTGCAGGTGGATCCTCAGCTCCTCTTTCTCCAGAGCCAGCTGTGTCGAAACACAGACACACACACACCAAAAATGTATTCGCTTGTGGCTTCTGATAGTCAAATGTCAGGTCTGTGCGACAACATTCACTTCTTTGTACCTGAATGTCATGAAAACATCACTGCTCTACAGTCCTGATTACCCTTTGTGCTTGGGGACAATATCAAGCCAAAATGTTAAAGTCATGAGTCACTGTTGTTAGATAAGTAGCAAAGCTTTTTAATTTTCCCAAGTCCAGATTACAGTCATGTGATTCATAACAGGAGCCTGACTCTAGTAGTCCATGTTATCTCTAACAGTAGTTCACTCCTCCCACCTCCTTCACTCGGTGCTGCAGCTCCACTATCTGAGAGAGCAGCTGAGCGATCTCCTCCTGGTGTCTGAGCAGCTCCTCGTTCTTCTGAGACAGCTCATCTGTCAGGGACAACATCTGGCTGTTGGACTCGCCTAGAACAACACACACGCAGACACAAGTTAAAACGAGCCAGATGTCTTGATGTTAGACGTTAGTGTCTTTTCAGTGTAAATGTGTGTGTGTCTCACTCACGGAGCTCCTTCACGCAGTCGCTCACTAGCTGCTGCTCCTTCTCCTCATAGGTGATGGTGTCATGCTTCAGCTGACGTGCCTGGAGTGGAGAGGAACTGGTCATTCAGTTAATTTTACAATAATTATAATCACTAAGGACAATGAAAAACGGAACACTAACTGGAAGGATTAATCTTTCAACTTCCTCTACCACTGTTTCATTTCCACTTTTATTTTCAGTTTTGTACTCCACTATATGTTTGCCTGTCATGTGTCTAACTCGTACCTCAGACCTCAGTGCCACGTTCTCCTCCTCCAGCTCCTGCAGCTTGCTCTGCAGAGACTCCAGCTGGCTGAGTGCTGCCGCGGCGGTGGTTCCCCCTGGTGGGAGAGGCTGCCTTAGCGGCGTGGAAACACTCGAGTCGGTCTCGCTCTCCTCCGAGGCGCTGGCCACCATCCGCAGCAACTCATCCTTCTTACTGAGCTCATGCTGTAGCTGGTGAACCTGGCAAATGGGGAAGGTTTGAGGTGCTATGTGAATAAAACTGACTTGAAATCCGGTCCAGTTAACATACAATCATTCACTAAATAAATAACTCTCGAGCATAAGCTACCTGGTCCAGGGCCTGTGCGAGCTGCTCCTCTATGGCCTCGTTGCGTTCCTGCAGCAGATGGTTTCTCTGCAGAAGCGACTGACCGATTCGAGCTGCCAGCTCCAAGTCTCTGTCCCGCTGTCCAATAAGAGCCCAGAGCACCAAGAGTCAATCAACCTATTAGATTTTGCTTTTTAATAGAAAACTACATTTTTACAAGTGAGGGGACACCTACCTCAGCCAAAAGTTGTGTGACCACGTCCATGTCATTGTAGGTCTTGGTCATTTGTTCCACGCGATCAGCACTGAGGACTGGCCAGAAGGAAAACGTTACATTCAGGAAACACTCGAGCAAACACACACACGCGCAATATTTTATGCACACTGTAGAATGTGCATGCAAAATGTGCATTCAGGGAAATTGAAAAAACATTCAAAGTAAAAATAAAACATCAATCCAAACTAATGAGCTTCTGCAGCATGCCACCTTTACTAACTACCTAATAAAATGTTACGACCACAAGCAACATGAGCAGTCACTTGTTTAGAATGTGCTTATTTACTGTAGCTGTGTTTGGCCACACTGTGCCACATCAAGCTTGAACTAGTGTGGTTAAAATATACAGGATGTCAGGTATACCGCTGAAACATTACTGATGCCTTTTGATGATCCACAATGTGGTTGCTCGTGGTCTATCTGCAGTGCAGCCTCAACAGCCCTACAGAGACACTCAGAGACCGCACACACACTATGCAGCACTACAAGCGGTCTACAGTAGCAGGCAGCAGACCTATGCTACGCAGATCTTAGGTCTGCAGTCATCTACATGCAAAAAAGCAGAGAGGGGCTCCACATGTGTGGCTCTGGAGTGGTTCCAGATCCAGGTTAAAGTGTAGCTGTCTGAGCCACACTGTGGACTGAAGCCCCTCTCGCACACAGGAGCTACAGGAAGAAGTTGCAGAGCAGAACAGGCAGATAGAAAGACAAAGATACCTTTGGAGAGGCTCTGAGAGCCAGGGTGGGAATAAGAAGAGGGCTCCAAAGCAAGATATGCTAGTGAGAGACAGGAGACAGAAACGAATGGAAAGTTTAAAAGGTGAACAAGCAACCAGCTTGTTTTAAGATGAATTGGATAAAAAACAGAAAGAAAGAAGGAAAGGAGCTGTACAGAAAGACAGGACACAGAGAGAAGTAAGAAGCTGAGGGTGAAAGCTGAAGCTCCAATAAATCAGCTTCATTTAGAAACATTAGTTTGTTGAGAGTCAAGAGAATCTACACATCAATTAGTTTTGTCTGCTTTTAGCACCTGAGTGGGTGTCACCAGCGCTGCACCGCTCCCCCTTCCACCTGTTTAAAGAAAAGTGGCATCTCCAATCACTGAATCATTGCCTTTTACTGAGAATCATTCAACAGACCGAGGATGAACTCCGTACTCTAACCAAACCACATTCTTAACACATTCTTAATCCCTTGCTTATTAGTCACTGTTTTTTTGGTTATATTTGCAGCCAAAGATTAAGTTTTTGGACACCTTCTTTAATTTCAACAGTTTGGTGAACAAAGACCCATAAAGTGCAGTTAATTAATTTGTTTGTAAGACAGCTGCAATCTTTTGTATGGTGAAACATTCTGCATTTCAGCAGGAGTTAAATGCAATAAGCAGAGCTCGACAGTGAAGCAGCTGCTGAGGTGGATGAGAGATGACATCCAGTAATCTGAGGTCTTCGGTGACCTCTGGATTTCGACGCCCCTCCGACAACAAACAGTTCAAAATAACCTCTGCCCAACAGAGCTATCTTTGTTACACACACAGGAAGACCAACGACACATAATCTCTCGTGCTGCTGTTCAATTGATGAAAAATGATGTCTCGCACACACAACCACACACATATCCCTTGACCTGCCAGGAAAAGTGTGAGGTTATTGTATAACTCCTGCCCATAGTCCAGTTATCTTATGATCTACCAAACATTACATAAAGAACTGATTCCACTCACACAGTGGGTGTGTGTGGTGTAATTGAACTCTGGCCACAATAAACTGCATAACCCAGTTCAGTGAATAATAGCATTACTTTTGTTTTCATGCATGCATGAATGCATAATCGCACACAGTGCAACGGTCAGTGAGTGAGTCGATAAGACACACCGTGTACACTTTGGACCTTTGGTATAATAAATCTATCTATCTATACCATATACAGGTGCAACAGTTACCTATTTGACGGTATGAAAAATGCCCAATTTGCAAAAGTAGAGTAAAAAACAGCTATTACAAATACATAAAAAGTAATGATTAGCAATTCAACTGGCTAAAAAAAAAGCAAATTTGAAAATCCAGGACCAGTTTCACACAGTCAAATGCGAAAGTTAGGGACAAAAGTCCAGTTTGACAATCTATACATTGCACTGAGATAGAGGCAAGTCAAATGGTGTCAGCTGTGTTGTGGTTTTGTGAGGCTGGATGAGGCAGAACACGCACACACACGTGAGGTCAGAGTTTCCAAGACCAGAAAGCATTAGAGTCAGGCTGATCCGACAAGGAATTCTATCCATGAGTCAGTGACTCATCGCTTCAGACAAAACCACAGACTCAGAACTTAATCAATAATTATATCCAAACCAAGCTGATACTTTAACAGATTCTCTGCTGTTCAAACTGCATTTTTCCCTAGCCTGCATCAGCAGGACCCTTCTTCCAATTTCACAACATGACACAAAAATGGGACACTTGATATCTGAGATACTCGTGTCATCAAAGTGGATGTTTGGAATCTGTAAGCTGTTGTCTAAGTGAGTCAAAACTACCCTTCTCTTCTGTATATACACTCATATATTTGCTTTAGGACAACCGGTGGGGGGGGTTGAATATTAGCATGCCATGCCGCTCTGAGTGCATTAGGCACTATTAATAGGCCTCGGCTGATTTTACACTGCAGAAGTGGAGCAAATGTCTCACCAAGGAGGAATATGAAAGCCAAAAACACACACAGGAAGTCATGTCTATCCCACCATCACCACCGCATCCGCATACCACAACTTGTTTGAATGTAAACATGCAAGCATTTGTTCAGATTTGTCCACTTCCTGTCTTTCACGGCAATTATTTACACACAGTTGTACACACACAGCATTGCCCTCCACCCTGTCACGTTCTGCCCGACCTTGCAGACATGACTGGAGCTGCTTCTGCAGTCACACGAGCTCACATGTGTCTCTCACACACCAGGCACCACCTCCACTCACCTTCCATAACAAAGCTATCGTAAACCTCCTCACTGTGGATGTTTAAAACCGGCATGATCCCACTCTTCTGCCTAATGTCCTGTCTTCATCCCCTGTCAGCCTGCTCTGTCCCTCTCCTCCCCCCGTCATCACTCTCTGTCCCGTGACTCTGGCCCTGGCTTTGAACTCAGCCACACTTAACTCTGGCTGGATGAGTGGATTCCTCTTGCTCACTCTCTCTCTCTCTCTCTCACACACACACACACACACACACTCCCACTTTCTCTCTCTCACACACACACACACTGTCAGACACACAAGCAAAGACAAATACACACAATGACAGCCCTGTGCCAAAAAATATCCTCACTAAATCCCTGTGAATTTAATTCAGGAAGATGTGTGTTGTATAAAATGAATTCCTCATGTGTCTAATGCACTGAGCTACACACACACACACACACACACACAAACAAATGCACCATCTGCTCTGTGAAGTCGCCACACGTTTGACCAATCAAAAGAAAGCAGATGGAGAGAAATAGAAAAGCTAGAAAAACATACAACTTGACCATTTAGATTAAAACTGTTGAGATCTGAATACAAACACTTACTCATGTAGCGGAAAGTCTCCTCGGCCAGCACGGGGGAGATGGCACTGTGTTGGCCTGGGCCATCGTCTGGAGAGCAGCTTGGGGAGATCACCCAGTCCTGGCTGTCTGACAGGTAGACGGAGCCGGCCGAGCCAGAGCCCAGTGAGCCCGAGCCATAGTGCTTCCCACTGCTGCCCAGCCCCTCATCTGTGGGTTAGAAGACAACTAAAATATAATCCACAGTCTAGCACTCATAATCCACTCAGACATGTGGTTGGTCCCTGCAATGCTATAAAAGGGACAACTCACCATTTTAGGAATTACCCCATTCACGTCAAAAACATAATAGACCTGCTCACATAATCGACTTATTGTATATATTATCATCTTATTGTCACATATCATATACTGATACTGATGGCATCAAGTTATCGTAAAATGACAATAATATACTATACAACAAAAGTAGTTATTGTTTCTTTTATTTTGTTAAAATTGTGCAGCCCTGGTGAGAAGAGGAATTTCAGACTGCAGTGAATGTGCTGAGAGCAAGTGCTGAATATGTATGTACGTGTGTGTGTGTGTGTGTGTGTGTGTGTGTTTTCTTGGCTCAGGGGCTATACAAGCCAATGTCCTTCCACTTGAGCAACCATGTGGTTTACTGGGACAGATGGGGCTAACAATAGCATCAGGCCCAAAGAGACAACACACTGTACTTCAGGACAGAGCATTGTTTTGGAAAAAGCTTATATCCACCATACTGTACCATTTGAGTTGTTTCACAGATGATATTACGGTGCCCAGCACAAACACACTACCTGTCTCTGTGCTCGACTCTTTCTTCTCCACCGCCCGGGGTTTGGCTTCAAACATCTCTTGTCCTTGGAGCAGGAGGGGGTCCCTCCCTACTCGCAAACACAAAGCTGGACAAAAAATGGGAACAGCTAGGCCTGTGCCATCACATCCTGCTCCTGCATTTATGGGTGGTGCCTGCACACACCTTTACCTGAGGAGAGAAAGTGGAGGATGTTTTAAAAAAAAAACAAAAAAACAACTACACATAGGTTTTAGGTCACATTTGCTCATGTTTACAAGGCAGTTTAGACTCAGTCGTTACAGTTTCACTAAAATCACTTTAGTGGTGGTGCAATATTGTGGCTTATGATCAGTGTGTGTGCATGGACTGTCTTTGACTCCAGGCTGCTGACAACATTCATCACTTCCCTCTGCTGCCCTCTCTCTTTTCTCCTTCCCACTGTTGCTGGCATTTAAATCCTCCCACTGTGTTTGCTGTAGGACACTTTAACTGCTGATGGTCTGGAATCTTCTTTAGTCTCAGATCTGATGTGCCACTACACCTTTATAAAGGACCTCAGTCAAGCTGTAAAACCTCATGTTTCTACTCTCATTCATTGTGACAAAAGGAATTTTTGGGATTGATAAAAAGTCACTCAGAATTCAGAAAAGAATTAAAGACAAGCACAAAGGGGGCCCACTGCTATAACTCTGATGCATTTTTATTCACTTCTTATGTGCCACATACTGTTTTAAGGGAGGGCTGAGGGGTGAGACAGAGCCCTTCCACATCCTGTTGCGTATCTCTTTAGGAATGAGACAGGACGCACTCTCTTACAAGGGCTGAGCTCCCATGAGAGAATTGGGAAAATGAAGGCATCTGTCCAGTGGCGAATACGTTCTTCTGTACAGCATAGTAATCTTTTGGTTCCTCTTTTCGCACTCTGGCATGACTAAGTGGCGATCACTGTTAACCCTCTGCTCATGGGAAGATTAAAAACATGCAGTAAAGGGACATCATTAGTGTTATTTTCTTAGACTTTAGAAAAGCCAGAGCCACAGAAGACATTATACCACTGAATGAATAGAATAATGAACAGGATAACTGCACGGGTTCATACATCCTACCATCCCTTATGACCCCAGCACCATCTGCATCACTGATCTTAGTGCCCAGCCTGTGCATATGGACATCACAAGCAAATCTGTGCTGGGGTGTGTGGTGTGCGCATATCAGTAAGTGTGCCATTGGAAAGACAGAATGCTTGGGCAACATTCACCCTCTGCTTACATAACACTGAATCTGAAGCTGCTTCCTCCATAAAGGAGATTACTGCGAGGCACGCAATGCTACAGCCTAAATGTGCTGTTTACCATTAGATACCGGCAGACACACTGTTCTGACCCGTTAATGACACTGGTATTGACTAGACTTTTAATTGTCATATCCATATTAGAGCTAAGAGCACGAAATACTGCTTATGTCAATCAAGATGATTGTTCTGCATCCATTATGTTCATACCAATCACAGCAGTGTCATCGAGGTGGAAGCTTCTTATTTCTCCTGATTTAAAATGCCAAGGCTGATCTTGACCAAGTGCCTATGAGTCATCTCATCAGTAACACCGTCAAAGACAGACATCTTCTTGTTTATTGTACGCTCTTCTGATTTGGAGAGTTAACATTTTAGAAATGAAACAGCAAAGAAATGTACTTCTAGGCCTAAAGCTAACAGAACACCATTTCCTTTGGCTTTACACGGCTGGCGAAAATTTTGACTGCAGCCTGGAAATCCCTAAAGATTA
This sequence comes from Scatophagus argus, assembly GCF_020382885.2. Classification (NCBI taxonomy): domain Eukaryota; kingdom Metazoa; phylum Chordata; class Actinopteri; family Scatophagidae; genus Scatophagus; species Scatophagus argus. The sequence goes on from NC_058516.1 coordinate 7,146,454, forward strand.
CTGCACATTACAAAGGTGTAAAATATCAGCAGCAGCAAGCAGCAAGATAGCAGCCCTGACAGCAATCTGTGAGACAAGGACAACTCAGCAGCAAAATAGACAACACTAGTCTGTCACAGCTGTCCCAGAGCGACTGTGTGCTTACAGCAGCTTTTTCCAGGCTTCATCTCCCCTCATGTCTAATCTAAGCAGTCAGGTGATGCTCTTATCCAGAGTGACCTACATCAAGTCCAGCAGCAGAAATGACATCATGTGCAGAGGTGAAAACCTACAAGTTAATTCCCTCCACTCCTGAAACTCTAAGCTGAATTTGTCAGATTTCAGTGCATTCAACGATATCCTTACCAGCCTTACTTTGTTTTCATTTGCTTTGCCGGGCTGTCTCCTTTGGGCTGCATCAGAGGATCTGCACTAAGTCCATTTTAGATCAAACGCATTGGACAGGACCTGAGGGCTTACTTTCAAAGAAATAAGGCATGGGAAGCAGCATGTGACTGGACCACTTTAACAGCATAAGCAGAAACTTCTGATTGGAAGGTCAGAGGAAGTACAGCGTCATGTAACTTCCACCAACAGCCTCATGAAACACTCTTCTGACCAGCCTGATAACATATCACACATATAAGTCTGTTTGAAATCTAAACTAACTTTCGATTTCAAAAATGCTTTACTGAGTAGTAACGCACAACTCAGAAGGTTTTCATTAATCCTCAAGTGTTGGTATTCACTTTGGCATGACTTCAACAACGATAGACGAATACTTGGTTTAAATTTTACGATCACTGAAATTGTTTGTGTGCAACTTATTCAGGCATCTTCCACCTTTGCGGGCTGTGTAAATAAAAACAGCTCGTTTTAATACTACATAGTGCTGCTTCGCGGACCATGGATGACGTTTATGCTAATATTTTATGTTAGCTAACCAAAACACTGATATTTAGCAGGCCAGTTAACGCAAACATTTACAGTTTTATGAGCTAAACCTACAGATCAGTAGGTGAAAAGAAATCCAAATCTAATGGAAATTAATCGATTATTACATTTTTAAGTGTTTATTACGATCCAACGTAACGTTTCACGCCCCCACCCCTCCAGGATGACAGCTAACTAAAGCTAAAACTGGTAGCATTCGTCACGCGGGAGGCACTCTGGCATTAAAGAAATTAAAAACATGTTTGATTATCATAAAACTTACCCTATGTCAATGTTATTCCACAACATGGGCAATTCCGGTGCTACATGCGGTGTCTGTCAATCCCTTCACCAGAACCTCAAACAATAGAGGGTAAGGGAGCGAGATGGCAAACACCTATGAGTCATCAACGTGCGACACGCAGCTCGGTGACGTTCGTATCACGCGCCAATCATCTGTGTCAAATTAAAAGTCCTGTCAGAAGATTGAATTTTCCTTTTAGGATGTTATGCGCTTCGATGTCGACGTTAAAAATCGCGACTGTTTGCACACCCCTATAAACTGGAGGCGAAATGAAAGAATTTAAACTTTATGATCAAGACGTCTTTTAGGACACCAGGCTCTGATTTGTATTTTTAACTTGTTTAGCTACGTCGAAGCGCTGGAGCTGTCGACGAGAGAAGGTAAGCAGATTCTTTTCGCTACGAGGTACTTCATATAAACACAATAAATATCAGAGCCATTCTTTAACCGAGCTAGCGTTAGCTCAGTGTTTGAGCTTGAACCACGCGAATATATTCACATTAATAAGCCTGGCTAACGACATGGGAGACCCAGGGGACGTGTGTTATTGTTTTTGTGAAGACCGTCCAGTATTTCCCTCCTTCACAGAGTAAAAACACAATAATACAAAAAAGTAAACAAAAACAGTTTTCTAAGGGATGAAATTAACCGTTGTCATGTGCCCCTTGATGAAACAAAAATGGCTGCAGTTAATCTAACCTTGAAGTGGAGCTGAATTTGAGAATTGTGTTGTTAATTATTAATTTTGGTCGTAAACAACAAGCTTAATTGCGGCACCATCGGTTCCCATGTGTGGTCCATCATAATCAATTGCATCTGAATTAAAATTATATTCATATTGGCCAGCTCTATAATCAAACACTGTTTTCCAGGATTCATTCACAAATTCCCTTCTGATGTCAGCGGCACTGACTCGACTGGACGGGATTTCCGCTAGTGACTTTCATGTCGTTCCTTCACATCTCCAGATCAGCTGATGCAGACGGATGGATGAATGGCTGAAGTTGGATGGATGTTGGCTGCTTTCTAGTGTAGGGGGGGATTCGCCGTTCGTCTCATATTACCTTGCTGCGCTCTGTCCTCCTGTCTCCTTCCATCGCGGTCGGTTCCCCGCGGCCCGTGAGCGGATGAATGCCAAAGCCTGTGATTTTACCACCGCCAAAAGGACTCCATGTCTTTCTTGGTAAGGATATCACGCTGCATGGATTCTGTGTTGTGCCTCTGTGCGTGCGGTGCGTGAATTGTGACCTCGTTGATGTATAGTCACGATTGTCTCGGGTGGGATATGGCAGATTCAATCAGTCCTGAAATGGGGTGTTTCCAGATAGCGATGCACCAATATATTTATCATATATCAGATGATCTAGCTGGTACTTTTCTGAGTTATATGAGCTGTCAGATGTTTTTTTTAGATATAGTGTCTGAAAGGTGTAGCCCATTTGCATCCATACTAGATGATCCCTCATATTTAATAATGCATGCAGCTCTTATCTTGCTCTGCTGGGACACTCCAGCCAGTAAGCTGCCTCTTTGTTGCCTGTTATCACCACTCTGATTCTCTCTCCACCCACCACTTCTGACAAAACGCAATGTAAGTGCTCACAGCCCATATTCAATGATGCTTGCTTACCCCCCCACCTTCGACCTCCCCCTGAGGAAATGTATCACCCCCCCCCCCCCGCCCGCTCCCAAGCTCCGTGTTTCCTCTCCACTCCTCCTTGTCCTGTTGGGCATGTCTCACCTGTGCTCCTCCCCCCCTTCACCAGGACTGTTCCTGCATCTCCCATGCTCAGGTCCAGCCCTTGGACATAGAGGAGCGCTACGAGGACACCAGCCACCAGTTCCTGGTCAGTAGCCAAGACACTGTCAGCATGGAGACAGGCGTCACACTGATGCTTTTCCATCATTTCACCACTATTCATGTATCATCAATCAGGTCAGAGCTGCTCAACCTTTGCCTTTAAGTTTTTAAAAACAGCAATTATGGGATATTGCAGCTGTTGAAGCTATTTGTAACACTTAAACCCTTTTAAAGCATCTGAATCAAAAAATGTGATTTGCAAGATCTCAAAAAAATCTCCTGTTTCATGCTGTTCGTAACTGTAATCAATCTTAATGCAGCGTATTTAATCATCATTATGAACTACTAGAAATGTATTGCTTGTGTCTTAGGTCATTTCCCTGTGATGATACAGACAAAATGCTGGTTGAAAGCAGTAAAACACATTCAGCCGGTGTGTTTTAAACAAAGCAGCATCAGAAACACCTGTCTGATGCTGGAAGAGAACCAGTCTGTCTGTATCTCTGAACCCCCCCTCTCAGCCTCCCTCCCTTGGCAGTCATCGTCCCCTTAAACCTTAACTCATCAGCAAATAAAAAGGTTAATGTTTCAGAAGCCTTCCAGCTCTCCTGAGCCTGTGAATGAGGATGCTCAGTCCTGTCAGTATACTGTGACTTACTACTTGTCATTGACAGAGGTTCATGAAGGTCATAGATACTTAATGCACATGTGTTTATGTTGCCTAATCAGATTTATTTGCTGAAGTGCTTTGCTGAGCGACTGTATTTTCCATTCTGTTACCTTCAAGATAATTGCAGTGTATGTGTGTTTGATGTGTATGTGTGTATGCTTCAAAGCAGAGCTGTGACGGTTCTGAATACACCCTGCAAGGACCAGCAGGTGGCGATGATGTCACAGGGCTGTCAGCCGAGCCAGCCCACTACCAGCTGCTGTCCGAGCTGGGTGAGAACAACACTGAGTCAGACTACTGCAGTAGTCAAGACAACTGCAACAAGTTGAAATTGCACCTAATTTCCCACACAAATCCTTCAAAACTGCTGTAAATGTAGTAAGATTTCACTTCAGGTTGACTATCTGTATCACAGGGAGGGGCTTCAACAACCTGAGCCAGGTGAACATGGCACGCCACATCCCTACTGGCCAGCTGGTGGCCGTCAAACAAACCAACCTGGACGAGTGCACTGAGGAGGAGCTGCTGCAGCTCATGGTGAGCTGCCGTCCAGAAACTGACACTTATTCTTCTCTTCAAAGCTTATTTGGAGTGTTTCAGAAAGACAAAGTTCTGTAAATGGACAACCAACTAACAACTGTTTTCCATCCATTTTTTTCATGTCTGATTGTGTGTTAAACCCCAGAACGAGGTCCTGCTGTCCAGGCTGTTCCGTCACCCCAACCTGCTGACCTCTCGCCTGGTTTTCAGCTCCTGCTGCCAGCTGTGGGTCCTCACTCCGCTCATGACATACGGTCAGTCACTGCCACACCTCGGTAGCTTTTGTTTTTTTTTTGTTTTTTTTTTGTTCTGTAAAAGCCATTGAATCAACAAGAGCTGAATAACTGTTTAGTCAGTCAACAGAAAATTAATTGGCAACTTTTTTGATAATCAAAGTCATTTATTTTTCTAATTCCTGTTTCTCCAGTACAAGGATTTGAGTCGGTATGAATTACTGCTCATCTGTCCTTTGCTTCCCCTTCTCCTCTTGCCTGCAGGCTCTGCAGACACCTTACTAAGAACATATTTCCCAGATGGAATGAGTGAATCGCTGATAGCGTACCTGCTGTATGGTGTGCTGAAAGCATTGGAATACCTGCACCGCATGGGCTATGTTCACCGGTCAGTAGGAGACAGGAGATATTATAGGATACAAAGAAAATAAGAGATCAATATCTGGATCTTAATGTGTTTCCTCTCCCATCAGGGGGGTGAAGGCGAGTCATATCCTGCTGTCAGGAGAAGGACGTGTCTACCTCTCAGGGCTCCACAGTGTTTATAGTATGATGCGTGAGGGGAAGATGATGAGGGCAGTGTTTGACATGCCCCATCACAGCCCCGCTCTGTTGCCCTGGCTCAGCCCCGAGCTGCTTCGACAGGTCAGGACTCCGGATTAAGACATGAAATCCACTTCTTCAGGTATACTGAAAGCTCAGCTAGATAATTTTTTTTTTTGTAATGTCTTCTGTCTGTCCTCGCCTCAGTAGGACCTGCACGGCTACGGAGTCAAGTCAGATATCTACAGTTTAGGCATCGTGGCCTGTGAGCTGGTCAGCGGCAGGGTACCCTTCCAGGACATGCCCCCCACTCAGGTAATGAAAACTCTTCCATCCAGACTGCTTAAATTACAAGACCCGCACTGTTGTGCACAGTGTGCATCACTGTTTGAAATGTCCAGATGCTGCTTCAGAAGCTGCGCGGCTCCCACTGCTGCCTGCTCGACGTGGCTCCCTTCCCACTGGGGGAGCTGGGCGGGCTGAAGGTGTCGCGGTCCGGGGTGGACTCGGGCATCGGGGAGAGCGTGGCCACCGGGAGCCTGACGCACAGCGCCACAGCTCCTCCTGCTGACCGACCCCAAAGCCCAGGGCCCAAAAACCACTCGGTCACCCTGCACAACCTGGTCCAGCTGTGTCTGCAGCAGCAGCCTGAGCGCAGGTGATTACATTAAATCACCACTCAGCACACAGACCTTAACGTGAGTGACAGAGCGTTAATTCTGTCTTTGTCTTCCCGTAGACCGTCAGCATCTGCACTGTTGACCCACGCTTTCTTCAAGCAGGTGGGTTTCTTTTGTTCAGTGTCTGCTTCTCTCAAGGGAGCTCTGTTCTTGTGAAATACTAATCTGTGACAGCAAGGAAAGATACTTCTTCTCTCCATCCACGATTTATTAGACAGTCTGTGATTGCATTAAGTTTGGTACAATGGTTCATCGTCGTCGTTCGTGTTCTCTGGCAGGTGAAGAGGCACACCAGAGACTCCTTCCTCAGCCTCATGTACCCAGCAGTGCCCCTCACCAGCCCCGAGGACCCTCCAGTATCCTGTCCCCCCGGCCCGTCCTGCCATGCTCCAACGTCAGCCACCACCGACACCGCTGAAGCTGTGTGGGACTTCTCCTAACCCAAATCTCCAAATGTGACTAGCAAGCCAAACACAAGACAATCAACGCAAAGCAATGAGGCCAAATTCTACTGTGCTTTTATTTTTTAATCATTATAACCCGACTCTCTGAGCCCTTTTTTTTTTTTTGAAGTAGTTTTGTAGGTTTTGGTATATGTTTGGGTCATGGATTGGTGATGTGACTGTGAAAGTGCTGGATCAACTAAGCTGCTCTCATTAAATATAGAAAGGATCCATAATTACATTGACAATAATAATAATGGACTGTGAACAAGTTTCAGAACAAAAGATGAGTTGACTAATAATCACGCACTTCCTCTGAGGTAAAAGGCAACTATGATTTAAAGGAAAAGTCCACCCAGAAATTCTTAATTGTTGTAACAATATATATCTGCAAACATTTTGTTGTTTTTACCATGCACTTTTTGTTCACTGAGTATGAAATAAGTTTGTGAATACAACAAAAACCTAGCTGACAAAAAGGCCCTGAAGTGTAAGACACCAAGCGAGGGTGGATTTTTCCTTTAAGGTGTCACTTTGTAAACAGACTGTGAATAGTAAATACTGACATACAAAAACAAAACTTTTGCAACACATACGTGCATATATATTCATCTCTATCAGGCGTTTTCACAGTGTAAGTGTTTCAAAATTTTCACTTCCTGACGATGACGGTATGATACACATACTTGTAGATGCGTATATACTAAACAGAGGAGATATATTATCTCTGAATCACCACATTTTAAAATCCTCTTCAGGGTCAAAGTAACCCAGTGGTAGTTGTCTGCACATCCATGGATACACTACAGACAGGAAAGGCCCATGGACATGCTTTTCATGGTGCTAATTTGTCAAAATGTCCAGACATTTAAAACAAAAAAACTGTCCACAGTCAAATATGTAAATAGATTTTTACTACATTTTGAACATATATGCACACAGTGTTCGTGTTTAGTCGTTTTAAAACATGTTATCCACGTGAACAATAGAGTTTATCTAATGTTCCATGTTAGGAGGCATCAGTACAAACAGTGGATGAAAACGTTCCCTGCCCTGATCATCAGTGACACACCAAAACAGTATTTCTGCCGTGCTCTGTCACCACTTATCCGACAATGCCTTTATGTTTGACTGAAACCTCCATTCTGAATACGGAGATCTATCTGTAACTGTGATTAAGTGTGCTGTGTAAGAGAACTGTGACCCACAGTACATATCAGACATGGTAGCTGTATGAGCCTTATATATACACACACATATTATAAATGAGAAGTATGTATATACAATATTTGATTTCTAAACTTCCTGTTAGCCTTGACTGATTTCTTTATAGTTTTATGCTGATAGAAAAGTGTTACGTGTGTGTTTCGTTCTGTGCTTCCAACATGCACGCTGTGATCTTCTTCAAGGCCTGAACTCCTCAGGACTGTTAGACCTGTAGGAGCTGCTCAGATCTGGAGGCTGGATTATGAAAAGACCAGGCCCTGGTATCTAGATTACAATGTTGATTATTTGAAAGGAGTCTGGATCTTTTGGTTCTTCTTCGCTGGTTTTAAATTCATCTGGAACTTGTCAGGACAACAAGTTTTCAAGCCCAAACCTGCCAAAGTGCAGGTTTATTGACAGCTGGATCAAGACCAAGATGTTATACGGTGAACTCCAAACATGAAGGCTCACTTGATAATGAAGAAGTGTATAGTTATGACATTTGCAGATGATCCCCCGGTGTAAATGGTTATCATGCATTTTCAAAGTTACCAAATACATCAGTGTGGATGCCCAAAATGTTCAGAATATTAAGTCAATCATATCCATCTTTTGTCCTGTGTTAATAATTTTCTTCAAGGCACAATCTGTTTGGACAGAGTCAAAGCTACTCCCCTGTATAGGGTGCAATGTTCCTTTATATCAAAATATCTGGTATTTGATTTAATAAACAACCACAAAACCTGACTATTTGTCGCCATCTATTGGTTGATTAGATTTACAGCAGACAATTTGACGGCAGCATTAGAGCAGCCGGTCTTGTTGAAGTACATACTGAAAATGCAGACTTGCTGGCAAGTCAGTTTCCAATCAGCTGCACTTGAAATAGTTAATTATTAGAGAAATCCTTTATTTCTCATTTAAAATAGACTGTTAACATTATGCTTAAGAAGGAATTATGCATATACTCTATGCTGACAACCCTACTATGTATGTATTTTCACTGCACACCTCATCCTTCACCAAAGGTCGTGTTCTGTTTCAAAATCTCATTAATAATTTGCCAGAATCATTAGTCTGTATCAGCAGGAATTATGCAGGAAAAATGAATGATCTTGTTTCACAGTGACAATAATTTCAAACACCCTTTCAAACCATTTTTAAAAGAAGAAGCAGAAGCCAGAAGCCTGTCAAATAACTCAAACAAGAATGGCGTGATTAAAAGTGCAGAGCTACTGCAAAGAGGGAAATAACACGTGACATATTGTTTTCAACAGTGTTTTTTGGGAAGATATGGGGAAGGATGACTAATGTTGTTCAGTAGTGCAGAGGGGTGATTGAAAATACACCTGGTGAAGCAATGTAATTTTTAAATACGGTAGGCTTACTGAAATGTTAAAAAAAATCCATTCAGAAGTAATTTCTATCCTTGTATAATTGATATATAATTAACTAAAACTTCAAACTTTTATTTAAAATACTCCAGTAATTGTAGGCATTTCTTATATCCATATTTATACATAAATATGGATATATGAAATAGACAAAGAAACACAGCGATACATTGCAGTTCTCTACAACTCCACTACGTGGCAATACAACATCATAACAAACCACATGGAGCTCCGTAACCATCCAGCTCCACATCGACAACGTAAAGTGGCTGGATTGTCGCAAACAGACCAAGCCTTAAGATACCAATTACAAACAATGCAGCCTTTTCTGCGATGTATTTCCTGAAAACAAGTTGAGTACTTAATAAACGAAACAGGTATACTATACTGAAACTGCAATTAAAGCCTGAAAATGTTCACTTGGTTAACTTGGTGTTTTTGTGTCAGTTACTGCAGTGAAATATGTATCCGGTTACCCTACTAAATTAAAAATTCGTCTCATATCGAGAGTACCTTGTGCAGAATACAACTCATGAGGCACCACTGGTTAAATACTTCACATATGTATTGCCATCTACGTGTGGCTAACTGAAACTAAATAATAAATCTGCTCTTACCTTCTAGTTTTTAATTTTGTGCTTTCAGAATGGGCTCTCTTATTTTGAAATAAATCCGGCTGCACTTTGACAGGAAGTAGCTGTTGGTTACGTGCAAGGTGTGATTGTCGGCATCTTGGCGCATTTACAGCAACTCTGGAGACGGCGTTTGTGACAGTTGGTCTTTTCCTGATACAGGTGAGTGGTCTTCAGTTTCTCGACGGTTTAAGCGTATTTTATCAAGAATTAACACATTTATTTTTTATACGAGGTTTCTATAACTGGACAGGCTTGGGAGGACGAAGCGTTTCTGTCACACGAGGAGGAGGAGGAGAAAGCGAGGCTAAAAGATAGAAATAACGTTAGGCTTTTTTTGACAGCTAGCTTTTAGCTAGCTTGGTCAGGTAAGGTCGACTGGCACGGTAATGTTTGCCGAGGATAACCGAGGGCGTTGTAGCGTTGTCACGGGACGAGCTGGTCTGCTTGTGGCTTATTTGTAGAGCACACAACAGAAACAGACATTATTAATGGTGTCTGTTTTTCCCCGTGTATCGCCTCAGTCTGTCTGCGCTTAGAGCCAGCGGGGCAGCTCAAAGTGCACAGGCAGTAACGTTACTGGTGGAATTTCTGTTGCTGCTAGCAATGAAAAGCTTCACCATTCGTTTTGACAAAACTTCCGCCTCGGTGAAATGTAATTGTCTGTGTTGTTATCATTGATAGCGCGGCTGGGAATACACGCTGATACTCCGAGAAAAGCCGAAGAAGTGGAAGAGGAGGCCCAGCTGCATCGAGACCTTTCTGGGACTGGCACAGCTTTCCTCCGCCATGGAATAATTTTCGGAAAGTTTCTGCCACAACACGCCTGCCACAGTCCATTTTTTGCATCTTATAAGGAGAGCTACACCTTGGCATAGTGGGACAGTCATGATGTTGAGCATTGAAGGTTAGCTGCAGATGTTTAGCTCATGACAGAAAGCCATGAAGGAGCTAGGGAAGTGACCTAGGTGGACACTACAGCCTGAGGGTGCCACTCACTGGCACCATGGCATCCAAGGAAAGACTGTATGAGGTCTGGATGCTCTATTGCACTAAGGTGAGGTGTATTCCTGTACACACACACACACACACACACACACACTCTCCCACAGCCAGGAAAATATCATCAGCTGAAGTTATGGACAGTGTGATGACATTTTCTCCGTGGCAAAGTTTTCTTTCTTGGTATTTATATTTTGGAAGTGTTACAGGCTGTTTTGTAACAGATAGAATCCAAAAGCAGCTTGGCAGACTATGGTTTTGTAGTAAGACAAATCGATGTGGGATTTCAAAGCTTTCCCCCAAATATTTTTATACCCAAATCACAGATAGTCATTGTTCCATGATAATATTTAGCTTCGTATCATACCTGTATTACTCTTTTCAGGATGCAAAAATCTCCAAAAAGCATAACTAACATAACAGACTGTTGAAATTGCTTGTAGATCCTGAAGGATCTATTTGTGGCAGTGGGGACACATCAGGCTTACAAATGAATAATGAAGAGAACCAATTCAAATTAATGACAATTTCTCTGTAGCTGTGCTTGGGGAGGCACCTCCATCACATTGGTACTGAATGATGAAGATTCAACATTTATACAGTGCTAGTTATTAATGCTGTGTGGTCATGTGAGGCTGTAAAGGGAATTTATGGTAGAATGAGCTCATAATGTGGTGGGCACTGCTGTGGTAAGAGAGCGGGGTTTCAAGGAAACAGCTCAGCTTTTACAGCCGAGATGAATGAATGACACTCTGGTAGAGACAGCACCCCTTGAGTCAGCTATTGGCTAGATTTAATTCACTTGGCGATAAAGCATGCGCACATCCTGCCGTCCAATCTAAACTGCCTGCCTGAGCTGCTCCTCACGTGAGCCTGGCTGCAGTTGCACACATACTTCCCACGGTAATCCCTCACTTTAGCGCACACACACACACACACACAGTACACAACCTTCTCTGAGGTATTTGTTCCATAAAAGCAAAGCTGTTTTCTGCAAGTTAAGGTTATGACATGGAATAATCCTCACCAAGCACAGAAGCTTGAATGCTGACACAAATAGAATACCTAATGCTAGTGGTGTGAGTGTTTGGGGTCCATAGCAGAAGTATTCAGACACACTGCTACCCACACACACTTGTCACAGTTATGTGTGAAAATGTCAGCAATTGCTGCAAGCATACACATTGCATTTGTTCTAGCAGGAGTGTGTATTTGCATTGACTAAGCGTTTACAAAGCAAGGAAGGATCATTTCATTTCATCTTGGCTGTGAGCCAGTGTCTGCCAGGCCAATATTTCACTCTGCGTGAGGGCAGAGATGGTTAGAGGGAAGCGTTTAAATATATATGTGTGGAGGCTTGTCTCTCTACCCAAGCAGCTGAAATGGCCAGCGGGGTGTCTTTGCACTACATGTGTGCATGCATGTGAGGGTTGCCAGGATATGTTGGCTGTAAGGACAACCTGCCGTCACGTGGCCTAAATCAGATGAGGAATGTTGATGTGAACCCTTGAGACCCCCTGTGTCCCACCGAAAGGTTGATTGTTTCTCAACCAACCTTCTATCACCCCAACACAACAATTTGCTTATATTGCAGATAGTATTACAGCATTGCCACTTTGGAGCATAAAACAGAATAGTACAAGCAAAAGCTTTTTAAACTAGGTTACATAGTTAAGTTTGATGACTTGGAATGTGTTTGTCTTACTGCTGTAGTCATGATAATTCCCTCATGCTATCAGTCTGTTTAATGATTGGCAAAACTGTGGAGACATCACTGCCTTTCGTGTCAGTGATGAACACTTGCACTGCTCTCTGTGGAAGAGTCAGTCGGATGTGCATTGTTGACAGTACAAGCAGCAGACGGTCCCATCAGGAGAACCAGCTTAACCTGCTTTGTCTGGACATCAGCTGTCATTTATTTGTCTTTCTGTGTCATTATTCTTCACCTGATTGTTAACCCAGTCCCCTGGTCCTGAAAGGAGACGGGCTTAGAATGTTGTCATGTGACTTTGTAATGATAATTTCAGTTTATGTTCCGAGCCAGCAGTGGCAGCTGTTCACATATTTATGATGAGGTCACAAATTGTTGGGTGAGCAGCTGTAGCATCAAAGTTAGTGTTGAGGACTGTGTAGGAGTTGTTGTGTTGATGTATACTGATGCTGCACTGGGATGTTTTGGTAGGTGACTGATCCTTTATGCCCCGTTGCTTATTTTAATCACTCTGTGGAACAATCCAACATAATATTTATAGTTGGTCCAGCAGTTAAAGCAGACTCAGGGCAGTCATAAACAGTGTGATTCATGATATAAATGTTAAAGGAAGGGTAGCCCCACTTCCAACTGCAACGTAATCAAATACTGAAAGACCCATTTTGGACATTCTTGAGTTTTTTTGTGCTCCAAACTAACATACTGTTTTCTGAGGCTGATGAAGGTTTGTTGTTTGTTAATTACTGCCATAATTTGTGAATACAGCTGGAAGATAGTTCTGTATTTTTCTTATTTGACAGACCCAGTAAATGCCTTTTTATCTATACTGAATGTCAAAATCTTAATCATTGCATTTGTGAATTAACTTGTAATTTTGTTAGGTCAAACAAAATTGCTCAGTATGCATGTAAAGATGAGCCTGGTACACCATTGCAATGTCATTCCACTTGCAATTTGGATTGGTGCTGTAGATGCATATTATCATGTATATGTGCGACATTTAGTTTTACAATACGTTGTTTAAAATGAGTTGGCACGCCCTTTTGAAATGGTGAGATCACGGCACTCAAACTCTGGAGACCCCTTCAAGTTTCTACCCACAGTGGCTGCCTAATGCAAGCTTGGATCATACTGTGTATGTTACAGAGTACATGATATTACCAATTCTAAAGAGAATCTGCAGTCGTTGCAGAGGCCGACTCCAGCTCACTTGTTGTAGTTGTAGAGCGCTGAGAGGTCACAGATGATGCTGAGACTGTTACGTAACCAGCGATCCTCTTAGCTGCCTGTCATTGGTTCGTGCGAGAGTGTTGTCTCTGAGCACATGGAGCCGTTGTTTGCCGCTCACATACAGTAACAACAACACAGTGCAGCAGTGGATCTCCTCTTTCACAAGTTTATTATCCAGAAGGACTTGTCAGAGAAAGTGGAGGGTTTAGCAGGGTTCTGAATAATGCCAGTTACTCTCTTTGTGTGCTGGAGAAAAGCCTTTTTAATTCCCAACCACAGGGAACATGCCTCGACAGCCAGGGGCATCATTTCACCCTTCAGTGGCTTCAAAGCTGAGTCCGCTATCTTCTAGAGAAGATATCCTCACTCCTTTTTAATTGTTCACAAACCAGGGATTTCTGGTTAACATTCACACAGCTGTCGTTCTGTCTCATGTCACCCCACCCAAGTCTGCCCGTTGAGACACTTTTTGACTGGATTGAAGAAAGGACAGAAATTTGCATAAACCCCTGCACTTATGATACTAGGGGGAGAAGTGAAAACAGTGGGAGGAAAATGAAAAATGAAGAGCGAAATAAAACCGAACGGTTGAGCTGGGGACGATGGAGGAGGAGAAAGTGTCGTGGTTTCACATATTTGCTCAAGTAGATTACTCAGGTCTTTTTTCAGCTTTGCTGCTTGTTTGCTTGTTAGTCTAATCTCTGCTGCCACACACACACGCACACATACACAATGCACATACACTGTTCACTCGTCACACAAGCTCACTAAGGCTTTGGTTAATGTACTGGTATGCAAAGTTTGTTCCCTCAGGCTTGCTGTCTTTCTCACCGGGGCTTATTACATTTTATGTCCCCCTCTTGCTTCTCATTTTTCCTCTGTGCTATGAATATCTGTGGAATAACACTGATGTCACAGACGTTGTGTGTGTGCGCGACATGCCTCATGTGGCTTTAACCCCTCCCTCCATCCTCTTTAAATACACTCCTGGCAATGACGTCATGTCAGGGTGGATATTCAATGATAGGTGGTGATGTTGCGCTGTGATGCTGCAGAAACAGAATGACCACAGCTGCCTGTTAGGGAGGAGACCTTTAAACATTGTGGTTTCAGTAACTCCGTACCACTTCCACCAAGCAAGGTCACCCATCCAATATAAGCAAGCAGCCACCCGACTAGTCTGCCAACCGCGCCTGTCTGGAGGGGCAGAGCTGCGGACTGTGTGGCTACTGTGCATAACAACACAGAACAACTGATGACAGGTCAATCAAGTAATCCATTTTTTTTTTTTAAATGTATCAGTATCCTTTGAAATTAGTTGAAAATGGGATGAATATGTGAAAAACTGTTTGTGTGGCATATTTAGCATTTGGGTTTTTATATGCTTGTCATCATTGTTTTATTAGAGTGGTAATTCATGTGTTTAAAACTGGGTTCATTTCAGTATTATGTGGGTTTAGCCTCCCTTGCCTTTGACTTTGTCTTTCTCTGACTTTATTTTGAAAATTTATGCTGTTTTTATAGGTGGATAATTTGTCTTTGGCTTTGTTATTATTAGTTGCTGTAAAGCATCCAAAGCGGGGAACACGCTATTAGTTGCAAGGGCATCGTGTGACATAGCAGAGACGGATCTACTCACCCAGGTCAACACATATCTCATGTCTTTCAGAGAAATGAATGAAGGCTGTCAATGGATTGAGACACTGACCCTCAATCAGCACTTTCACTGCAGCCATAAACCAGTCCCACTGTGGGTGTGTAGTGCATTGATCTGTGTTGCTGGTGACATTGTTAGTTTCACAGAGGTCAGCTTTTGCAGATCATAAGGAATGTGATGTAGTAGCTTGGCAAAGGGCCTGATATGATAATGGATATAAATAGGTGGGGCATGTGATCTTGTTCTTATGCACACTGGGACATAAGATCGTTGTTGGAGCTGAGACAAGGTGACTGTTATTGAGTTCGGATACCTCCTTGTACGTGCACATCGTTACGTGTGTGTCAGGCCTGTAATGAAGGCGAGGGATAAACAGAGCCATGCAGAGCAGGGTGTGTCCCTGCCTGCCACAGTCCTAACCCTCAATGGGCATCTGTGCTCCAAAGCTGCTGCCTAAAAGAGAACATTCTTCCAGACACACACAATCATTCAGTCACTTCTAATTTTCTGGCAGCAACAGACACATGTACAAAAAGACAACGCAGTATTTATAGCTCAAGTTTAAGAACAGTTTGAGCAGAGGGCACAAATAAATGTATTTGTCTCACTATAGTTGGTGAGTCATGCAGCTAAGGTAACAGGAAAAAGAAGCATGCAAGCGTCATGCCGCATTCTCCCAACAGAACATATTATTCGCACGTGGCTGTTGCTGACTCTGTTCAGATGTCTCTCTCCATCTTTTCTTCTCTCTCTCTTTTGCACACACACACACACACACAGTCCAACATTGCAGGATTGTTCTGATGACTTCATAGGGATTGCAGAGTGCTGGCTTCCTGTTTCGTTCTGGCCGATTCCCACTGTGACACGCAGACAGAAGCAGTCAGCCTTTCAGCCTTACTCCCACTCTGCAGCCAGATGGACTCCTATCCTGAGAAAACCCCATTTTTTCCAGTGTTTGCTGTTTTTCCCTTCAGTGTCAATCTCCATTCAGCAAATTCTTCCCTATTAAAATAATAGCTTTAGAGGAACGTGTATAAGCTAGTATGTGAGTTGTCCGTTGCCTCCTGTTTTGCCTTCTTCCTGTTTGTCTGAAATTGGTGTCATGGGACACTTTCAGGTGTATACCATTTGCAGGGAAGTCATAGCAGCTGATTAAACTAGCAGTAGACAAGTATTTTGCTGTAACAAATTGTTATGAAGTACATGTGCATTGCATAATATAATGGCTATAGAATAATGACACCATCGGCATTAGGTTAGTTTCCGATATACCTTACTTTCACTATGTAGCTTTGCAAGTCTCCTGGGAAAATGAAAGCTGACTGGTGATCCAGGTGTCTGTTTCCACTCTAAGGAAAACACAAATACTCTGGGGTCTATTCAGAAGTATAATGTCGTTCAAAATGGAAATACTCAAGTAAAGTACAAGTGCATCAAATTTATACTTAAGTTTATCATCATCAGCATGTTAGTTACTGTGCCTAAGTAAAGCCTCATAACTAGTTTGTAGTTATTGTAGCCATTGTAAACGTCTGTAAGTGTGAGGATACAGTTACAGATAGCATTTAGGATTGCAAATGATGATATTATTCATATTATCCATTGCTGGTTGTCTATGAGGAGCTCATATCTTGAATTGATTCTAATTAGATTTTTGTCTTAAATAGAAGAAAAATACTGTGTTTGTGCTTAAGCCAGGCTGCTGTTTCTTGTTCCATTCATTGTAGTGTTTATCTTGTGGTCTCCATCCCATTGGATAGATTGCTATGAAATTTGTTTTAGACACTCATGTTCCTCTTTCACTTTTCATCTAGTTCCATCAACAAGTCATTCTTGCCAGGATGCCTCTGAATCATTACCTAAATGAATGGCTTCCAAACCTGAGCTTATCTGCCCAGATTACTTCTTCAGCCCTCCTTGACCTAGATTTCATACTCACACCCTCCAGATGGCCCAAAGTCCTTCTGACAGGATCTGCTGGGGGGGTCCCGAGCAAGTGATTACTCCTGTATGATGAATTAATGATGTGTCCAAGGTGAACTGGCACATCCATGTGCCCTGTACCCAACATGTCTGAAATCTAAAGATTTGCTGCTTCTTTGTTATGTATCTTTCTAAACTGAACATCCCTGGATTTTGGACAAACAAAGCAGGTCATTTGAATGCATCCGTTTTAGTTCCTGAAAATTGTGGTCTGTGTTGTTAATTTCTGGCATCTGTGGTGTATGCTGTAACAGTTCCTCCTCTTCAGATGTTATTTCTATAGCACACACCCATCAATTATGTCCGGTGTTTGCAGAGATTACATAAAAACATTACAGTATGAGTTGCCAAAGCCATTTGTCCTGAGAGTTTCCAGGTCAGATCCATTAGTGGTGATGGTTTGAGTAGATAAATGAAGATTTAATGATAATCAAAGCCCAAATTAAGTTTGTTAAAATAATTGCTGAGCAGTTGCTAAGATAACAAGAAGATGTATAACATAATTAAATTAACTTCAAGTCAAACTTTCAGAAACTTCCTTCAGAACAATAAATATGCTGCTTCTAGCAGGCTAAGAATATTGCCATCTGCAACTCAGTAAATGTGTAATCGCTGGCTTGCTCCTGAGTTCACTAATATGTGGTGTAGAAGTGACTCATGTCTTGTGTTCATTGTCAGTTATTATAATAATGATGGTAAACTGACATTAATCTACACCAATTGTATTTTTTGTTTGGATATTTAAGAGTCAATGTAATAAGTAACATGTAACTTTAGTTAGCATTAAGACACAATTTTTGTTTTGTCCCAGTTCTTGCTATCTATGCAGTTTTGTTGTGTGGTCCACTGTGTTTGTTTGTGTTTGTTCCTGTGGACTGTGGACTGAGGGGATTTCACACAAGGAGCTCTCCTCTGACCCAGGAGGCCCAGTCATGCCAGCCTCCCTCTGTGGCTGATGTTGCCATCCCATCCTTCTCTGGGCATTGTTCCAGGAATTTAGGAAATGTTGATCGGCCGGCTGTTAGAAACTCCCCCTCAGAATGCAGCCAAGCCTGTTTTCCACTTGGACAGGTGCATGTTTGAACTTTGGCACCCTAAAATGATAAGATACACACACCCTACCTGAGACATTCCTGCTCTCACATGGTTGGCATGCTTTCAGTTACAGCTTCCACTATGCTTCCTCTTCCTGTTCCACTGTGGAACATTTTTATGTCATGTACAGTATACACTGAATGCTGTCTGTTTTTTACTTTAATGTTACATTACACAATCAAAAATGTTGTGTTTTTTAACTGGATTTGCTCCTGTCAAATGTAGCCTTCAAAAGTATTTAAAGAGTCAAGAATCTTCTTGATTCTTGAAAAGTATTTAAAGGTATAATGTGTAGCGTTGCTGTATTAGAATGTCCGAAAACATCTATATCTAATGAGCTCACGTAATCCCAAATGTTTCCAACAATGTTCACAAGCAGAGAAGTTTGTAATTTAATCATATTAATGTTGTGTTTAATTTGGACACGTGTAGCTGTTAGAAAGTGAATAAGAAAGTCCACTAACATGACTTAAATGTGATGTGAATAATACATTCTCTTGTCTGTAAATGCTTCTGCTGGAGTCATGTCTGATTCGTCGACAGTGCTGGTTATTTGACAACAGTTGTGATCCTGGTCTTCTTAGGTCTTTTGTTTTTCTTGAGAGCCCCCTGGAGGCAGAAACTACATCCCGTGCGCTAAAGTCCTTGAGGAAATGAAAGCGTAGCGTGTGAAAGTGTGTGCCAGTTTTTCATGTCAAAACAAGACAGAAAAGTTTGTGGTCTATATGTATTGTTGTCTGGCTATAGAAGACACACACACACACACAAACATATATATGCAAACACAGACACACTGCATTTAAGCAATCTGCAGACAAGGCCTGTCAGTTGCCAGAAATATATGTATGTATTTTAACCATGACAGCTTTTGTCAACAAAGACTGCTAACTATATGCTGCCCTTTCTTTTCATCCTTATTCACTTCCCTGCTTTGTTTTTCTGTTTTTATCCTATCTCAGAGGGATCCAGACTACTTGAAGTTATGGCTGGAGATTTTCATCAGCTCCTATGAGCGATGCCTGGATGTGGACTTTGAAAAGCCACCTTCAAGGTAACTTGTGGCAAACTGCGATCATAATCAGATGTATTTATATATTCATGTAGTATTAGCAAAAATGCTATTGCTGGTCACGGAAAATACCCAGTTGTTTCTGTTTATGAAAAACTCACCGGAAATATAAAATGCATCACTGGGACAGAGAATCTGTCCCAAGATAAGCCCAATTATGAAATTTATATGTTACATGAGGAAATTCTTTAAATTATCTCAACTCTTTGTCAGTCATGTTTAAATAACTATTTAAACTCTCCTTTAAGCTAACTATTTTAACTGTTTATCCACACTTTTATCTATTTTAAAACCAGTTCTCTATTTGTCCATTACTTTTTGGTAACTAGTTAAATCAACCCACATGATTTGGCTGTTTTCCTCTGTAAATCAAATAGGTTGATAGATATATTTTTTTAACTCACACTTCCTGTTTAACTCAAGTGCCCCTGCTTGGTAATTATTGCTCTACACCACCCCGGGGTGGCATTTATTTTTTGTTATTTAGTCCCATGCTGACCTCCTTATTACATTTAAAAATACAGTTTCTGCATTAGGTCATCATGAGTGAGATCAGACCTCTCTCTTCTTTTATTCGTCATTGACAACGTGACCACGTACTGTGCCGCCTTCCACAGCAGAACCCAAAATAGCGCAGCCGCACCAGATGTTTTTGTGCAGAGCAGTCACACTTTGTTTAAGGCGATGCTCTGATTGGTGTCGACAAGTGAACATATGATGCAGGTTGATGTAAGGGGCTGTCACTGCTTGGACACAAATCTCAAAGACCGGATCCAGTATTTCAGGGCATGCAGAAATATGTTCGGTTTGTTGATATTTTGTTGGTTGTGATCACATTAAGGTGAGATGAAGCCACAGGAAGATGACACATTTTTAATGGAGACAGAGTCATGTGAAAGGATAGAGTGAGGTGGAGGAATATGTGTGGTTAAATTTTATTTGTTAAGCTTTTCCTCTTTTTGTCATTTCCTTTTCCTTTTCCTCCTCCGACTCATTTTCTCCAATACTGTCCTGCTTTTTCTCTTTCTCCGTCCTTCAGTCTCGTCCCCCCGCTGTCTCTTTGCTTTTTGTTCTGTGTCTTCTCTCCTTTTTCTTCCCTCCCCCCTCCTTCTCTCCACTACCTCTGCAGCTGCCACATCTGTCCTGCTTTCCCACCAACATTCATTGCATTTGTTTATCTCTCTCTCTCTCTCTGTCATATATGAGCAGTGCAGCACAAATTCTGTTTTTCCTAGGAATTAATGCCTCAATACATCAGGAGTGCATGTGATTGAATGAATGCAGAGCAGGATCCTTGAAGTTACCCTTGTTTATGCTGCAGTGACATATCCATAGTAAACCTCCATGACAAAAGGCTAAGTTTAAATTGTTCTCACTTGATGAATCCTGATATTAACCCCTTAAGCCTGGAATATTAGCAACTGTACCTCCTTTCCTCTCCTTCTCCAGGCCAGAGGAGATTCCCCCAGTGTTGACTCTCCTCCCAGACAACATCCTACAGGTTTTGCGCCACCAGCTGCTGCAGTGCGTCCAGAAAGCCTCTGACGGGCTGGAGCCTGAGCAACAAAACCTGGCTCTCCTGCTGCTCAAGTTCCTTATTATCATCTGCAGGTCTGGCCATTAAAAATACACTAATACTAAAGGTTCTTTGCAGGAGAAAAGAAAAGATTGTAACTTATGAATCGTATGTTGTGCTGTATTGCAGTGTAATAGTACACATTGCTTAGATTTATTACCTTTTTTGGATGTCTGCCACTCCAAAGCAAGGAACTGATAAGCTAATGGTCGACTCGTCCTGTGCGTGTGTGCCTGGGTGTTTCTTAAAGGAACCTGTCCAATGTGGAGGAGATTGGTACTTGCTCATACATCAATCACATCATCACCATGACAACACTCTACATTCAGCAGGTATGACTCCTCCCTTTGTCTTCCCTCTGACCTTCATTTTATTTTCATTTATGATTGTTTTATTAATTAAATAGTAGTTGAAAGGTTTATTTATTTTGGAGTAAGGAAGTGACATATTAGTTATTTGGCTGTTTGGCAACGGAAAAAGCAATCTTTTGAGACGCATAGAAGGTGAAATATTGAAAGCAGTTGTAAAGTGGATCTGCGTGGTGTTACAGCTGAAGAGCAAGACCAAAGAGAAGGAGATGGCAGACCAGAGCCAGGCAGAGGAGTTTGTCCGTCATGCACTGGCTTTCTGCGAGAGCCTCTATGACCCTTATCGCAACTGGCGGCATCGAACCTGCGGGTATTAACTTTGGCTTTGTTTTCGAATAACATGATATCATTAAGGCTCGCATTCACCAGCAATTAAACATCCTGTTTTCACTTCATGCCTGTGTTCATATTAGCAGGCAAGGTGTTTTTACAACAGAGAAGGCTTATCAAACACAGATTGCTAAACTGGATGTAAGAAAAAATACAATCTGAAAGAGCAAAAACTCAGAAGTTTACTTGTTCTGGCCTTAAACTAGGCCTGGTTTAAGCTTGCAAATGGTTAAGTGAAGTCTGATGACATTTTCCAAATAGAGCAGGTCGAAACCATACTCCTTTAGTCTGATAAGAAAAGGATGTGCCTCCAGTTCTACTTTTGGAGACCCTTCGCTCCACAGACCAGCATGTATCCTGAGAACATGTTTTAGTTGACCAATAGGGTACTATGAGCTCTTTAAGATATGACTGTGTCTGACCATTAAAGGCTTTGTAGGTGACAAGAAAGATTTTAAATTCTATTCAGCATTTTACAGTGAGCCAGTGCAGAGAAACCCTTGAAATCTGTTTTATGTGGCAGTTAAAGGACATATTGTAATCACTGACAACTCCCAGTTTCCTTATGGTGTACGAACGAATGGATAGGAATAATGTGCTCGCAAGACTACAGAGGAATGGACGGCATGAAGTGGTGTGTGCCTCTGTTGTGCCTTACCTGAACTGTTTGTGTGTGTGTTTTTTTCCCAGGGAGCAGCTGGGTACAGTAGAGAGGAGCAGACAGAAGTACAAGGCAGCTCCACTCACTGTTGAGTTTGTTCCTTTCTTTTATCGTAAGTCTCTTGTTTTTCATTACACTGTCAGTCCCTTCCTCTTTCCATGTGCAAAGCAGTTTTAGTTGCATTGTGGATATTCAAACAGTTGTCTTAAAATAGTGCTTTCAGTTAACCTGCCCCTAACAAAATGAAGCTGTGTGTGACTTATTTGCACTGTGGCGACTTTACAGTGCTTCCTGTATATGGTGCATACTTTGCATCTCCCGCTTCAGTAGCCTCTTCGGGTGTGGATAAGGAAGCGATGTTCTACATCATATAAAAGCCAGCTCGTGCTCACAGAACATTATTCTGTTCTCTTCTCTTTTGACATCTTTTTTCTAAGAGCTCCCATGCTTTCACTCTCTCTCTCCCGCTGCCTCGTCTTCTTTTCTTTCTGGGCCCAGTTGAATCCAGTCTTTGTGTCTGTGTTCTGTTTGCCAGGCGCTGAGATGCGCCGATAGTGAAAGGTGACTGTCGAGCCACTTCAGCTATGCTGGCAGCCATTTTGAACAAACACTGCCTTCTGTCCTGTGTGCTGTGCGTGGTTTCTGTGGTCTGACACCAAAGAAAATGAGCAAGGCTCGGCCTGACAGACTGCTTGTGTGTGTGTTTTATGTGCAAAGAACAAATTTGTGGGAATACTGTGTGAAGACTTACGGTAAAGACAAAAGTTCAGATTCTTTTAAGTTCGATTGAATAATATTGTTATAAGTGCGATCTAGTGATAGCAGAATGAAATATAGTTGTAGCATGATTGTGGACAAAGGAAACAGACATCACGGAGCCAAGATGTCAAACTTCTTCTCCCCAGTGGGACATGTTGACAGATGAGTTAATGGATGACTGGGGGCACCATGACCCAGAGGTCACTGGCAGGGCTGCCACATGCCTCTATGTGCTATCTTATCTGCTTTGCAGATATCATTTAGTTTACATGCTTGCTTGGATGTATATGTGTGTATATGAAAACGTTCAAAAAGAAAAAGGTGTGTCTGTATGTACATTCATCAGTGTTTTTGTTTGAATACATTTAAATAGAGTTTGCTGTGGGTTATGGCGTAGATACATGGCTGTGCTACATTTGCATAGCAGACATCGTACCTGCTGATCAAATGAATGGACTGTGTTTGTTTGTCTGTGTGTTCGCCCTTGTTCTAGAGTGCTTCCAGGAAAGTGAGCACCTGAAGGAGAGTCTGAAATGCTGCCTGCTGCACCTGTTTGGCGCCATAGTTGCTGGTGATCAGGTAAGAGTTTCAAGATGGCTACGCATGCATTCGAATGAAAACTGCTCGACCAGGCTTCCACTTTCTTGGTCTGTAAACAACAAAAACGTTTAGTGCTGGTTTCTATGGCAAATTGTCTGGCCTTGAGTCTTGTTGTCTACTGTATTAAACTAACAGGGTAAAGAACATTTGTAGTGCAGTTAGAGTTAGCCCTCTTGTCACAGTGAGGCTGTGCATAAGTTTAAGCACTGTGAGTGACCAAGCTGGCAGGCATGAGGTGTTATGGGTGGGTCCTATTCATTCAAAAATTAAAGAACAGTTTGTAAGATATGCATCAGTGTTCTGGGCCCATAAAACAGAACTCACCTCGGGCTCTGACATAAACTCAATAGAACTGAAAAGAACAAACTAACCTAACAAACGGAATACAAAGGGTACATACTGTACACGATGGTTGATCAGACCATTTGAGAAACAAAAGGGATAAGACAAACGCAACAACTGAACTAAAAATTAAACAGGACATATAATCAGTTTAAATGCAAAAAAGAAGTACCAAAGAGCTAACATATTCCAAAGACATAAGCATATCACGTTTTGGCTCTGGCTTCATTCTAAGCAGACATGAAAATGTTATCCACCTTCATCATCTATTGAAAGGAAAGCCAAAATACTAATTTCCCCAAATTTTGAACTGTTCCTTGAAGCACTATTGTTCCACCAGTCAGTAAAATGTTTTCATCTTTAAGACATAGCAAAATAAAGGATTTTCTCCTGCTCTCCATATCTTAACTAACCCCTAGACCTTTGTCCTCTATCTTTTTAAACTCACTTTGTTTTCCCTCGCTCCATTTTTCCCCCTCTGGCAGAGGAATGCTCTGCTTGCCATCTCTCCAGCCACCATGGAGGTGTTGATGCGGGTGCTAGCCGACTGCTCCATGGGTAGCTGCTCCTCAGATGAGGGCGAGGACTGGGACAGCGAGGCCCCCGACCGTAAGGCACTGCTGACTCTGGGCTGCCTGCGGGAGGTGGTGCAGCGCCTCCTGGCCTCAAGTTCTGACCAGCGGCAAGTGGAGATTGCCTCTGTGCTGGAAAACTACTTTAAGCTACTCAACTCGGACCCGGCGGCTATCGTTGCTGCCAAACAGCAGCAGCAGCAGCAAGCCAAGGGCCGAGTGCCGATACTAGGCCGACACTGGGAGAGCCGATTTGTGGCGCTGCAAGTACACATGCTTGGTAGGGTCTTAACTGACAGTAAGGAGTACAGATAATACTTTTGTGATATTAAGGTTACTATTTTGAGGTGTTTTGCTGAAGTAACTTATTCCAACTTCTATTATATCTCTTTCTGCTTCTCTCGCTCTCGTCTTTTTGTGTCTGTCTCTTTCTCTCAACACCTTTGTTTCTCTGTCTATTTGTCTGTCTGTCTTTCAGACACTATCAGGGACATGTTCCTGTGTTCAGACAGGCCAGTTCTACAAGCCATCTTCCTCAATAGTAACTGCTTTGAGCATCTGACGCGACTGCTTCAGAACAGCAAGGTAAGAGTACAGCTCTTTCTTTCCACGTAAAACCCGAAGGCACAGCTCAGTTGTGAGCGGCTGGATCTGGTGTTTGATCATGCTCAGCTTAAGTTTGTAGCTCAGAATGTGGTCAGATTATTACAAGTGTATTAGTTGCACCTGATCATATCTTTTATCTGAGGCTGCAAAAACCCTGAAGCTGTTTGAAGTTGTAACCTTGTATTAGCGTGACATCCTTTAATATGCCGTTTTCCCCACTGCAGTCTTTGTTTATGTAGTGGTTTGTTAGATTTTAAAGGCACTATCAAATCTAAAATATGGTGTTTTCAGTAGTTTTATGCTTTCATACAAGGGCTCACAGTGTACTCGCGGATTTGTTATTTAAACACTAAATGAGTTTCTGTCGTTCTGGGGCTGTATTCACAATGGATCTCAGCACTGTGACAGCGCTTAGTTTTTCTTAAGAGGAACTGAGAGACACTGCAGTAAGGAACGCAGAGTAGTCCTAAGCTGTTAAGGACACATACTCTTAGGTGCCCTAAAGTAAAGACTGACACACTTTATCTTTCGGTGCTTCTTTACTTTTTTTAGCCTTTGTTTTGTTTTTTTTTTTGTGTGTGTGAGAATGGCCCCAGCTATATAAAATCTAATTTGGATACGTTATTAACCAGTTTGACCCTGTAAGTCATTTTTAGTACTTCTTCCCATGTGAGAAAGAGCATTTTGCCCACCTTGCATGTTTACCTCCCCACAGCAAGGCTGGATCACCAACACGCCTGCCCACAGTGACCCCCGCCGAGGGGTCATGGCTGTTAACCTCTCACCCTCTCCTCCACTTACAGCATCTTTCCTCCCCCTGCACCACCCTCTGACTCTCCCTTGTCTCCATTTTCTCTCTTTGTCAACCTCCCCACATGCTGTGTTGACATGTTGCCTGTTGTGTGTGTCAGCTGGTTAATGTTAGGTGCACGGCGGCAGACAAGGACCAGAAAGATATAACCAACAACATGTTACTGACAGGAGAGGGGGACACTCAGGTACCGCCGAGAAAGTCCCCACCTCAACTCACCAACCACCCTCCTACCCCATCCACCCTTGCCCTCGCCTTCACCTGCTGCCCTCTTCTCCTCACCTCACCTCACCAGAGCCACTCCACAGCATTGTTTTGTCTCTGATAATTATTTGTAATTGGATCATGTCTCAACAGAATACTCACTAAGCGACACACTGTTAGTCCTGTGTGTGTGTGTGTGTGTGTTATTAAACCGATTGTAAGTGTTACACCACCCTGGGTTTTCATTAGAAAAACATGGCGCTAGTACGGGTGTCCTGGAAGATGTAAAATGATCTGGGTTTACTGAGCTTAATGTTGGAGTTAGTGATCCTTGACAAAGATAGTTGATTCCTTAGTCTCATTCCACTGTTGTCAAATACTAACACTTGCTTGCTTAAGTCACCTTTAGAAAGATTTCACGAAGATGTTTTCCCAAAAAAGTTGAACTATTCCCTTAATAGTATCAGAGTTAGTATTGTGCCCGAAACCCCACCTATCTGGTCTTTCAAACTTGTTCTAACAAGTGCAGCAAGTTATCGTTGTTTAGTAAAGCACCAATTATTAGAGATTTCTCAAGCATATGACTGAAACTAGAAAAGCAGAAAAAAGGTGGTCGTTGTGCTTCAGTCAGTTTTATTAATAATTCCCCTCTGAGCACTTTTGTTTTGCTGAAAGCTCTGAGACATGAGGCTGTCACTTACGGCATCTGTCTGATATGTCTGAGGCCTGTCTTTTGAACGGTGTCAACTATCAGTCATAGCTTTCTCACTGGATCATCTCATGTGCATAGAAAGGTCACTTGTTCCCCTTAGACTGTCCCAGCTTTCATTCTACTCTGTGTAGTTTTTCTACTCACAGAGCCACCTTTATCAGGTATAATCCCTCCATTGATCTGGATAATGTGAGTACAGGTGGACGAACTGGCACGAAGGCACACACACACCAGTGTGCCTTTGTTGTTGCGCAGCTGTAACATGATGCAGTGACAGATGCTGCACCTTGCTTTTTACACATTGAGCTTTTGTTCTTTGCATCTGTAGAGCTCCAGCTTAGTAGGTTAAAGCAGGTTTTTAGTTCATTTACAGCACAGAGAAAGTCATGTGGATATATTTAAAAAAAAACAAAACAAAACTGAAACTCCAAACTAGATTTGACAAAGTGCTAAATATCTTACCTTGCTGTGGAGTGGCCACTTTGCCTCTTTCACATCGACACCTCTTTTCGCTTATTTTATTGCCATTTTTAGTGTCCTCCACCCTCCACTCCCTTCCACATTGTCCTGGTATTCCTGCGGTATACTATGAGTTCCACTGGAATGCTATCACGTTGACCTCGTGTGTGCTCTCACAGAGTTCAGTGGTTGGAGGTGATCTGGACTCGGTGAAGATGGTCACAAAAGTTTAATTTTTGCCACAGTCCCTCTCCAGCTGGTCCAAGACTCTCTGTAGGATCAACCAACCTACAGCTACATGTTTATTCTAAATGAATGACGGGTTCAGAGACCTGGAAACATGTTGGACATGAGCGGGACAGAGCTGGATGGAGATGTGTTTGTGTGTATATTTCATGGTGTGGCTTGTGTTTTTATGGGTTGCATGCTTTTTGTGAATGTGAGGAAAAAGAGTAAGGCACTTCTTGGTGGCAGTGTGTACGTGGAGGTGGGATATATATATATATCTTTTTTTTTTTTTTTTTTTTTTTTTTTTTTTTTTTTTTAAACCAAGCCCTGAGAGCTTCCTGTTCCAGTCAGATCGTCATAATGTTAAAAAGATTGTGTTTTTAACCTGGAGCAGAAAGACAACACACTTCTTATCTGCCCTGTAACATCTGCAGTACAAGCTTTGATGCCAGCTCCTACTGCAGTAACAAACAGGGCTTTAAACATCATCTATGATTTTACTCACGTTTTCACGCACTCACTAATTAAATCAAACTCTAAGGCATCTAATTAAGTCTCCCTTTATTCCTCCAAGTGTGATGCATGTTGTATTTCAGTGCTTTAAAAAATTGATTGTGATCACTTTGTTGTTAAACCATATATATGAATACGGCTTTAAATTGTATGCATGCTTGTCACCGCTGTCAAGTGCCATGACATTCAACTGGAATAAGAGGAGATTTGACTTGTGTCCAATCAGATGTCAACTACATACTGTGCCAGGTAAAGGAACGGTGATTGGCTGTGACGAGCGACTGACAAGTCTTATTTTCCTGCAGGTGTGTCAAGGGCGACTAGACTCCCTCGCTGTAGCAACCATCAAAGCCCTGACAACAGTGATGCACAAATCTCCAGCTGCAAAGGTCACAAGAACACCAATGCATACATTTAGTTGCATACGGTACTTGTAGGGATGCATGTACAGAAGAGATGGACCAATTAGATAAAATCGTAAGATAAGATAGATTGGAGATAGAAAATCATGCAACACTTTAGTTAAAAGTCATTTTAAAAAGGTGTGTTTTAGCTGAATCGGTTGCTTTTTTTTTTTTTTTTTTTACTGTATGCTGTGGCAGGCAAAAGTGGTGTAGTTTTAGAGATAATTTGCAATTGATTAAAAAAAACTGTTTTGACTTTAGTCAGGTCTAAATTGGTCAAAAGATCAAAACTGAAGCCGCCACGTTATACAGAAGCATGCCTGTCAGAGAGATGGAGCTTGAACCACTCAAGAACCAAGCAGCTCAGTCTGAAATGATTATTGATGTATTGAGGTGGAGAAGAAAAGTACGATTTTAAGAAGTTAACAAAAGTAGCTTGAAATTCTGAATCAAAGGAGAAATTGTGGGAAGTAATATGATCATCCCTTGAGTTTTGCACCATGTACAAGAGGACATGTTTGTATTGTCATTTAATTTTTTTCCTCCTCCCCTGCAGGAGGTGTTCAAGGAGAGGATTGGTTACAATCAACTGTACGAAATTCTCACCTCACTTGGCCAGCCGTCACGACACCTCCTCAAAGAGCTGATGAACATGGTGAGAGAAAGATTGTCTTTTGGTGTCTGCTGTTCCTGGCGTGCCTACCTTTTTGATATTTGTTAGCCTGGTCGAACGATGTCCTGCTAACTCTCTTAGTCACCTGATTGACTAAATGACACACATTAATTTCTCTGTATATTTTGAGGCGGTGGAGGGTGAGCACACCTCAGTGGGGCTCCTGGGCATCAGTAACGTGGAACCCTTGCTGCTGCTGGTCCAGTGGCTCCCAGAGCTGGACTCATCTGAGCAACAGCTTTTCACGGCCGACTGGCTCCGTCGCCTCAGTTGCCTCAACCGTCAGACCCGCGCCACCTGTGTCAACGCCGCCATGGTCATGCGCGCCCTCGCCGCACTGGAGCGCCACCAACGGCTACACCGAGCATGCGCCGAGAGTCTTTTCGGGCTGGTAGGCTCATTGGGCTCCCAGTCCTTGAGCGCGAGGGAACTCTTGGGACTCTTCCGCCTCCTCAGGCCTCCAGAGTCCATTCAAGCACACCCCTATGTAGGTCCTGCCCTGAGAGCCCTCCTGGCCATGGTACGGAAACAGGGTTTGGAAAGTGCCATGCAGTACTTTGACTTGTCACCCAGCATGGCGGGCATTGTAGTCCCAACGGTGCAGCGCTGGCCAGGCTCTGCCTTTAGCTTTCTGGCGTGGTTGTCGCTAGATCAGGACCAGCTGGGCCCATCTAGCAAGGACAAAAGAAAGCAGCTCTACAGGTGAGAGGAGAAGAAAACCGAAAGAAGATGAATCACTGCAGAAAGTTGTAGTGCTTGCTCAGACTGTTCTCTTATACTTTATGCTGTTTAGCTTTTTCACGCCGGGAGGGACGGGGTTTGAGGCCTTCATCAGCTCGGCGGGTGTGTTGGTGGTGGCTGTGTGCACGAAGAAGGAGTATGTCACAGTCATGCTACCTGACTACTGCTTCTGTGATTCACTCTGGGTGAGTCTGGTTTAATGCCATCCGTTACTGACATCAAATTAACTGAAAAAACAGTGCCAATATGGAAGCGAATAAAAAGGACAGAATAAAAAGGCAGAACACAGTGCTTAAATCTGATGGGACCCAACATTTAGAAGATTAACACCCTTTTCCCCTAATGTCTTGTAGACTGATTAAACAGAGTAACACTAAGGATTAAAAGGAGTAAATTGCGTATGAATTTCTGTCTACAGCACAGCATCGGTGTAGTGCACGTACCAGGAAAGAGGCCATTTGGACAGAGTCTCGTGTACATTTATGTGGACGGACAGCAGAAACTGTCTGCCCCCCTCAAGTACCCCACTATGACAGAGGTGAGACCCACACTCACTTTCCGCCCTCAGCTAGCGACAGTGTAACCTTTTTATCTTTTCACTATGTTTGGAGCACAACACCGAAAGGAGAATAAAAGGCGATCCGTTCAAACTGCAGTCAGATTTTGTTAAACCTTTGTATTTGTAGTTAAGTTAGCAATAACTATCAGAGGCTATGCTTGATCTCTGGCTGTGCAACAGCTGTGTGGCTTTATCACGCCTTGCAGTAAAAAGCCGAACTTAATCGTGAAGGCAACCCCATGTTCATCCTACCTGACTCTGTTGCCCTCCGCCCACAGCCATTCACCTCCTGTTGCATCGGCTCAGCAGGCCACCGGACCACTACTCCCCCGCCCTCCCAGATCCCAGATCCTCCCTTCTCCGCTGCCACCACGCCCACCACTCGCTCTTCGCTGGGTGGCATCCTGTCTCCTCAGACCTGGGGGGGCCTGCTCGGGGGGAAGTCCGAGTCTGTGACTAAGCTCATCTCTGCAGGGACCCAGGACAGCGAGTGGGGAAGTCCTACCTCCTTGCAGGGCCAGCTGGGTGGGGTCATGGTCTTCCACGAACCCCTGCAGCCCAACCACGTAAAAGCCATCTGCAGTGCTGGTAAGCGGGGGAACGGAGGAGAGTAATGATCATAGATGAAGTGTAAATAAACTTAAACTTAAAGAAGTGTATTTATTTATTTCTCTTTGTCTTTCTTAACCTGTCCCCTGTGTCTTCTACGCAGGTCCGAACTGCATCTCTCCACTGAAGACCCAGGAATCAGAACTTGGCGACCTTTCATCCAAATTGCTGCTGCACTACTCACCCAAGGTGATTGACCCACTGTGTTTTCAGTCATTCATTTGTAGTTTGTCTGTTGTTGGAATGAAAATTACTTTGCTGAGTGAAATCAGATGTGGTTATAGTTTAATTTTTATTTAATGAGTGTAAGTTGAGGAGTGATTCTACAAAATAAAGTGATATTTTTACTTCTGTCTCATTGTTTTGGAGAAAATCCTTTAACTGAGACAGTCTTTGTGTCAACAGGCTTGTAGGAACCCCATATGTCTCGATCTGTCCCCAAACTTGCTACATGGACGCCTGACTGGGAATAAGGTCGTCAACTGGGATATCAAGGTGGGAGCAACGTCCTGCTCGTCCTGTCGTGAAATTATTCTGTGCATGTAACAACTGGATGTATCTGCTATTTTGAATTTGTCTGTGGCAGGACATGATCAATTGTGTGGGCGGCCTGTCAGTGCTCTTCCCCATACTGGAGCAGCTGGCCCTGGTGACCCCTGATCAACAGGCCAGTGATCCGGCAACTGGCTCGGATTTCATCACCCCGGATGTGACCACACCAGCTGATGGAGACTGGGTCATTCTCCCATCCAACAGGGCTTCAGGTCTGTTCTTCTACAACCTGGATCTTTTTTTTTTCTTGTTTCTATTTACCGTCACATGCTGTAACGTTTTTTTTTTTGTTTTTTCCTTTCAGAGGCACGCCTGGAGAAAAATCTGGTGGCCACCTTCCTGCTAGTGCTGAAGCATTTTCTGCAGAGACACCCAATCAACCAAGAGAATCTGCTCCACTCACATGGTGTTGGTACACTGGGATCCCTGCTGCAGAAGGTCTCTGTTCATTCCTAGCATTGCTACCAATGGACTTTGTTTCACTGAATGCATTAATCTCCACATAAGCCTGTTTGTTTTTCTCCGTATTCAAGCCGGATGGGACAAATTAAGAGTCTCTGCCGACTGACATCAGATTTATTCTTCAAGTATACAAAAGGCCACAGCTTTTATTAGATTGTTCATTCTGTACGGGATCTACATGTTGTGAGAAGTGTGAAAGATGCTTTACATCTCCCAGTGCATGAATGAATTCACTTCAGATAGCTTTTGTCTGTAGGTCTGTCTCTGTGTTTGTTCTGTGTGCTTGTGTCTGTCTTTTCCTTTGAGTCTGTCTGTGTCCTTTGATTGCTCGTTCTGTTTGTCTGCAGCCATCTTTCTCCCCTTTCCTCTTCTATCTTTTATCTGATGTAAGTGCTTCAGTATTTATTTGTTTATCAGGGTGGGGTGTTTAAATGCTGAATCAACGTCTACGCCATGGGAAAATAAAAACCTCCACAGAGACCTAGATAAAATAAAAGGTCTCAGATGCTGTAATAGTCGCTCTTGGCAAAATAACTACACCCTTGCTTACGTTACTTCTTACAAGGGCTCTTTTAATATCACTTGATTTTTTTTTTTATTTAGTCCTTACTGTTTTTATCATTTTGCACGTGTGCCAGTAAATACCTGAACTAACAGTAATGAAATACGATCTATTGTTTTTGTACGTGTTTAGCTTCCAGCAGGTCACGTGGATGTCAGTGTGCTGGTTGCTGTGCAGCTTCTGATAGAGCAGGTGACGTATGAGAAGAACCAGGCTCTGCTGCAGCAGCTTCACACACACCTGCTGTTCAGCTTCAACATCTGGAACAAAGGAGACTTCCCTCTACGCATAGGTTAGATCTGTGTGTGTGTGTGTGTGTGCAGTAGTATATTGAAAATTCTGCAGTTGCATTAATAAACATCATACTGTTGAGCAAAATACAAACTAAAGCAGGTGAGAGAGTTTTACAGAACCTGAAGTAAGCAACGATTTAAACAGAGGAACATGTTATATGAATGCCATGCCGTAATATGCCATTCCTACGGCCATGCTGGTGGTCTGCCAATAACAACACTCCAGGAAGTTGCTGTGCACAATCAAGAATAGTCCAGCATACAATCTCTCATAAAACAACAACTTAAGGTTTTACACTTTTGTACAGATTGAACAAACAAGATTTAAGAAGACTTACAGGTTGTAGTCCTCAGACTAAGCTAAGCTAACCACCTGCTGACTCCAGCTTCATATTTAACAGACAGATATAAGAGTGTCAATCGCCTTGTCTGAGTCTCAGCAAGAAAGCGAATAAGGGCTTCAGCAAAAATTGTGAAACTGTTCCTTTCACATGTCAATATACAGTATGAAAATGAGTGCCAACAAAGTCTGTGAACAGAAAAACTTAATGGGAGTTTTTTAGACAAAAGCTTAGAGTAGAGACATGAATAGTACAGGTTTGCTTTAACTCTCTATAGTGTGATGATGTACAGTGTGACTAATGCAGTGCATTAATTCTAAAATTAATTACTGTGTGAAGCTTAGAAAGAGTAAGCGGTCCTGATTGACACAGTTATGAGTTATGAGTTGTGTTTCTTTGTTTTTTTCCCAATGAAGGTCATATCCAGTACATGTCCACCGTCATCAAAGATAACAGGAAGCAGTTCCGAAAAAAATATGGGGTTCAGTTCCTTCTGGACACCATACGCCTTTATTACGGGTGAGATCCCATTTCCTGAAGTTCATACCCGACAGCTACATTTACCCCCCAACAACATCATTGTCACCTGCACTGTACTTTAGGAAGAACACTAATAAAGAGAGCGACCTCAGCGAGGATGACGTTCGGACCATCCGGGCGTCTCTCTGTGGACTCGTCAAGTACTACATCAGCAAGGGCATGTCACAGGAGGAGATGCACAGCGTTCTGGGATACATTGCTGCCATCGGAGATGAGGATCAGGTGAGGTGCTCGGGTCAGATACGGGGTCATGAATTTGAAAGTTCTTAAAATAAACCTGTATTTTTGAATGACATGCATCACAGCAGCAGCAGAAAGAAAATGACAACCTTGACTCTTAAAATAAATCTTAAAGGTAAACATACTTTATAAATACTTTATAAATATTAATAGCATATGCCTTCCAGATGACCCGTGTATATAATGAAATAGGTCAATGTCAACACCTCCTGCCATTTGAGGATTTTACTGCTAAGTGAGATGACCTTTCACAACAGGATTTTCTGTTTCCCTGTGAGCCTTACTGCAGGGATGTCTGTACAGGAAGCTCTGTGCTTGTTTTCCGCAATATTCGTCATTGACTTTTGACTGAAAGAAACCACTTAATTTCAGGACCGTTTTCCTCTGAGCTCCAACACCTGCTAGATCAAGTTTCCACAGGACTCAGTGTGTGTCGCCTGTTTTGTGAAATCCTTTTCCTCCTCTTGTCACACCTCCTCCCTACTTCTCTCCCCCTGTTTTTCATTTTGGCCGTCACTTTGCATATCCTCTTACAGTACTATATGTGGAAGCTTACATCACCCTCTATGAACATATGCTATAGTTGTGTGATCCTCCTTTACTGCTTGGCGTCTGCCATCTTTTGGATTCTATTCATTAAGCCATACTGAGTGTTCATATGCCATACTTAATTGTAACATTAATGATAATTAATGTACAATTCTTAATTGTAACATATATGAAGAATTCACTTAATCAGAAGACAGTCCATCGGTGCACGTAATATAGAAAACTGTCCACACAAGCAACTACGTAAAAGTAACTAACTGTAGTTTCGTTTGCGTGTGTTGCAGTTGTGTAGCCTGCTCGAGTTGTTACTCAGTCTTCTTCAGAGCAGTCCGGCCAGGGACCAGCTCTTCCTTCTCCTCTTTGAGCCTGGGGCAGCTGATTCCTGCTATGCTCTCCTGCTCAATAACAAGCACTCAGACCGACTCCGGGAGCTTGTCTTCAAGGTGGGTAATAACCCACTGTACCCAGGACACACTGGGCGACCAAATGCCACTGGCGTCTTTGAGCTACTGTGCTTGGTTATTTCTGCCGTAAAAATCATTGTTAGTTATGGAATTCCTGAAGTATCATTCATTTCTTGGGATTTCAAGATTTTTTTCTTTCAGGGCCCAATGGTATCTGTCACAGTCAACTGTGTTATATATATATATATGTATATATTTTGAGATATACATGTGTATCTCAGAATAGTTCATTTTTCTTTTCTCTTTCTCTGCAACAGTTATTTGAGCGTATGTTGCGCTGTGACCGCGTCTATGAGAAGAATAAGCAGCGTTTGCGGCTGAGGGAGGCAGGCTACGCTGGTCTGTCGCTGCTGTTCTCCGAACTTCACATCACTCCCACCCTGATCCGCTGTCTCCTCAACCAAGTTCTCCACACAGGTCTGCTCTTCTTATTTGAATGACTCCATTGTATTTTACACAGCTCAGCAGCTGTTGTCATTAAGCACAGTGTCACTGGTCAGTCTGGTTTTTCCACAGTTAGCTCTCCTGCTATAAATCTTGAATAGAATGCATTCAGTTCAGGTTGAAGCATTTAGTCAACTGGTCAGTTTGCAGAGGTGCTTGGATTCTATTCTTCCTTTTTTTTGTTTTTTTTAGATACATCCTACAACCTCCAAACCAAAATCTGACAAGTCCTCGTAGAGCGTTAAGCCAGTGCTCATTACTCGTTTTCTTTCAACAGAGGAGCAATGTAGTTTTATGTTAATTCACCCCCATTCATACACACATTACAACCCACTGGAGTTGAACAATTTTGTGGAGAGACTGAAAAAATACCTGGGGCAGATCATTTTAGCTCGGGCTTTCTGTTCGAGACAATGGATAGACGCTCCCCTGTCTTAGGAAGAATCAGACAAAAGCAGTAACAAGTGCTAATCAATACCATGTACAGTTGTTTGTAAATGTAAAATGTGTGTTTGTGTATATAAACTCTGCAGATCATGTAGTGAACTACAAGGACCTGATGTCTCTGGTCCAGCTCACCCATCGTGCCGGCCCCGGCGTGCGCCTCATTGTCTGCAAGAGGGTGAGGCTTAAACCTGCAGACGCTATTAATTATATATTGAATAACAGCAGACATGGGAAGCGACAGAAGGCTTCAGCTATTGATTAGTGCTGTCAGATGCATTCTACATTGCTTTCTGTTAACTTCCTTTTCTGTTTTTCTTTGTTCTCTTCTCTACACTGATAATGCGTTTCTCAACTTTAAGTGCGTATCAACACCCAACAGTACTGCTTTGAAGTTGTGTAATGATCAAAGTACATCATTTAGAAAGCAACACAAAGCAATAGTAGGAGGAACCAAAGTGAATTAATTTTTCATCATTTGCAGTTAAAGCTTTGAAGAGTTTTCCTGCAGGTGTAATTAAACTTTAATATTTTTCCTCCTCTGTCTTCAGGTGTACCAGCTGCTGCAATCCCAGCAGGATGCTGCTGTCCAGATTTCAAGGCAGCAGTGTTGGCAGGACACCCTAATGCGGCTGTACCTGCGGGGCGAAGGATCCCTGCCACTGCGGCCCGCCGACACCATCAGCACCTGCAGCCTGGACCTGAGCCGGCCCACTGGCAGCAGCACCAACCGCTTAGAGCTGCCGCTGGAGAGGAGGGCACGGGCAGGCAGCACTAACCGCCTGGACCGGCTGGAGGATGACCGACTCAGCGTCGGTGATACCCGCTCTGTGGACAGCCTGGAGAACGGCGATGTCATCTCGCTGCTGGACACGCCGTCGTCCTCTGCCTCCGCCGAGCCGCAGCTACACACCAAGCCCTGGGTGGTGGGGAAATCCGGGGGCTTGACGCTGGATCTGTCCCATCTGCAGGCCTATGAGGGTGGGGAGAGCGGAAGTCAAACTCCCGGCAGTGTTCCCAGCACACCGTCACCAATAGAGACCTCTAAAACCTTTCCAGGGAGCTCTGGGGATCGAGAGGCATCTTCCTCTCTGACTGAAGACAGCTTTCTCTTCAGCGATAACATCTCACTAGGGGAGTCTTTCAGCAACGCTGAGGTGAGATGAGAGAAACTGTAATGTTTCTCACCTTGCTGAGGCGGTTGAAGAGAGAGAATTAGGTGGAGAAAGTCCTGACATTGTTGTATACAGTAGTATATTAGTAAAGGATCCAGTTCACAGTATTGCATTTTTTTTGTTATTGTCATCAGAGCAAAACTAATAGCTCATCTTTTAATACTTTCTGGCTTTGTTGCATTCAGCCTCGAGCTCACTGTTTGCTACTGAAGACATAGTCAGTTTTTAAAATGGGAGATCAAGTTTCTTTTTAAGAAGGGCAGTGTAGTTTCTAGTACTCAGTGCTCAAGTACAGTTCTCAAACAAGTGTCATAGCGCATGTGTTTTTGGACCATTTTCGACTTCACATTGGCTAGTGAGTGTTTCCAGCAGCAGGCTGGTGTGCGTGGCATCGACTCAAAAATTAACTACAGTGTCCGTGTTCATGGAAGTGAAACTGTATTGTATTTGTTTATTTAGGGAATATATTCACCTTTATCAGCTTAAATTACCTCTGAAGTAACAATATTCAGTCAAGAAACAAAAGAAACAATTGGGAAATGTTGCATCAAGCCTGTGTTATTATGTTATATATATATCATATATAATTTTTTCTCACAGAGTCTCAAGAAGTAAGCAGGTGATAAACCTTTGGCATCTGTATTTCATGCGATAGTCTCTATTCCGAGGTTGCTTTAATGCTACGAAAACAGCGAGAGTTTCTGACTCAGTGGGCGAAATGTCACCGCCACCTCAGGGAGCCTAGTCGACTTTTTTCCATCATTTCAGAGTGACTGCAGGGCAGAGGTGCAAGAAAGACTACCTATCTCACACATAGCGGGAGGCTGTCAGTTAGACAGTTAATTAGGTCATTTTTGTCTAATGCTAATTGAGGAAATAAGGAAATTGAGGAAAAAAGTAATAAGACAGGCTGTTAGAAGGCTTTGAAATGTATCAGTAATATGATCTACGAGCACAGCATAAAGCTTTAAGATTGTCCTAATTGGCATTTATTAAAATCCTCGTTTTTCCTTTTCTGCATCCTGTTACAGTGTTGCAGTGATAAATAAGAGGAATCAATGAAAATTCATTTCATCTGATCTCCTCTAATAATAACCCCTCTCTGTTTCACTCTTTTTGGTGTCGTGTCGCCCTCTAGCGGGCGGAGGAGGAGCTGTGCAGCATGCTGCTTGAGATTGTGCTGTGCGTGATGTGGCGCGGCGTAGAGGGATCAGATGATTCTGCTTGGCTGGAGCGTGGCCAGGTCTTCTCAGCTCTCACCAAACTGGGAACCGCCAATGAGTTGCTGCTTCCGGTCGACCAAATCAAACTCAGGTCAGACTTCCATCCCGCTGCTGACAGCGCGAGATGTAGCAGGCGCTGAAAGCATGTTCGCGGCTAACCGTGTCTCTCTTTCTGCTTTAGTCTTATGGAACGTATGTTGGAGTGGGCAGTGAGTGATAACCGCGAGGCGTCGGCTGCCACATTACCACAGCACACGGAGAACGCAGTGCGATTGCTTCACATAGTGCAAGACTTCCTGCAGGCGGAGGGCCTGGTGAATCCGGGACTGTGGACGGAGAAGGTGCTGGAAGAGACTGTGACGCTGATGGACAGTCTCATGGTGTGGTACTCGGCTGGCACCCAGTGGTTCCAGCTCTCCCAGGTCGGACTCAGACTGCTGCTGGGCTTCATGGCCCAGGAGGACCCGGAGGTGAGCAAATTTTCCTATTGGCAACCATTTCTGCCTTGTTTATTTGGTCATCTAAACAAAGCCCACGCGTTCACAATAATAAATGACTGTCTGTCGCAGGTGTGTGCTATGGCCACCGCCAAGCTCAATGGAATCCTGCAGACCAAGGAGGTTACCAGCCAGGACGAGGCCTGCTACCTGCTAGGTAAGGTGGAGGGCATCCTGCGGCGCTCCATCCAGGAGCAAACGGAGGAGACGTACTCCTTCCTGGTTCCCCTGCTGCGAACGCTGCTCTCCAAAGTCCACCGTCTCCTCTACATGGAACTGCACCTCCCCCAGCTCCCCGACACTAACGGCAGTCCGTCCTTCTTTGAGGACTTCCAGATGTACTGCAACTCACCTGAGTGGCGCGTCTACCTCGACAAATATGTATGAGATTGAGATTTACGGTCTCTCATTATTTGAGGTTATATGAGATGTGAATTTAGTGGAAA
The DNA here is from genome assembly GCF_020382885.2 of Scatophagus argus. NCBI lineage: Eukaryota > Metazoa > Chordata > Actinopteri > Scatophagidae > Scatophagus > Scatophagus argus. The sequence continues at coordinate 7,185,521 of NC_058516.1, forward strand.
ATGTAACGAAAATGTTTGTCTGTTTGTTTTTTTTTAAAAAAAACAGATTATCCCATACATGAAGCAGTATGAAATCGAAATATTCAGCCAGGGCCATGAGACCATGGCTCTCTACTGGAAGGAGTGCTATGAGGCTTTTATGGTCAGCCTGCATAAAAGAGAGAGAGAGCGGGGTGAGAGCAAGATCCGCTTCCAGGTTAGTTTGATCAGTTATAAATGGATGATAACTGATCTCTCTTTCCTTCTACGTCTCTTTCAGTATTGACCCTATCTAATGCTGCTTTGGTCCTTAGCTCATCTCACACAAAATCCTCTTCACTTTCTTCTTAGGAACAATTTGTGGAGCCTTTCTCGCGCCGAGGCCGCCAGGAGAACCTTCGCTATAACAGCATGTTGAAGCAGCAGCACAGCCAGAACAGTGCCACCCTCAGGCAGTGGAAGGCAGCACGCAGGGGTCTGGTGTGTGAGAGAGGACCCTGGGCGGACAGGTACTGTCCTCAGCCTCCTTCTGTCTCTGCACTTCTTATCTTTTTTTTTTTTTTTCCAATGTATAGATCTACTGTAGTAACACCTCCATATGGGTTATGACTTCATATCTACTGAGTAAATAAAAATAGAATAAACACAGATGTTGATAATGGCTGGTTTTGGGAGAACTAAAAGTGTGTTTTGCTGACAGGCAACAGGACGAGATGCACTGGAGGGTGTCCAGTGCTGAGAACTTTTCCCGCATGAGGCTGAAGCTGGTCCGTAATTACAACTTTGACCCGCACCGAGAGGCCAGCGCTCTGAGGGACAACCTGGGTAAGAAAACTTTTTAGCGTGGATATGAGCAGCCTGGCACGATTTAATTGCGTCTTGAAAATGTATGAAATGTAGTCCTTCAGTAGCCGCACATCAGCATCTTTGGCAGCAAAAAGTACCCGCTCAGCTCCAGTGGGTGTATTCGGTGAATCGATGTGACGACGAGGGATAAATGTGTGTACGGTATTACATGAGCACGCTCGTTCAGCCTGTCCTTGATAAACAGATTAAAACGGACTGACCTCGAAAATCCTCTTTAAGCCGAACTCATGTCTTACCCTTCCATCTTCTTTATGAAGAGGATGATCCACTGTGCTTGGTATTTTTTTCCTTATTAAGTTGTGCATAAGGCTGAGTGCGTTGACTTCAGAAGAATTTTGTTTTTAAATGTTTTTTCAAAAATGAAAATGGTTTTCATTGTTTTTTAAGTTTTCAAATAGTACTTGGTTATTATTCCTGCGGTATTGTTTAATCTAAGTCTAATCTGTGTCTCTCAACAAAACAAACCAGGAGAAACTAAAATATTAGAGGGAGAAAAAGCATAGTGTAAAAGAGAGAGAGAAACAAATTGGCCAGTGTTGCACGCACCGATATGGATAAAATTCTCGCACTGCCAAGGTATAGATTATTACACAAACCAGAGGATTCTAAGCTTCTGTTTGTCTCCTTGTCTCCTCTATTTGTCAGCCCTTGACAGGCACGCTACGAAATTAATTTCCAGTCCTGCCATGTGCTATGAATCGCTGCACCGTCTGTGGATGCTTCCCCACAGTTTTTAATCATCTTCCGTCTCTCTCACTTTGGTCAGGTGTCCATCAGCAGCGCGTGAACCCAGAGTCTCTGCTGCTAGAGGCTGTGAAGCAGGTCAAAGTCAGCGACCTGGAAGATGACATCCTGGAGCTGCCGGAGGACGACCCTGCTGCTGCCAACAGCCAGTCAGTCGCCAAAACAACAACCACAGAACAAACGTATTCACGTTACAGATGCTTAAAATGACACCCTGCCGTTCTTTGTCCGATGTCCTGCAGAGTTGAAGCAGAGGAGGCGGGACAGAAGGAGAAGCTGGTGCTGTGGGAGGACTGTGAGCTGGTGACGGTGGTGGACGTGGTGCCTGGCCGCCTGGAACTCACCACCCAGCACATCTACTTCTACGACAGCAGTCAGGAGAAAGAGGAAGGTGAGGAGACAGCGAGAGAAGCGGATGAGAAAATGTAGGGCAAAAACGTCACTGAGCTGAAACTCACCTGTCTCCTTGTTTATGAAGGAGTGGGCCACGACTTCAAATGGCCCCTGTCTCAGATTCGAGAGGTCCACCTGCGCCGTTATAACCTGCGTCGCTCGGCCCTGGAGATCTTCCTCATCGACCAGACCAATTACTTCCTCAACTTCAAGAAAGAGGTTTAACTATTATTAAAGAGGAATATTTTCTCTTCCCCCTCTTAAAATAGTTTACAATAACATTCGACACTGTCGTCTTGTTGACAGGCTAGGAACAAAGTCTATAGCCGCATGTTGTTGCTGCGATCCCTGAGTCTTTACGGGACCCGCTCACCGCAGGAGCTCCTCAAAGCCTCTGGACTCACGCAGGTCAGGAACTGATGATGCAGAGCTTTCATTAACACATATTTAGTTTCATGAAATGTATGACTTCATTGTGGAGGAGATCGATTTACGAAATGTTCGTTTGCCTGTGAACGCAATTAAACAATCTGTTACCGCACGCTGAATATCAATTGTCGGACCACGTCCTGAGGTCGTTTTTTATTTGATGTCTGTTAATTATCTGGTAAGGCGTCAAGTTTTTGTTAAAGGAAGGAAACCGATCGATTGCGGCCTTAAGAGGTGACCAGTGTCCTGTACAAACATCCGTATTGTCGGTAGATTGGCTTTAAACCGTGCCTTGCTTTTGCGCAGAAATGGATGAACCGCGAGATCTCCAACTTTGACTACCTGATGCAGCTGAACACGATCGCAGGCAGAACGTACAACAACCTGGCTCAGTATCCGGTGGTATGTTCCACACTGAACACATTACCTTACAACTGCGGTGAGCGTCAGTATTTGAGCTGACTTCTGTGTGTGTGTGTGTGTCATCAGTTTCCCTGGATTCTGGCAGACTACACTTCAGAGGAACTGGATCTGTCAGATCCTCGAGTGTTCCGGGACCTGTCCAAGCCGGTCGCCGTTCTAAATGAACGCAACGCAAAGGCTGTTAGAGAGAAGTAAGTTTCCTCCGTACATGATTCAGTTACTCTAATTCAGTCAACTATAAATACTAAATCATACACACACACACACATATATATATATACATAACTATAATATAAATTTGTCAGCAGCTAGAGGAAGGCACTTTGCTGAATAGGACAAGTTAACGGTTTTTAATTGCGTTTGTCAGGTATGAAAGTTTTGAGGATCCGACGGGCACCATTGACAGGTTCCATTATGGCACCCACTACTCAAACGCTGCAGGAGTGATGCATTACTTGATCAGAGTGGAGCCCTTCACATCTCTGCACATCCAGCTGCAGAGTGGACGGTAAGGAGGCCACTCAGCCAGACATACGTCACAGCCACGGCTCTTGTGCTTTACCTCCGTTTATCGCGTTTGCCGTCGGCGCTCATCCGTACCGTCCTGCCTCGGCTCAGGTTTGACTGTGCTGACCGCCAGTTCCACTCCATCCCTGCGACGTGGCAGACCCTCATGGACAACCCCAATGATGTCAAAGAGCTCATCCCAGAGTTCTTCTACTTCCCAGAATTCCTTGAGAACCAAAATGGTGAGACTGGAGCATTCTTATCATCATCATCCGTAATGAATCTGATGCGGCCTGTTAGTGTCCATATTATTGAGAAAAACTACACTTGGCAGTTTTCACTGCGTTTTGGCAATGTTAACAAAGTTCAAAACATAATGCCTTATCCTGCTTATTATTGCCTGGATTCAACATTTTTAGAGAGAGGACATGTGGGTGTCTTTTAGTGACTGGTCATAAATATGTTTAGTATTGATTCTCAGATCCCTTTATTCTGTTTTTTCTCCATATCCCGCTTCTCTCTGTGGATTCCCTTGTCCTTCGTTCCTCGTCCGTCACCCAGGCTTTGATCTGGGTCGACTGCAGATCTCCAAGGAAAGGGTTAATGATGTTGTTCTTCCCAAATGGGCCAAGTCCCCTGAAGACTTTATCTACAAGCACCGCAAAGCCTTGGTGAGATGCAGTTTTATTTCTAACGCCGTAACGATTGAAATCTTACCGTAAGATCAGTGCCGAGTGTCCGGAAGTTGGTGTAGAGTCTTGTATGTCTTGTCTGTTTTGGATGGAGTATTCCTTTAAGTGGAATTTTAAGCACTTTGATGTAGTTTGTGTCCACATGCAGGTGTGCTTTTGTGTGACGTGTCTGTGTATTAGTTACCGTGTTTGCGTGTAGTTGTGCGCTGGCTAGCGTATGAGCGCGGTGTGTGTTTTTCTGACAGGAGTCGGAGTACGTTTCAGCTCACCTTCACGAGTGGATCGATCTGATCTTTGGTTACAAGCAGAGGGGCCCTGCGGCGGTGGAGGCCCTCAATGTCTTCTACTACTGCACGTATGAGGGTAAAGTATCCAGGGCAGTTTCAGTTCTGTGTGTATAAAGTGCTTTAAGCAGCGTGTAAATATAGATGAAAAGCAATTATTTTGTTCTAAGCGAACATACTTTGATGTTCTGTTTAATTCCCAGAGGGGAAAGTTGACTGGGTGGTTGACTGAGTTTGGTGTTGCAGGGGCGGTAGACCTCGACGCCATCACCGATGAAAAGGAGCGTAAAGCCCTCGAGGGCATGATCAGCAACTTCGGACAGACGCCCTGCCAGTTGCTCAAGGTGCGGAGACAAAATTGCGAAGTACAGATATCCTAAAAATGTACTTTAGCGTAGTAATTAAGCAAAATGTACCTTATTACTATCGGTGACTCGATGTGCCGATGGATCACATTTCGACTGTTGCGTGTGTGACCGCGCAGGAGCCCCATCCGGTGCGTCTGTCTCAGGAGGAAGTGGAGAAGAGGAAGGCTCAGCTAGACTCGTGTCCTCTCAACATGTTCGAACACCTCAGCGACCTCAAGTCCTTCTTTGTCGAGGTGTGAACTCTCCTCACCTCAGTTATCAAAAGCTAGTAAAGTAAAAACCCAACAGCAGTTGGGGACAATCAGATTTTTAATTTAATTTGATTAGATGTCGAGCGTTTGTCGCGAAAACCTCTATGTAATAATGTTGCAGGGCATCAGTGACAACGTGCCGCTGGTCAAAGCCGTAGTGCCGAAGAATCAGTCCCATTCCTTCATCACCCAGGGGAGCCCGGACACTATGGTGAGCCTCGGTGCCGCCGCTAATATTCTTTCTCTTCCTCCAAATCGTGAACAGAGATGACGGGGTTGTCCTCGCGATGTTTGCTCTGTCTCCAGGTGACGGTTAGTCAGAACTTCCTGGTTGGGACCCATGGGTGGCTGCCTTACAACAAGAACATCTCCAACTACTTCACCTTCATAAAAGACCCCACAGTATCCAACACCAAGTGAGGACACCCGCGGCACACGCATCATTTGCCTCCGTGACCAACATGTTGCGTCCTGGAAAATCTTTCCAAGCTGTCTGAAACGTCTTTCTCTTGTGCATTGTCTTTTTTTCCTTTCGCCGTCTTCCCATAGGACCCAGCGTTTCCTGTCTGGTCCCTTTGCCCCCGGCGTGGAGGTGACGGCAGGGCTGTTCGTCGTCTCCCACGATGGCAAGTTGCTCTTCAGCGGGGGCCACTGGGACAACAGCATCCGGGTCACCTCCCTGGTCAAGAGCAAGACGGTGGGACAGCACATCCGACACATGGGTAAACGCACACACCCTACTTTCACTCTCGGCGTGTTAGCATAAGATAGGTGTAAACGCAAGGCGTGTATGCTGAAACAGTAAAACGTTTGAGTTTATGATTCGGATTCAGTATGTCCTTTTTATCATGTGTACGTTCTGTAATAATCATTGTTTTGTTTCGGTTTTTTTTCCCCTCCTCTCCAGACGTCGTGACCTGCTTGTCAACAGACCACTGCGGCATCCACCTGATCTCCGGCTCCAGAGACACGACTTGCATGGTGTGGCAGGTTGTTCAGCAGGTGGGAACCGTCAGGACCCGTCGCACGTATTGATCGCAAAAACAGAATTCCTCAATGTCCGTTACTCAGTAATTGGGGAGCTTTGAATAATTACATCCTCCTGTGTTGAGGTGTCGTGGGTTTTACTTTCAGACGTTATTGCTCCCGATAGCTTAGATTTGTATAATTGAAAGAATATGTTTAACATGCCTAATTCATGGATGGGCTGTTTCGCTTTGTACAAATGTTGCGACAGAGTAATCCATTCAAACTGTTGGAGAGACCAGAAAAGACGTCGAAATTTTGCAATGAAGTGATGAAAGCAAAATGCGACTCTTCTCCTTCCGTGACGGTTAAATTCCACGCGGCTGAAGAGATCGCTCCAATTTTGTGGATATCCAGTTAAAATTTGCTCTAAACTTGGAAAGTTTATTGGGCTCTGAACTTTCGATAGCCAATCGCGTCTCCTCTGTCTTTTTGTTTGCTCTGTCGCGCAGGGCGGAGCTCCTGCGGGTCTCTATCCCAAACCAGTTCAGGTGTTGTATGGACACACGGACGAAGTCGTCAGTGTCAGTATCAGCACGGAGCTGGACATGGCTGTGTCTGGATCACGGGTAAGAGCCCCCGTCGCGCTACTGATTGTGGTAACGCTGGTGGCGTTGGCTTGATTACTTTTGATTTGAAACGACGCAGTTGAAGTCTCGCAGTTTCCACTGACCTGATATACAAAAGCGATTTGTTCATTTTTGTTTGACGTTGGTATTTAATCTTGCGCCGCCCTGCCGTTCGTTTCCCAGGATGGGACGGTGATCATCCACACAGTTCGTCGAGGTCAGTACACGCGCTGCTTGCGACCGCCCTGCGACAGCTCCCTGCCGCTCTCCATCCTGCACCTGGCCGTGTCCTGGGAGGGTCACCTGCTTGTCCACACCTGCCTCGAGGGCAAAGCAACGCTCAAGGTGCAGGCGCACAAACACCGCGTGACAAGCGAGGTATCTGGGGAAAATGATTTAGTCACATTGATGTATAAATATGTTTTTTTTTTTTTTTTTTATTCTCTCCCCAGGATAAAAACGCTCTCCATCTTTACTCAGTGAATGGGAAGCATCTGTGCAGCGAGCCTCTGAAGGAGCAGGTGACTGATATGTGTGTTTCGGGAGAGTATGTGGTCATTGGCAGCGAGCAGGGATACCTGTCTATCCGTGACCTCTACAGGTAAACCGTCACACATGTTTTAACTTCCTATAGGATGGAAAAAGTGTCCCTTCGCCTAACGTTTTAATTCCACCTCGGTCGACTAACGTGGACGCCGTACCTGTACTTGTTTCTCTTGTCAGCCTGTCTCTTTGCACGGAGCCCATGGCCATGCGAGTGCCGGTGCGCTGCGTCTCGGTCACCAAGGAGCAGAGCCACGCGCTGGTGGGCCTGGAGGACGGAAAGCTGATCATCGTGGGCGTGGGCAAGCCGGCGGAGGTAAAGAACTCGCTGAGGAACTACATCGCTCAGAGTCTCGAGGGATCGCCGCTCATGGCCTCCCCCTTGCTGGCCCCGCTTCGAGCTCGCTCGCCAACCCGCCTGCTGCACCAGCGTGACCAGCTGGTGTTCAGCCCCACTTCCAGCTCCCACAAACCCTAGCAGCTCCCAGTCCCTTTTCTCCTTCGGTCCATAGCTGCAGATGTGACACAGACACACACACACTGTCCATTTTTACACACAGTCGCCTCTCCTCAGGGATGGTTGTCACCTGCCGTCACTCATTTGGCTCCATTCCTCCTCAAACAAACTAACAGACGCAAACACACACACACACACACACACACACACACACACATGCACTTACATGCGAGCCACATAGTAACACAGTCCTTCAGCACACAGCCAAGCAGAAACATTGCCCACTAAAACCACAACTGTGACATGAGAACGACGGTGTTGTGTGTACCTCATTCTTTATCAAAATATTTGGCACCTGTGAAATATTTGACACGATTTGGCCATCGACTTGTGAAACTCCATCCCCTGCTGTTTACCCAAAGTGTCATTATGTTCCATGTTTGAGTGTACTCTACAACTATAACAGATATGCTGTGAAACAAACTTAAACGCTAATTAACGCTTCTGCAAACTCAAGCCATATTAATAGTGTAGCTACAAATCTAATAATGCAAACTAATAGTCTTGCACCAATGTTGATAATGTAGATAGAACGGTAGCGTAGATGTCGGAGGCTGACAGAGACAATATCACTCTGAATAGTATGGTGGCCATTTTTTTTTTCCATCTTTTGTGTTCACACTGACTCACCAAAGTGAACTGGGCTTTGATTTATTCTTTAATGCCTCACAAGCTTCACAAGTCAATTAAGCTCCAATGATCTAATCAATCACTCATGGATCATATCCTTCCTCTCCCCCCCCCCCCGTGTCCTTTGACTTCACGCTTTTCTTTACCCCCTCATCCCACTTCCTCCTCCTCCTCCTCCTCCTCCTCTTCCTCTTCCTCTTCCTCCACCCTTCTCAGATGCGTTTGGGCCAGATAACGCGGAAGCTGTGGGGCTCCAGCAAGAGACTGACTCAGATCTCGGGGGAGACGGTGTACAACATCTAGCGCGACCACAGCCGACCCATCCCAGTCCCAGACCCCCGACCCTCCACGCCCTTCCATGCTCAGCCATCCACATTCCTGTCACCCAGTTCCTCTCCATACCTGTCAGTCACCAAGCAGGTCGCTTCGGTCTGTGTGAACTCTCTTCAGCACCTTTCCACAGTTTAATGGGTGGTGGGCAGCCGTTTTTGAGGTGCTAAAATCATAGAGCGTCACAAAGTCTGCACGTCCATGTGTCTGTTTTGTTTTTGTTGGTACGCGCGTGTGTGTGTGTGTGTTCCTGCTTTGGATTGACCGTATGGCGCTGGCGCTGTGGTTCAAATCCAGAAGTAGCGCCAGCCTCAGCACCACCACACCGCTACCCACCACTCCCAAACACCACACCGTGTAGCCTCTGACCTGCTTCAGTTTGACAGGATTGGTCAGCTAACTGTTCATCTATTTTATGTATGTATGTGTGTGTGCGTGAGTGTGCATGTGCAGTGTATTGCCATGCTTTATCTCAAAATATAGTTTCAAGTGGCCTTTTCGTCCCCCTCCCTTAGTTTGGCTTCGTCGCAGACAGGCGGGGCCTGTGCTCTGTAGGCCGACACTTCTGACGGTTGCCTCAAAGCTGCCGCACAGCAGCCTTATGCAGTAAGACAGCTCCATCACTCATAAGACCAAACTCTCTGCCTTTCCTATTTGTGAGTGTGAATTTTCATCTGTTGTTTTATTGTGGATTTTTTGATCGTCTTTGCTGTTGTTTTTCTTTTTTTGTTTGATTTCTGATTTATGCACATGTCCTGCAACTTGTTCATATGCATGCAGTCTTTGGTCCAAACGGAGATCAGGAAACAGACGTAATTATGGAGAATGTTTCCTTTACTTGTTTTGTTTTAGAAACATCTTACACACGACAGAAGATGGCGTCTGTACCGTCTGTCTTTGCTGGCATTAAGATGTAGATTTCTAAAAAATCCCCCCAAAAAAGTGCTTACAACAGGAAACACACACACTACACTCTGAAATGCAAGAAACTTCCATTTGAAGGTTTATCACAACAGCACAGAGGAAAAAAGGACTTTAAAGTCACATAGCGCCCTCTGTGCTTCGTGGAATGTTTTTTAAGTTACTTGAATCCATGTTTATTTATAAGTAAGAGTAGCAGATTTTGAACTCACACCATGTCTATTTAAAACAGACAGTATGACGTGTTATAAACTCCTGTGACTGTTGAGAGACGTGTAAAGAAAAAAAAAAAAAAAAAAGGAGAAGGAAGAAATCCTTAAGGGCTTTATAAGATGTCAGTGTTAACAGCAATACAGCTCCATTGTCGGGTGGCTGTCAATGCTTTCTTCCTGTTTGTCTGTCCCTTATTGGTTGTTCAGCCAGCCTTCTATCTCTAGTCTTCCTATAGCTTAACCGGGATAGTAAATGCACCCCCCCCCCCCAACGCCTTCAGCTCTTATCATTTACTCAAATTATCGTCCTTTATTGTTTATACATCTCATTCTCCTTTGCGCTCATTGTGAAGTGACTGATTTCAGAGGCGTTTTCCTCGTAGGGGGCATCAAGAAGGTTCACACGCCTTGTTTAGATTTCTCGGAAGACGTGTTGTTTGTGCGTGTGAGTTCTGCAATTTCTGAAATCACAAAAAAGCCACAGAACGAAGCTCCTGTGGATGAGACTGATTTCTGTTTTTGCACCATACCTGCGTGTTTGTGTGTGTGTGTGTGTGAGAGAGAGTGAGGACATGCCAGTGATGCATGTTTATTTTTTTATAGTGGAATTGTCGATTTCCTCATTCACGTTGAAAACGGTGTCTGTCGTTCTGTGAACTACAACGGCCCTTCGTTGTTGTGGCTTAGTCGTGTGTTCGGCATCGGACGCAGGGTTGCTCTTGCGGTTCCCCTTTTTTTTCTATGTAGTTTTTATTTAAATGTCACAGCGAGGTGGAGTGCAACGACCAATCTGTGTCCTTCTTTAAGAGATTTCTGTGAAAGGTGCATAAAATGTGTTTCGGTGCAGTGTCTTTTTTTTTTTTTTTCCATCCTCATTTGTCCCAAAAGACCACTGTTTGAGTTGTTTCATAGCCGCAACAAACAGAGTGCCTTTATCCCCGTGTGACTTTAACGTAGAGCTAAGTTTCCCTCATTACCCGAGATCATTGTCCTTGATGTTAATGTGAGTGAAACGAAAGCAGCATTCCAGAAGTTAAACCTCCACAGGAACCAAGAGTATACTGTAGGACTTCAAGGCAAAATCAAAAAGTACTATTTTGTGTCTTAGCAACATTCTCTGTGACTGTCACCAAATGGATGTGTGTATATCTGTGATTATTTATGAATACGGTATATAATGTACAGCATGATTTTTATTTCAGCGTATTTGAAATGTACTTTTGCACTTTCCAGGTACGAAATTGTAACGAATTGTTTTAACTAGGCTCCCTAATCTGTACAAACTGCTTTGTATACACAAGTGGAAAATGATCATTAAAGTCTTGTCTGAATTCAAAGGGGTCATATGAACGGAGGGTTATCTGTCTGAGGTTTAAAACATTTAAAAGAAGAAGGAAGACCGATTGCCGTGGCCGAGGTAAAAATGTCTTATTTTGTCCTTTACGTTTTGTGCACAGATATAAAGCAGACGCACACAGATGTATTATGCCAAGTTTTAATGGAAATGATTTGAAACGGTTGTCTGAGAAACATCGTTGAGGCTACTAAACCATCTTGTGCTGTGGTTCTTTGTGGTTTTCACGCAGCGATGGGGTACGAGCAGACGGACGCTCTCTTCAGTTCGCAGTCGGTGGCCGTCCACCAGCTCTCATCTGGCAAGAAAAAAACGGTACGGACAGATTTGTAAATGTTGTACACGTTTGCTCATGTGACACACACCCTCCCGTTATGTTACGAGTCAACTTGACCCGTGTTAAAGTTTGAAGTAGTTCCAAGTACTTTTTCAGTATGAAACTTGTTCTGTTTACCTTAATTAGAGTAAGGAACATGTAACATGAAAATGGTTCATGTCACATACTGTATGTTCATATGACATAGGTAGTGTTTGGGTCAATCTGACCCAGCAGTCAAACTGGGGGTAAAAGGGTGTCACAGAAGTGAAAGTGGTGAAAAACTACAAAAACATTGAACATGTATATATTTTCTGAAAACCATTGAACCTTTATCTGTGAGAGGTAAGGAGCGCCGTTACAGTAAATATCGACTCAATAGTGAGTAATAGAGTTTGTAGCTAAACCAGAGCAAGTAATGTTATAGCAGCTGAATTGAACAAAGGTTCATTTTAATGCTGAAGTCAACATTTAATGGAAGATAACAGATGCGCCATTTGTTTTTGTTTTTGCTGACTTCACATACGATTCACCGATGGGTGTGTTAGCGTTTCTGTATGGCGTGAGTGCCGTTCTTACCTATCTTGAACATCTCCACACAGACGGGTTTATCGGTGTGAATGTTGGGGTGACCCGGCATCCAGTCACTGTAATTCCACTCCGAACCATCCACCCACGACGCCTGCTGGTTCTGAGGTGTGCAACGCCAACACGCATACAGTATGTTAGAGACAGCTTTGATTTAAAGCGACATGGCATAGGAAGAAAAAGTAAAAGTACAGAGGTGTTATGGGCAAAGTGTACTTTAAAATACAGAGGCAGATGGAACAGCTAAAAATGCAAGTTCAAAGGTCAGTGTTCTTCCCAAGGTAAGAACAACACTATCTGTCCTGTTGATAACATATCTGATGATACTCTCCTTGGCCTCCATTCCGTGCCACAGCACAGGAGCAATGAGCTCATAAAAAAGTGGTTATGTAAGATAGTTTTCCTATGCTTTTATTCCTCTCTCTTGAAAGAGAACATTGTAGATGAGCTTTTGGAGATGTGCCCGCGAGATGTGTGGAATAAACGCACTCTGTCCTTGAAAATGTGTGTAGTTGAGCGGTGACGGGAGAAACCTGCCTGGACGATGCCTCCGAGCCAGGTTAACGCGGGGTCTCTCTCGCCGCCCTTGGTCACCAGGGAGACGAGGCGGGAATGCAGATCCCCGTCGGTCACAGAGGCGAGGTCTGCATTCGGGGCGAGAGCTCTGCACAAGGCCTGAAGAAGAAGTACACGGACAAGTGTGCGATTTAATTTGCAGCAGCACAAACACAGAGTCTGTGACTCTGTAATGTGACACGTAACGTGTCTTACCCGTGCATCTCGGAAGGCCATCGGTCTGGGGTTGAACTCGTAGCACTTTCCGTTGACGACTTCCCCCTTACACGCCGCTATTTGAAGCCCAGGGGCGGCCGGTTCAGTTCCCTGTGTAAAACCACTGGGGATAGAGATAAGCGGTTCGGTTCCCTGCGTGAAATCATCGGGGGTGGACATGAAAGGTTCGGTTCCCTGCCTGAAACCGTCAGGGATGGACCTCGCGGGTTCGGTTCCCTGCCTGAAACCGTCAGGGATGGACCTTATGGGTTCGGTTCCCTGCCTGAAACCGTCAGGGATGGACCTCGCGGGTTCTGTTCCCTGCCTGAAACCGTCAGGGATGGACCTTATGGGTTCGGTTCCCTGCCTGAAACCGTCAGGGATGGACCTTGCAGGTTCTGTTCCCTGCCTGAAACCGTCAGGGATGGACCTCGCGGGTTCGGTTCCCTGCCTGAAACCGTCAGGGATGGACCTTATGGGTTCGGTTCCCTGCCTGAAACCGTCAGGGATGGACCTTATGGGTTCGGTTCCCTGTCTGAAACCGTCAGGGATTGACATGAGAGGTTCAGTTCCCTGTGTAAAATCATCAGGAAGATGAAGATCAGAGGGTTCCTCCACCCGGACCCAACCGCCGCCGTTCTTCTCGGCTGGAACGTCAACGGGGACTGGAAGACAGAAAGTGTTTGGATTATACAGACTCGTTTAAGTACAGTGACATTCCCTTGAGTACATAAAAAATGACCACATACTAGCCCCTATGTGAGGTTGATGTACTTGACTCATACTGAGGTGTGTATGTCAACAAGCTCGCAGTGGCTGTCTGAATCTCAGGGCTGTACGTTCAGTAGTTGTTGAGTTATGTCAGTGATTCCCAAAATCTAAGATGTCAGCTTGCAGTTGTCAGCTTGGAGTGGGGGAAGAGCCAAGGGATATATCATGTGGGACTGTGAGCGGTTGTACACGCTGAGATTTGTCATTAAATAAGTGACATCCTTAAGATGCTGTCGGCACTAGATGTAAAGTGAGGGGATCAGCAAAGTTTCTTGTGGGTGAGAGCTGAAAATGGTGGGGAATAAATGATGGTTGGATTTCTGTAAATGTATGACTTACTCACCCTCGTCTGTCAGATAGTGTCTTCTGTCCATCTCTCCTTTTCCCAGAGAAGAACGGAGGAAAGCTGGAAGAGAAAATGTCTGAAGGTGTGGCGGCTAATAAACTGTGGCATGTTTGTGTCGTTCCATTGAGTAAGCTGGCAAAATGCGATGGATGACTTAAAAGGAACCCAAGTGGGTTTGATGCATTAGCGCACAAGGTTTAATGGTAGACTCACCTGCCCCGCTGTCCCTCTCGTCGACGTGTTCCCGCACCAGGCCGGTGTTGAGGTGGACGAGGAATCTCGCGGAGGGCTGGGCGCCTTGCGGGAGGTCAAGGGCGGCGGGTTCTTGGACGTGAGAGCGTTCGGCGTCCTGTTCGAAGCCATCGGAAAGCTGGTAGTTTGAAGGCGTCTTGTGCAAATTTACAGGGGCTGCAAGTGGGACAGCCTTGAGGCCTGTGAAAAGGTATTGTTTGTTTTGCAGTTAGCTCTTTTTGGCCTTGTTTTTGTAAAACAGGGCTTACACTGAGGATCTTTGTTTATGTACGGTAACGAGTTCATGTGTGGCTGAGCATCCCGGTCATTCGGTGTTAGAGATGCAAACCTGATGATCGCGGTGTTTGGATCCACTACTTTTAGAGCGGTCTCCCAACGGACAGATACATCAATGTTTAGCCTGTTTTGTCAAGCGTGGAGTGAAGCAGTAATGGTCAAAGTCTAATTGTGCACAGGTCAGTCAGTCAGTGATTACTGATATGCCACACTGCTGCTGACATGGCAAAAAAGCTGCAATTAGTTATGACATGGCAATGATCAAAGCATTAGCAATTACGATCAATAAAAGGAACAGACGTGTTCTGCACTTTGTTTAGCCAAATTTCTAAGATATTTCTGCTTTTTCTTTTGTCCATGGAACATTGACATGCATCCTTAAAATACGTGGTAGTCTGTGAAAGTCCTCTAATGATATGTGGACGTGTTTAGATTTGAGTGTATGTAAGAAATGATTTTCTAAGCAGTTGTTCGGTGAGTTGAAATGTGAAAGCATTAAAAGACAATCAAAAGGGACGATGTGAAAGGTCAGCATAAGGCGATTGTATGGAGGTTTCATTGGGATCACCAGGAAAGCTACAGAGGCAAGCTGACGATGTCGTTATGGCACAATGTGAGAGTGATGTCGGTGATCCAACAGAGCCTCAGAATCACATCATCTGCAAATGAAAGCGTTGGGTTTAAGGAATCTTACCAGACAGCGTGAGGAACAGCAACAGTAACTTGAACATCCTGTTAAAACAAAACAAAAAAGAAGCAGCTTTATACAGACTTGTTTTTAGCAATAAAAGTTAGTTTAATTAGTTTTCCACTGCGCAGAGCCACCGCTAACCCAGAGACTGCGCGTCCGTTTGTGTGTCGCTTACCTGAGACAGAAGTGATGCACACTGAGCGAGCCACGAAAGAGAGGCTACCCGTTAGTGGGACGCTGTCTCGGTGGTAAACCCAACCCCCGATTGTGCATGAATGGGATGAGTCATATTTGATGCACTTTGCCCTCAGGTGTTGCCTGATAAAGGCCTTAACGTGAGAGTGATGTAGGAGCAGGTAATAAATTGCAGGCTGTGAACGAGTGACCTGTAACGTGAAATGATCAGACAAAGGGGTTAGATTGTGGTGTGTGTGTGTGTGTGTGTGTGTGTGTGTGTGTTAGGCGAATGGCACTGGATTTAATCGGAGGTGAACTCGATCGATACGGGTGAACGTGGCCAGAGAGGGGAGATTGCAACAGATGTGTGGAGATAGTAAACAAACATGAATGAGATGGTCACTCCAGGTTGCTTTGGGTCGGGGTGGGAATGTGTTCTAGGTCGTTGTGCTGTTGCTGGTATGTGTACAGTAGACCTGAAGACAGGAGCACGGGTAGGGATTGTTTGTGAAGCAGATGGTGAATTGTCCTACGGCTGTGGCTCCACCTAGTGCACGTGCACTTGCCACATATGAAGTATGTCATTTGAGGAGTTGTTGATGAAACCGTGAGGCTTGGGTGCGTCGTATTTCTAAATGTGTGGTCTGTAAGTCCATTCAACGCCCCTTGTTTAGTCGCTGTGTTGTAAAACACCTTGATTTGCATTTGAAAGGCGGGGGCGGGGAGCCATGGAAACGGCTGTGTACGAGCTCAGGAAATGTGCGGTCCGAGCTGCTGTATAAGTGAAGGTTGAGTGATTATTGTAGCGATTCCTGCCACGACTACGTCACAGTGCTTACGAAAGTTGAAGGTTTCCTGCGGCAGTTTACTTTGGCCGGAGAGAAGAGTGTGGGGGGCCCCGGCGAGGAGGCGTTTGTCCTTTGTTGAACAACATTCGGAGTTTGTTGGTTTTAACGGTGAGCTCCGTGCCGGGGGGGTTTGAGTGATTAGCATGAAGATTTCCATGGCGAGAAACGTTGTGACGCCGCTCTGCCGGCGGACGCTGTCATTGAAAGCGAACGCAGTCGCGCTGTGATTGGCGAGTTTACGAGCACGTGTACGGGCACGCGCCGCTTTGTGATAGCGGTATGAAGATAGCGATCGTTACTCGGCACACAACAGGAAGAGCGGCGGTCGAGCTTTCAAAATGAAAGTTTGATGAAAATCCTTGTCGTAAAGGTGGTTGAAAATGTGTGGTCTGAGAAACAGCAACGGCGTAAATGTTAGTAAATGTTAGTTCTCTGTAGCTGTAATGTACTATAGGTCGTTGATTTGAACATGTGGACGGGGATACACGAAATAGTTCGAGTTGGTGGTTGTTAAGGCTTTTATTTTGAAGTCGTGACAGGATGTGGACTTGTTATGCCATCCCCGATACATTTCCTTGCTAGGAAATACATCGGGAGTGTAGCGTGTGCCGATTGAGCAGCGAAATGCGGGCAGCGTGATTGAAGCCGATAACCTTTTCTCGTTTTGTGTTTTGTAGCGGCGTATGACGATCGAGTCTCTTAAGTGGTTTGCGGTGTCCGGTGACGAGCGGCTTCCGTATGTTACGCAATGAGCGTGACAGTGACAGAGTGACTTCTCGCCGATAAAACAAGCTGGTTCGGCTAGCTAGCTCCGTGGGCTAAGCTTGAAAGTCAGCCGAGTGAGCCGACCGGGCGGATCGTCGCTTGACTTTTCATCAGTTTGTTTCCCCTACCGTGACCGCAAATGGCTTTGACGACAGCGTTAAGGAGAGTGGCTCACGTAAGTGTACGGGACTGGAGGACGACGGCGGCGGCAGCAGCAAGTTGGGGTGCCCGGCTGACTGCTCGGAGGAGTTTTAGCAGCGGCGCACAGTGTTTAAGGTGAGTAACTGTGACTGTTGTGTTCACATGTAAATGCAAGTTTGAATGGAGCGATGACGTTGTGTGCGGTCCTGACAACAGGTGACATTAATAAACAACACACGGCCGGCACAATTGGAGCTGGAATGTTGTATTCAATTGAATTCAATGCAGTTTATTTACGTAGCGCCAATTCCCAACAAAAGTGATGTCATGACACTTTCCACTTAGAGCAGGTCTCCACCAAACTCTTTATATGCGTGGACAAGACAAGATGAACTTTATTGATCCCGCAGTGGGGAAAGTCACTTGTGAACGTGTAACCCAGTGACGGTGTGCGCTGTGGCAGTGGTGAGTGGCTTTATTTATTTCTTTTCTGTCTTAGTGTTAGCCGTGTGTTTGGGTAAAAGGCAAGCAAAACACGGGTGTTGACGTTGTCGCCGCAGGTGTGCCTGCGCGTCAATCACCGTGTCAGTGGGGAAGTGGTCCGTGCACCTGAAGGGAGTCGGATTGAATTGGTTTGGAAAAATGGGTGAAGCGGTGCGCCCGGTTTGGATTTGGGCTTTCATGGGAGGGGTGTGTGTGTTTGCACGTTGGGCTAAGACTTCACACGGCCACAAGGCCGGGGTGATCCATCTCTCTGTCGAAGCGCAAGGCTTCGACCGAGGCAGGACCAAACAAGTTTTTCAATTGCGTAACGAGTGCTGACACGGAGGTCGGGTTGAAGGTTGGTCCTGCGGGACTGCCCCCGAGCCCGTGTCGTTAAAAGAGAAGGTCTCCCAAACAACGATTTGGCGACGAGCCCGTGTTTGGCATTGGTCTTCCAGCCCCTGACGCGCTGTTTCCGGCGGTGCAGCGCTGAGTTGAGCAGTCGGGAGAGGGCGTCGGGCCGGGGGTGCGCTCGGCCGTAACGCGGGCGTCTGTGGGAGGAAGCAGGCAGAGAGAGGAGCAGGGGAATGTGGCAGGAAGACAGTGAAGAAGAGGCGCTTACCGTGAGCGTGGGTGTGAAATGGAAGTTAGTGCGGTGGCCTGCTGGCCTCGCTCGGTGGACTCGCGCAGGATGACTCGCAGGTCTTTACCCGAGATGGTCTTCACACGAGTGGCTGAACACGACGACTGACACGCGGCTGACGCTTCCGCTGACGCTCCAGGGTGAGTGGCTTGTTTTATACCTGTGCCTTCAATTCCACGCGGCAATTAGCAATCACTCGCGCGCAGGTGAGGCCGTCCTCGCCAATTACTCTCACAATAGGCTTGATTGTGACTGCCCTGTCACGTGGGCCCTGGTCGACTGTGACTCTGTGCTTCCTCCTAATCGCATGAAGAATGTTTATCCTCGTCCCTCCTCAGGCTCCACACAAACACTCGCCGGCTGAGTGGCTGACTGCTCACTTTGTACAGCCGCACTGAAGCGCTTTGCCACACGTCCACTGAAAATGCTTTTCCTCATGTGTTCACATTCACTGGCTGTGATTATAAAGGAATTCTGATTGCAGGACATGTATAGCAGGACAGCGCTTCTACAAATGACACTAATGATTTCCCACCTGTGACCGCTAGAGGGCAGCGAAGTGACTGACTTTGCTACTGATGCATACATTTGAGCGTACCAATATGTAGAAATGATCGCATCCTTTAGCCCTAAACCCCGTTCTTCTTAGAACATATCTACATTTCACTGCCACTTCTCCCATGGAAATAAAGCGACAATTAGAAACGCAAAGCTTAAACGCCGCCTCTCTTTGTCCGTTTGTCTCTCAGGTCGGACAGCAAGGTGACCGTCCACTTCGTCAACAGAGACGGGGAGAAAATCACAGTGAAGGGGTCCCCGGGAGACTCGCTGCTGGACGTCGTCATTAACGAGGACCTCGACATTGACGGCTTTGGTACGTAAGCACACACATGTTCAGCGGTTGCGCTGACAGTCTCGGCTTTGGATTGCTGTCACCGGCAGCCCGTCTCCCAGCTGTCCCGACGGCGCACGCGGTCACGGCGACGCTGGCTGAGGCTCAGGCTGAGGCTCATCCGTCACAGGACGGCTCTAACGGTTGGCGTGTGTGTCTTCAGGAGCGTGCGAGGGAACCCTGGCCTGCTCCACCTGTCATCTGATCTTTGACGAGGACGTCTACAAGAAGCTGGGCCGAGTCACAGACGAGGAAATGGACATGCTGGACTTGGCTTACGGCTTGACCGACACGTAAGAACGCGCGCGCGCGCGCACACACACACGCCCCGACCTGTCCACTTTCTACTAAGGACGAATACACTGACTAAACAGCTTCAAATAGTTTTTGGATACTAAACGCTACATCTCACTGTTGCACAGTATTATTGCATACAGTGAACGGTACCATTTCTAGGTTTTCTTGCCATACAACACAGGAGAATAGATGAGATCTTACATTTCCATTGTTGTAGTCTGTCTCTGAGACTCTGCCCCTGTCTCCACCAGACCTGTTGACTCCACTCTCATCTTTCTTTCCTCCTCCTCCTCCTCCTCCTCCCATCTGTCCCCCTCTACCTCTCCCTCTTCTCAGTCTTTGTCTCACTCTCTGCCTCAGTGCTTGCTTGACACTTTCAAAAACTTAAGCATTTCAATATAAACACCGTTACATTTTTTTTGGCCTCCCCACAGATCTCGTCTGGGTTGCCAGATCTGCCTGACCAAGTCCCTGGACGGCATGGTGGCCAGGGTTCCAGAGAGCGTGGCGGACGTCCGACAGAGCAAAGACGGATCGTCTTAACCGGAAACCCGCGAGACGGTGCGTCACTCCCCGGTCACAACCGAGGCGGCGACGGGTGGTAGGTGTCGTTCTGCCGCGCTGTCGTCTCCCAAGTCGCAGACAACCACAGCCAGCGCTCCGTGACCAGGTCGCAACGGTACAGCACGACGACGCCAGCAAAGACAAAATCACTTCTGATCAAGTACAACTGCAACTTGCACTGTTGTCCAATAGTTACAAAAGTCAAATCATTAAAAACTAAAGACAAACCTGGAATATCGTATGTTGTAATTTCCCTGTTAATCTGCCCACGCCGAAGGTTTGTCCGTGTTTAGTCGCTGCCAAAAACATGTTCACTCATCACGTCACAAACCGAGCACCAGCACGTCGGCTCACGTCACTGCTGTACACCTCTGACATGTTTGCTGACTGAGAAAACTAACGCTTGTCGACACCTTACGCGGTTTGCTCGTGCCCACGGCCCCTCGGCCTCCCGCCTCCCACCTGTTTTATCGTAGCCTACTTACATATGTGCTCCTGCTGCTGTTGGTTTGATTGAATCCCTCTTGTAACCATACAATCACATCACTTATTGTACATATCGGCAGCGCGCACGCATTTGTGTGTAGAGTTAACATACCAATAAAAAAACAACACAAAAAAACGTATCCTGTTTCCGACCTTTTTCATGCCGGTGACCGCAAATGTAAACCTATAATTACGTCACGTTGATCACATTGTCAATCATATGTCTTTATTAGCAAATGCAGATTTTTACGCGTATTAACAAATTAGATATATAGAAAGGAGGCAGACACAATATAATAAAGTGGCCGATTTAAACAAAGATTATAGCTGCAAAACATAAAGAGCTTAAACATGAACGTGTTGTTTCCCCTCCAGGGGTTATGTTTACATAGCAGAAATATTAGCACAGGACGCACGAGACAAGTTCAAATCAATACAGGCCTCAGTGACACCACATTATTGGCAACACATGGAAAACGAGGATCACACTGACAAATGGAGCTTCTGCACCTATGTGTGGGATCACGTGGAATTTAAGTGACGTACCTCCAAAGACTACACTTGGCAAATAATACTAATGT
Organism: Scatophagus argus; assembly: GCF_020382885.2. NCBI lineage: Eukaryota > Metazoa > Chordata > Actinopteri > Scatophagidae > Scatophagus > Scatophagus argus. The sequence goes on from NC_058516.1 coordinate 7,206,448, forward strand.
TGTTCAGGACACTCTCAACAATTCCCATTTAAACTGCAAATAAAGATCTTAATTCAACTTGTGTAAATTTGGATCATATTGCATAGATGCTAACAGTAACATGAACTGACGGCTCTCCACCTAAGCTATAATTACGATTGTTTAAACCATTACATAAGCTGTTGTTTACGTAGGAAATTAATGTTCTTATTAAGTACCCATGCAGGAAAACGGTGACTGTCGTTTAGCCGACTACCAGCTGTGTAAAGTGGCTGCCTCTATCAAGCATCCTATGTGATAATCACTGTTAACTATGATTGATTAGTTATTGAACCTTGCTGTCAGGCTTGCCCATCATCTAATCTGTTTCACAACCTTTACAGTGTGTGCCGTAAAACTGCTTGGATCCTAACATAATTCTGCTCTGAAGACAAAAAATAACAAAAACATTAACTCCTTAAATTAGCTGTCACGTAACACATTTGCACAAATTACAGCAATTGTTCAAGGTGAACAAAAGGCAACAGCAGGTCACTTTAATTGGCAGGTTTCAACTTTGGCCTGATTTCAATGACAATGCATCTGCTTACTCTGTAATAAATGCATTACTTCAACTTAAACAAGGTCACAAAGCTGTATTCTTTCCGCATGCGTACATCTAGTCTTGAGGACATTCAAGCAAAAATGTTCATTCCCTTAATGGCAATAAGCTCTACGCAAAGTTTAAAGCTAGTCTCGCGACAAACTACTACGATGTCTGATGAACGAGTGAAAAGCGGCCGCCTTTGAGGTGGTGCGTACGGCGGCTATGTCGGAAGCGGCGGTGTGATTTGTGTTGCTCACAGTCAGACGTAGGACTCTTCGGCGAACAGAAGCTGGTCAAAGTCTGGTTCCGCCGTGGGGTCGGTGCATCTCTTCAGCCACTCCCGGCGACTCTCCACCAGGGCGAGCGCCACCTGCTGGCTGCTCTGGGGGTTGCTGCACGGGTGAGAGGAGAAGTAGTCCCGCACCGCTTTGGTGGCGTAGGGCGAGAGGCAGAAGCGGGACTCCGTCGTCCCCGCCGGCGAGTCCACCTCGGTAACTTTCAGTCCCGGGTCGCTGGGCAGCCTCGCTCGGGTGAAGGCTCGTTCCGCGACCTGCCGCCCGGGTTCCGACCCCCGGCGCTGGTACGGCCCGGCGTTGCATTGCTCCTCCGTGGAGCGAGACTTGCTTTGCTTGAACAGAGACAGAGATGGCCCGCTCATCCTGTAAAACAGAGATGGCGATGGCTGCTTCAGCTCACTGGCTTCACTTCCTGCTGCACACCTGTGGTTGGCGGTGCCGCCCCCGGTGTTGGCATGGACGTCACTGAGCAGGGAGTCTGACGAATGGAACCAGGAGGACTTTGGAAGTTGGAGGCTCCCTGTGGAGCAGTGGTGGAAAGGAGGGCTCGAGGAGTCCCGTTTAAGTTGTCGGGACTTGCTGGACTCCTGGCCTGGCCTCCCCCCTGCGTGACCCCCTCCTTCCCCTGCATCTTTGGAGGTTCTGGATGAGTTGAGCTTGGACTGGTTGCTCGAGACCGCTTTCCCTTTTCCCCTCTCTGGGACGGCTTTCCCAAGAGTGAGCGACTTATCTGTGGCTCCTCCCTGTTTGGAGAAACAGAAAAAAATGTCAGCACTTACCACAAACCATGCAACACTTAAAGATCTCTGCTGGTACACCCTGAGACGGGACGCGCCGCTACAGAAAAATGACCCCCGAGAGCACATATTGTTGACACCAAACTAACAGCCCTGAGCAGGAACATGTCAAAGGTCATCAACCACAAAGGACATCTGACTATTCTCTCCTATGTGCAGCTACCTGAGCCCGCTTCACTTACCAGGATGACTTGTCATTCTTACACTGTTTGAGTGTTAATTAGACTTCCTGTACTGATGTTTCAAAACAAAAGCTGGAGGACGATTCTGCTATTTTAAACCCCCTCTCCAGTGTTTGTTTTGAAACATCAGTACAGGAAGTCTAATTAACACTACGAAACAGCACAGTGTAAGAATGAGTCAGGAAACTGAAGTTAGACTTGTATGACTGCAGTCTAGCTGTGCGTGGAAAATGTAATAATGAATGAAAACATTAAGAAAACTCATAGCAGCAGAGGGGCCTGTATGATGTGACCGTGGAAATGTTTCCGTTAACAACTAAATAAAGGAACAGTTCCAACATTAAAGTGATCTTTTTCCCATAGTGCCGTTTCTCCACTGAAATCGTTTCGGCCATACCGACTGTAGAGCTGTCCGCTTTACGCAATGGAATCAGATGGCACGTCGCTTGTACTGCCAAAAACTTTTTTGTATTTTTATTTAATTTTTTTTTTTTAATATTTAAAGCCATGTCTCACTCGAGAAAATCGTCTTGCTTAGTCAGTCCGCAGACCTCGTTGTGAGCCGTTTCATGTAGGAACTGTTTTCTTTCCGTATCCCTGCACAGAGGGAAATATGCCCCTGCTCGTGACGTTAGCCTCTCATCCGTGAGTGGGCGGGCGCTTCCTTCTGCACAGTGATGCCTAAAATATAATAGTTCCTGCATAACACTCCTCACAACAAGGTGTGTGGATACATTTGCATAACCATGTCACGCTCGAAAAAGACATTGACTTTTTTTTTTGCCATCTCGTTCCATTAAAACTAAGGGAAGGCATACATCTCCACAGCTCACACCTCCAAAACACACACCGACACTATTTCAGTGGCTGAACCGTCCTTCCCTCACTAATTAAAAACTAAAAGACTGAAAAATAGGAGACATATAATCAGCTGTGATTAAACGGAGGCCGCAACGATTACTCTCATTAGTTTAACTTATTGTCAGTAGATGGTAAAAAGTGCCCGTGATGTCATCGTCTAGCTTAGTACTTTAAAACATTCAATTTACATTGTGTACATAAATTTTAATGACTTATCAAGCGCTTGGGACCATTAAACTTGTCAACCAACCAATACATGTAGCGGAGATAAGCGTGTAACATTTCTATTAGTACAAACTGGCATAAGTGTTTCAGATCCGTATTTGACACAAACGGTGCATATAATCTGCCATAGTCGCACTCGCCTCGGTCTTGGCTTCTTCTTCCCTCTCTGAGTTGTCCTGTTGGGTCAGCGACAGCCTCCGGCCTTTCTTCAGCCAAGAGTTTGGGTGGAGGCCTCGGCAGCCTTTCAAGTTCCCCCAGTTGAGTGGTTCTTTGGGTTCGGAGCCTTTCGCACATGTCTCCGGGTCCGCCTGTCCGCCGGAGGGCGGCCGCGGCTTGGTCGGGCGAAGTCCCCGTCTGGTTGTCCGATTGTGGTCGCTGCTCAGGGAGTCAGGAGAGTCCAGGGAATAGCGCGTTGGTGCGGGGGAGTTGGGGGTGGAGGAGAGGCTGGAGGAGCTCGCTTCCAGAGCTGCTGACCTCACGCCGGGCAGGGTCGACGCGGTCTCGCCTTGTGAGCGTGCGAGCACGTGGCCGCTCGGCTTCTCGGAAACCTCTTCTTCGTCCTCACCGGTGAGACCGTCGGAACTTCCCGAAACACGTGGCCCAAACTTGGCCACGTAGGCTATAGCCGGCTCCGAGCGCCGCCGCCGTCTGTGCGGACCGTCCGGGCCCGGGGAGTCCAGGGTGGAGGAGGTGTCGGCGGTCTGGGCATTCTGGCTGGGGCGGGAGATGCCCGTGTCCTGTCTCCTGCCTCTGCTTCTCCCCAGCGGACGTAAGTTCGGGCCGCTGGGGCTGTCGCTTTCGGTCTGGTGCGTATCTGGGTCGGTGTCTTGGTCGTAGTCGCTGAACGTGAGGATGGAGTCCAGGCTGCCTTGCAGTGGTTTGGGTCTAAGGTGCCTCCTGCTGCTGAAACCCGGAGATCCGCCGCTGCCGTTGTCCAGCTCGTTCTCTAGACTGTCGTAGGATGAGTCGGTCAGAGGGTACAGCCAGGAGTCTGATGGCCCACATGCACGAGAGAAAAACATGTCTGAGGACAGCAACAAACAGACTGCTTGCAAAAACAACAAACTTAAATCCTTCCTGGAGAGTTTTCTCTATTCCGTCCAGAACGTTTTATGATTGGCTTTTAAAGAAACAATGAAATAAAAATCTCATTTTCTAACTTCTAGTCATCCATACAGTTAGTTCTTCTTAGATGCCAGACATGTCAAAAATTACAACTTGATCCCAAAATGCCCATTTTTAAGTCTCATGTGCATAGCGGTTCAATAAATGTGATTTGAGCTATTTAGCCATTAGCTCATGGGTCAGCTGAGGTCTAAGAGATCGTCGACTGCTTCCAACAGAACCTTCGTAATGTATACAGGAAATAGACTGACTAAACATAAAACACACAGTCACGGTTCACTTGTTTCTGTACCTGATCCCACGTCATCGCTGTTCAGCCTCTGCGGTGGCCCTCCGAACAGGGAGGATGGATCCTCTCCCAGAATCTGCTCACAGTGCTCGATCATGAACTTCACCAGCTCGCAGACCTGCGGCCGACGAGAGGAAAACAGAGAGGCCCGTATTTCACGAGTGTAACGGCTGTTTTTGTCAGTGTCCAGACTTAGCAGTCCTGTCCCTGGCTTTCACCACGTAAAGTGCATCGTTTGTGAGCAGCCGCTTGCGTTACAACGCTTAATACTTTCAGAACAAAATGTCTAATACCGGTCGTTATCTCTGGAGTTTGCTCTGTTCCTGTCAAACTGTTCCGAACGGGAGGTTTTAGCCTTTTAGAAAGCTGACTGTGAAACATTCCTAACAGAGGAGCTCGATGTGGCTAAGACGCGTTAAAATGCACTTACTAACGGGAAGAAACCAACACAAAAAACAACATTGGGTCGGCAGTTCAGGCGGCTCAGCATTTCTGTGAATGATACTTCTAACGCAAAATAATACAATATGCTCTATTACTCAATATGCTATAAATTAGATTTCAGATCATGAGGTTTTTCCAAAATTTTCAGTTCCAAATCAGAGGAGTGGCCTTCGTCCTGATCCCAGGTCAGTAGCAGTTAATAAGGTAAATGTAGGCATGTGGTTCGCTATTGTTTCTTAGGTTTTTTTGTTTGTTTTCACGGCCTGCATGCAGCACTAACAAACTCCTCTTTGTTGCTGAGCTGTGACATGGCTTAGACAGGCTGATTTAACCGTGTTGCAACGAGCCTGGTTGACAAAGTCATTACAGCAGGAGCAGCCAACTCTATTTAGGTCTGGGCCAGACTCCACAATGTGTCACACTGATATTCAACCCCAAAACTTAAGTCTTAAGCTTCAAACACTGATTCCACTCTAAGGTGGCTGTAACAAACTGTTTCCCTGTTAGAAAAGTGATGAAAAACTACTGTACTGAAACTGTAACTCCTGTCGCTGAAGTATTTGCGCTCAACAAACGAAGCCGCTTTCTGCGGAGGTTCGCAGTCGGAATCTGCTGAAAAACCTGACCCGGTTCGTCGTTCGCCTTACCTTCCTAGTTCCTTCTCCCTCCACCTCAGGGCTGCAAGGCGCTCCGGGAGGCCAGAGCATGCTGGGAGCGATGCACACTGATAAATTGAAAGTCGTCATCTGGTTCTCCTGGGCGTTGCCCTGAATGCCGTTCAGCGTGGCCAACAGGTAGCGTAGCAGCAGGACGTTATCTTTGGGCAGGCGACAAATCATCCTGCAGGAAGAACGCCGAATCAGATACTGTTTCACACGCAAAGAGTGTGTGACAGTAAGCAAGACAGACTAACAGTGTGTATGGTTACCTCTTTATGTCCTGCACTTGTTCTTCCTCCTCCTCTTCTTCCTCCAGCACATCCATCCATTCTTCATGCAGCTCACAGCACAGCAAGCTGCCTGGGATGCTGCGCAGGAAATCCTGAAAACACGCACCCGTCAGTCAGCCATGCCTGTGTTTTCTCTGGTTACGTCTGTCTGCAAATGTAACACTCACAATAAAGGCATACAAATGATTTCATGTTCATTACTGCTCTTTGTCCCTGAAACATCAGTGTTAGAGTGTTTCCACCTATCACTTAAATGAACGTGTCTAAGACATTTTTAGTATTAAGGTAAGAGTACTGAATGTGCACTTCATGATGAAACCAGAGGAGACGAGTCCGGTGCTGTCGTGCGAACACGTGACACATTTAAGCACTCGTGCACAGAAGCTCTCTGTTTATCCCTCCAGATAATAACGGGTTATAATCCAGATCACATTATCAAGCCAATCTGAACAGCTCGTCCTGCCACTGTAGCTGCGTACTGTGTCAGACGCGGGCTGAGTAGGATGGATGCAGATTAATTTTGTGCTTACAGATGTGGGTCAGTGAGGTGACTAACACAACGCACCTCTCAAGCTCAACAGGTAAGAGCCATGTTTTTAAAGACCCCAGGGTTCGGTCCGGGAAAGTGCTTCTTTCAAACCCGAGTGAGGTTTAAGTGAAGTGCGCACAAGCACATGCACACACGCACACACGCACACACACACACACAGGCGGTGTCATACCTTGAAGACTCCAGCAATGATAAAAACGTGGTCTCTTGTCAGAGGAAGTTGAAACTCTCCGCTGTCCAGACTGTCCCGCAGCTCCCTGACGGCCCGAGCCCCTGCCGGGCGACGGAAAATCCCCCGCGTCCATGAACCCTCGTGGTACAGAAACGTCAGCATGTCCTGGTCAGAGACGAGTGGAACAAAGGGACAGCGTTCCTGCTATTAGTACCTCAGCCTGTTTCTTGGACCGCAATCAAAAGTAAGTGATTTTTAAGCACGTGGGCAGCTGTTTGGTGGCTTGTTCTATAAACTGACATGCAGGACAAAACGTGCGCTCATGTGAGCTAAATAAAGGAGCGGTCTTAATGTGGGAGGCTGCTGTCTGGATGTTAGACAGTGCATGTGTGATGTTACTGCTTTCTGCACGACAAATTAAAATGGAATAACTGTCGTATGACTGTGAGCTTCCGACACTTTAATGGCACACAAAGGCAACATCGTGAAAACAAAAACCTAAACGGTGACATGACAAACGTAATACTTGCTAAACGTGTGCATAACGGACACTGGCACTCTGTTCTTGTTAGCACTTGTTACCTCAGGAGGCCACAAGCACTGTTTTTCAACTATTTCAGTGGCTTTTTAATGTTTAGAACATCTTCAGCACATCTGCGGGTGTATAACATGATGACACTGAGGGACTCAAACTGAGGCTGCCGTTTGTAGACACTTTTTGACTTGACCTTGACCTGTTTGGTGCAGCTGCTTTAAATGAAAGACCTGAGAGCATCGGGTGCAAACAGACTCACCATGACGGGCTTCGGCAGAGCGTCCTCTACGCAAACGGAGCTGAGCGGCTGGCCAAACAGGCAGCCGCGGGCCGCCCCGAGGGACGGCTCGTTCAGGTGAGGGGAGGAGCCTCGCCAGAAGGCCCAGGTGATGAGCGAACGCCTCCTTTTAAATGGCTTCTGAGACAACTCTGAGGACACAGCACAGCGTCCCGGAATGCGTCAGCATTGTTAACGCTCGCTCTTGTATTTCTAATTCCCGTTCAAAATGAATTACAGATGAGCTCACCTGCGGACAAGGGCAGCGTTTCGGCGGGTCGAGGTTTCAGGATGAACTGGCACTGCTTGTACACTTGAAGCTGCTCCACCTGCGTGGCCACCTGTCTGTCCGCGGGTGGTGCAGCAGCATCCCTGCCGCTGCCATCGCCTCCCTGAGACGTCGTGTGTCTCACATGACTCATCTGGATACTGAAGGGAAACTCATGACCTGAGACAGAGCACAAATTGCAGTATGACTCCCTTGTTTTTGTTGCTGCTGCTGCATCACCAGTGTAACATCACATTGGTAGTCAGCACGCACTCTCCTTCCCAACAGGAGCAACTTCATACAAAGCACACTCTTCTCCGGGAATGAATGGTTCCAGTGTCTAAGAAACATCTCACCCCTGTGCCAAACCTTACAGCCATCGCCCTTAGGCCTTTTCTATCACCACCCCCTACAGAACAGAACCAGGTCGTACAACAACACTGACCGATGAGAGGATACGGGACGTTGTCTCTCTTAGAGATGACCCACAGCTGGAAGTCCTTCACGTTTCCCTGAGTGAGACAGAGACAAAGACGGTTAGAAAAACAAGACACACGCACACACCCACAGGGAACATCATGCTTTAAAAACCACATTGTTCTGCAGAGAGCAGGGAAAAACATCTTTCAGGAAGCTGAGGGGCGACAGAGCAGTACACTCTGTCGCTTTTCACACGCCCTGTGTTTACATCACATGTAAGCTGCACAACCAGGCTGCTTAGGCTACACGGCTGGGGAAACGTCCTCCCTCAGCTGATATGACGCTGATGCTGATATTATTTGGGAGTTCAAAAAAAAAAAAAAAAAATCTTTATTGAAACACAAACTATGTATTTCTACATGACCTCAAACCTAATTTTGGCAATTCTGTACTGACATTTTTACTTTACTGCCAACATGTACACTGATGTGATATGTCTGCAACAGGCTGAGAAACTGGTGTGGCTTTATGTAATACGTCACCATCAAATGCAGTATATTGTGCAGAAAAATCATTCTGGTGTCCACACTGTCATTGCAGATATGCAGGCCGAGCAGACTGTCGTATTTGTTTTCCGTTACTCACTATGACGCTGAACTGCTGCAGGGCCAGTCGGACGACCTCATTGGTTGAATCCGAGTTGCTGACCGGGAGCGTCTTGGTCTAAGGGGGGGTGGGGCAGCGGACACACACGGGTCACGAGAACCACTGGTTCCATGTAAAATCTTCACCATGTTAACTTGGCACACAAACACGTAAGAGCAGATGCAGAAACACAAACTTACAACAGCAAAAGTATTGATCCCCTTCCCGTACACTCTCAGTGGAATGGTTTTAGGTTCTTCCTGCTCCTTCTCTGCTTTTATCCGACTGGAGAGAAATCACAGCAGAAACACGGAGTGTGTGTGTGACATTTCCTCTCTACACGCACACACACGCACGAGAACACAATTCATGTTGATACGTGAAGGCGAGACTTTACCTTTTGAGGGCGGCGAGCCATTTCTCTTTCTGTTCTGCAGAGCTGAGGGGAACACAGAAGAACGGTTATAACGGGTTTTATCGAGTTACAGAACGACTTAAATAGATTTTCATTTCAGCTAAAGCAAGATACTGGTGAACTGGTCTGGTGTGTTTTGTTTTTGTTTTGTTTTGTTCCCCGTTATTTGCATGGTTGGGATATCGTTCAGTTCCTGTGCTTGTTTTCTCTTCACGTGGCCTTTCAGGTCAAGTTTACACCCTCACCGGCGTGTTTACTCTTGAAACATAAACACATGGTACAGTCTCTGAAGGGAGGCAGCGTGAACGTGAATCCCGATCGAGTTTATAGACGCCTAATGTTAATGTTGTCGCTTTGACTCTCGTTAAAGGACCTCCTCAGATGAACACGTTCTGAACACAAACAAAACAGATGAAACACATGCATAAGTCGACTGCGTGTTTATCTGAACATATGCCGGGATTAATCTGTGTTTATGCACTCGGCACATTCCGGTGCACGCCGCCGTTTGTGTGTGTTTTTGTCCTTGTGCGCAGATGTACAACAACATAAATAATGACACCGCTGAACTAGCTTAAGGCATTAACACGTCGACGTTTGTCTCCGCGTTACCTAAACGTGGCGGCGTAGTTGCAGGTCGGCCAGCCCACGACGAAGCTCCTCTCGGGGTTCATGCTTCCCTCACACACCTCGTCCACGCAGCCTGCCGTCCACATCTCACACACGCGCACCTGGGCCTTCTGCTTGAAGTGGTTGGCTGATCTGGGAACGCAGGGAGAGACGTGAGCGCCATCGTGAAGGCGCACATCCACGCTCCAGTCTTAGCCTCAGACCCTGATATTAGCCTAATTCGCCGCTGACGGACACAAGGAGCAGACCAAACTGTTCATCACAGGGATAAAAATGCAGCAACACGCACACAAACACTTGCGCTTACTTGGCTTTGGCCATCACCAGTATGTCAGTGAACAGGAAGAGGTGTCGGTCCTGCGTCTGCATCCCGGTCTTGAGCTGAGCATGTCCGTGGAGAAGAAACGACCTATCGGAGTTGGCGAGGAAGGACTGGACCAACGGGCAGGTCTCTGGGCACACAGGAACCAGGAAGCTCTCTCTGCAATACCAACACACGGAGTCAAAATCACTGACGGATTTTATTTAATACATCAAAATGTCTTGCTTTAGTACAAGGATCCTTTTGATTTATTCTGCAAACAGATTCATGTTTTTGAGCCTAAGGTTTTCTCTTTGGGTGTTTTGTAACCCCGGAGATCAAACTTTGACTGCAAGCAATCCTTTGTTCCTTTAAGACCTTTTTAATACCGCACAGAATGTAACTGATCGAGTTTAACAGTCATACCAACAAACTAACAACAAACTGAAATAGATTAACTACTTTATTGTTGGAATTATTATTTTTATTTACTTGGTCTGTTTACTTCACAACCACATGCCCTTTTTAAAGGAACATTTACTGGATTTCTCTCCAGAAGTAAAACGTTGAATTACTCCACTCAGGGGGGGCAAAGTGGGTCAGAAGGCCCAAAATCAAAAGAAAAAAAATAATTAGCCTTTTTTTGACCTTTCACTGCACATTTCATCTGGACTGAAGAGCAATTTCAACCAAATATGACAAGAACAAAAAACGGCTGAAAACAGAAAAGATTTCTGATGGAACAAATCCACTCGCCGTACGAGACGGAAATAACAACGGATATTATTTCGAGAACTGATTTCATGCGAGTAGTAAACTACGTGAACCATGTCAACACTGAGCACGATGTCACAAAACAAGAACACAAACACTGTCAACAGGCCAGGTGCCCCGCCTCACCCTCTGTGGAGGTTTTTAACGAGGTTATTTTTTCTTCACTTTTCCAGTCCATATGTTCAACGGCAGGGCTATTAATAGATGCCTGATCCTCTGGTAAGTCTAGTTACAGGAGGATTATCTATCCAGTGGATTCAACACCTCACTCTGGGTTGTGCCTGGGGAATGAGCGTGCGTGCGTGCGTGCGTGCGTGCGTGCGTGCGTGCGTGTGTGCGTGCACACGTGGGTGGCGTCACCTCAGTGACCTCTGTCTAAGACAACTGGATGAGGTATGGCTGTTTCTGAGGATGTTGTAACTGACCTGCTCGCTGTGGTGAGGGCTGCAGGTACCTGCGGTCACACTGAACATCACGGTTTGGCTGAAACCCTGAACGAGCCGCGCTGTTGATACTGCTCACCCAGGTGATCACGTACAGCGCGTACATGTATACGACTACGGGCTGGAATACGGGGAGGGGCATGAATGTAATGTTTTAGGTATGGTTTACTGTAGGGAAAATTCTCTGCCTCTGCTATGAATGGAGTTTGTATCAGCCATAAAGACGATTTAGATGGGAAAAGAAAAACTCGACTTCTCCTTAATTCTACATAAATCTCTATGATAGCTTGTATAATAAAGTCTCACCGCACAAATATCCAACGTGCTGCACCACATACAGAAATTACACAATATAAAAATTACAAGCTTAAAAAAAATATCCCCAAAACATGGAACAATAACTACATTTGATTGTTTAAGTAAACAGACCGAGTCAAGATCCCTACATTATCATTACCTTTAAAAATGAAATCTCACCATCCCACTTTCACATTCACAGCCCACGAGCAGACTACCCAATGAATTGCTGTCCAAGTAAATCAGGAGCTAAACACACACACACAGCTGCTGCAGATTCACTGTAAACCACAGTGCACAGTATATGAGTCTGGCCTTTAAATGTTTTTTTTTTACAGTACCTGGAGAGAGTCTTGGACCTGGTGAGAGCCTTGGTGATGACCAGAGACGGGGCGGACTGGCGACGGTAACTCTGAGACTTCATCCGCTACAAGACAAGAGACAACTCAGAGTTCAAACACATCACAATACCGTCTGACCACCGCATTATTAAACACACACACATGCATGTAACAAAGTTGACTAAACTCAGAGAGAGAGAGAGAGAGGGAGAGAGAAGATGAATTAAGTTTCTATCTTTAGATCCCACCGGTATACATCAAAGGAAACCAACTATTCAGAGCCTCCGAGCCGCCCATCCTGTTCTCCTTAATGTGATATCTCAGGAGAGGTTGAGGGAACTTCTTCACATTTGGCACCAACGTCCTCTTGGACTCAGGCACGAAGCAGCAGAGCGGCGAGGAGGGGGGAGTCGGGCATCAGTGAGCACCCGCCTCTGGAGGGCTGAGCGATGCTACTGGACTACCGCATCTTCAGGTACGAAGTGGAACGACGAGAAGTCATGAGCTGGAGCTAGTTGGTTAGCGTGCTAACTTCAGTGCATACTTCTGCAATGCCATGCTACTGACATGACATCAACACTTTCATTTATATTTTGCATGTGTTCACCTTTCCTCATAGCCTCATATTTGTTCTCCACTTCGGCTGTAAAATAATCCCAGATTTAAACACGCAGCAACCTCACAGAGAGGTGGACTGAATATCCTCCATGCTTGTGTCATGTTTACACTTTCCTCATTCATTACACAGGCCGTTGTTCCACACGGTGTCCGACACATTCATCACACCGCTGGGACTGTGGCCTCCAAAAGGAAGGGTGGGTTGAAGCAGGAGAATTTAAACACACAGGAAGGTCAGAGTGTGCACATTAAGCAGGTGGCAACATTTTACAGCCTGTATTGCCTTCAGTAATCAGCTGCCTCTGTCTGCCTGTGCCCGACACTCCTGACCTCTCTCACACCTCAACTACTCACTTATTTATATTTTAGTGTGTGTAAGTATTAAAGTTGTGTCTGTGGTGTCAACATATAAGATGAATGTGCTGCTCCCACGGTGCCGCACCCCACCGGGAGCTGCTTGGAGCCATATTGAGATCCTATTTTTCTCTGCTGGATCCTATTATCCGAGTTTCCCCGCATGGATCATTAAAGTTTAATTTAATCTAATTGAAGACGGATTTGTGAGTGCGAAGCAGTCTGACAAACAGCCCTTACATAAGCACACTTCTTTCATTGTATGTCAGATTAACGCACGCTGCGGTACCGTCACCAAACGGCGAGTGTATCTGGTCAGAAGACAGGTCACCTAACCTTTCAATCTAATGACTGAACTCTTCTAATGGGAATGACCTTGAAGTACACTAACTACAGCCATCTACACTGACGTCTTATAATTAATGGCAGTTTGCAAGTAACCACAGCGACTCCCACGCTACTACTTGCATAGCAACCCTCTTTAACCACATCTCTTATTAAAACTGTTTTAAAGGAAAGCAATTATTACCATTTAACATGGTGAAGTTTATATTACATGAGTTTGATTTTTAGCTGCAGGAAACGGTGAAGGAGCACCTACAGCAAATGTGCTTGGCAAACTGATAGAAGTTAAACAGCAAAGGTAAAAACCCTAAAATTTAACCTGCTGCCTTTCTGCCTTTCCTGCTGCTATTTATTGTTTCCATTATTTTATCAGTCATTTAGCACAATATAAAAATTCTGACGACAAAACCAGACTGGACTAAAATGCTGTCAAAACATGATATTATTCATTGTTATTTACTTGACATTATATTCATTATTAATAGTGAAAACATAACCCAAGTTAATCTGATTTTAAAAACTGCACTGAAGCGTTCTTTCCCTCTTTTTTCAGAATGTCGACTCTCAATAACTGATGAAGATGCACCTCAATAATGTAATTATTAGGCCATAAGCATAATTTTCAGTAAACGGCTGCAGTTTTACCGTGCGGTTACACCGAGAGCCAACGTGGTCAGTGAGGTAACCGTTTGTACAGCCAGTCGTAGTCAGCCAACAATAAACGTGCTTGTCAATGAATTCACAAGCAGCGGTGTCAGCTCGGCCTCCGGCCGGTCACATGGCCCTCACCTTGCAGGTTGCTGCGTTGCCTTGAGTCTCCCGTACAAAGTTAAACAGAGGCTTATAAGTCTGTCACTGGTTTTGAGCTGATAAACTCGGGGAACCACCAAGTTATTACATTTCACCCTGAGGGGGACACTAATGTGTGCAACAAATCTCATGGCAGTCTATCTAATAAGTGTAGAGAGAGAGAGACGCTGAGAAAAGCTCAATCCCTCTCCATCCTATAACCACCGTGCACGTCCACACATATCTGACAATATTTCACAATGTAATATGACTGATTTAGTGGGGGGGTCACATAGTGGTGAAACATTCCTTACACTCCAGCCAAGACAAGACAACGCTGCCTTTCACGCCTAAAAATAAACTTGAAGGGCTTTAATGCTGGGAAACAAATCTAATGGGTAACACCAGCCCAGCCTGAATATCACACACTATGATTCAGAACAGAACAGAGAGCAGCTAACAGGAAATTCATTCATGGAGCGGGGGGCCACAGGTCCCACTCAACTGACTAAAACCGATAGGGCAGCAGCCACGCTGAAAACTTTAATTTGTGGCCAAAATTCTGAAACGCGCGAACACACATTTTACTCATTACAGAGCCCACTGTACTCGCTCATATTGCAGAAGGGATCGGCAGCAGGGGGCCGACATACTGCACTTCTGTATCTTCTTGATTCAGAACAGGCTGTGCAGAGCAGAAGGTGGAGCCGATGCGGCGTCACTCATTAATGAAAACAAGGACGCGGCGCATACTGTGGCCTCTACATCACCATCCATCACTTCTTCTGAAGCTCACACAAGCAATGCAAAAAGCAACTGCGCTCAACTCACAGCAACATAAAACAGAAAAGCGAGAGGAGCTGGAACACACAAATACTGGGCCATTTTTCCTCCACAATAAACATTCAATGGCAGGTGGAATAATAACATGGAATTATAGTGGAGGGTTGGCTAAAATTCATATGCAGGTGACAAAACTCAATAAAGTTGATTTGTAAAACTGCATTGGAAGACACTTAAATTTTACTCCCATGAAAGTGCTTGACGCAGCAAATGCTGTAACTGTGTACAGTGATATACAGCGTGAGCACGCAAAGTCTTACAGTGTGTTATTAAGCATTAACGTTTTTGTGTAATTATATGGGAGTGCAGCTGTTATTACATTATGTCAACAAGCACTCATTTGGTTTAAACACACAGGAACACACGCTTGGAGAGTTTTAATTGTTGATAAACACAATAACAAACACCTAAACTCTCCGTGTATCTGCTACCAGCTGTAGTGTGTATTTATAAAGTAACTGAACAAATTATATAAATGCTATTTGGCAGCCGGAAACGATGAACTGAATGTATTTTAACAGAGTTACTACCTATTGATCCTCATTCTGCTGAGACCGTCCACCAGTGTTACACTGTGTGGCCAGGTTGTACCTTAATCGCCGTCGTTTGAGCTCTACCCAGACGCGGGCTGACAGCCACTTGACTTCCTTCTGCATCGCTGCCATATTCCCGGTGTTTACGGCTGCTGCTGCGGTGTCTCGCACACCGGAGGCGGGGTGTCACTTGGGTAAGAGCCCTGAACTCTGAACTCACCCCTCACCCTCCTGGACAGCGTTGACTATACACTCATTGACCGGTCTGATACCTCCCGAGGAAAATTCGCTCGCTTGTCTTATTTCATCCGCGAAATGAGTCCACGCTGAGACGCTAAAATATTTATCATGGCGCGGAGTCATGCTGAAGTTCAACATAAAGAAATCACAAAGTTCCCTCGTCTACCTCTTTCTCCGTCGCAGTTAAAAGCGGAGCTCAAGTATCAGCATTAACACAGTGTGGAGACATAAAAAAAAAATCTCATACCCGTTTGTTGTCTTGCTGCCCGCCGCCTCGGCTCAGGCTGTCCTGCTGCTGCTGCTGCTGTGGAGACATGCTGTCCATCCAGCCTGCAGACGCCCCGCGGCTCACTGTCCGACTGCCCTCAGGTGTTGCACAGGAGAGAGGAATCCCATTAATAACTTCCGTCTCCGGAAGAAAAGGACCATGTCAACACAAGCTTGACAGGAGTCCAGGAAAAGTCTGCGATGGCGGCGCGTCAGTGCAAAACGTGACCTGCGACGAGAAAAAGTTAAAGTAGAAAAAAAAGAAAAGTTAAAAAGAAAAGAAGCTCAGCTGATCCACAGATCTCTCCCTCTCTCCACACACACACACGATATATGAGCAGCTGGTACCAAAAGCACCTCCTGTCTGGATTATCAGCTGCTGTGCCACCTCTTAATGCGCCTTTACGCACAGAACGGAGGCGGCGCCGATACGCTGCAAAAAATAGGTCTACCTATTTTTAAATCACGTTGCTCCATCCATTCAGCAGACAATTTGGATTTTTTTCAGATTTACACTACAAACAAACAAAAAACTAAGATTATTCGGCAAGAACAGCCGTTTTGCTGTGGAGTCCACTGTGGGAATCCCGTGGACAATTCACGTTCAATTACTACCACCAAAAGTGCATTGGAAACACGTTACTCTGCACAAACGGCAGAAAACAAGACAATCCTGTCAGTGTAATCAAACATCTCTCAAAAGCTAAACCAAGTGACAGAATTCTGTCATTATCTACTGCAAAGCTGAACAAACGTGTGAACAGTGACTTCAACAACTGAATCCTATCCTGGTACGTCCTCCTCCGCGACTTTCCTGGGCTGCTTTCTGGTTTTGAAGCTCATGTGAACCACGCCAACACAAAAAATCCGTACATTTTAATGTTCTTCTTAACACAACACATCAGAGGTTTCACTACACCAACCATAAAACATCAGGAGCTTTAACAGCTATTCTAACCTGTGGTTTTCTACAAACTCCTTCAACCCCAAAGTTCTGTTTTGGGTCTTCATACTTTTACTTCACCACATTTCAGAGGGAAATACTGTACTTTGTAAGCCTTAATGAAATATGTTTTATTTTAAAGCAAACTACCCAACTGACACAAATGTTTTGCTAATCGTCAAAGTCATTTCTCAAGCAAAAAAAACGTTTTTAATAATTATGATTTGTTTTTAAACAAAGCAAACAATTTAAAAGGCAAAGATGATCAATAGATTATTCCATGAAGAAAACAATCACTTTCAGTCCTGTAAAGTCACAGCTGAATGACAAACTGTACATTTCAGCAAACAAAATAAGTACATTGTGTATTTCTACATGCACAGTTCATCCATCCATCCATTTTCTCTTTGCTTTATCCAGGACTGGAGCAGGGATGCCCAGACTTCCCTTTCCCCGGTCACTTCCTCCACCTCTTCCGAGTGGACCCCAAGGCGTTCCCAGAAAGGGCTGGTGCGATGTGTGTTGGGCGACAGATGTGGGTGGGGGCCCCGGCAACCCAAACCCTACACAGTTCACTGAACATCAAATACTTCACCTGAGAACGGGTTTTAGCCATGGTGTCCAACCTTTTCAAAGGACTTTATTTTCTCAAATCAATTCATTTGAGAGATTTTTAGAAAGGAAACAGTTACCACGACAGCCAAGTGCCACACACTCCAACTGCGAGCAGCATCATCCGTGTAGATAAGCCAAGTTAAAGGAATCATGGGAACATTTTCTACACTGAAACAAGTTATTTAGAGCCAACAGACAAATGTTACCAGATTATGGGTCAACAGCACACTGTCAGTACAGTAGCTCCAGGCTCTTCATCAGTCTGAATCCACATTATTAGATTCCAGTGTCTCTGGGAAACAGTCATGAATAGTACTCACTGCTATCTAGGCCATAAGGTTGTAATGTAGGCCACATTCAAACCTTCAACGAAGCAATACTCCCTCAATGGACTCTACAAAGAGACACGCAAGATGTAACAAAACGCTTACGCTGGATGAGAGTACTTTAAGGCTACATGAAGGATGCGGGCAAACACCTGACTATATGAAGGGAGGGCTTCAAAATTTAGAAACCGAGCTTGTGAACTTGCCACATTTTCAAAAGGGAAAAAAAAAAATAAATAAAAAGACAATTGCCCCAAAATCGATTGTCCTTCTAGAAACAGAAGTGGGCCACAAACTGGGCTAAAGAAGAACCAGGCCAGAGAGTGAAGAACAAAGACTCAGAGTATTCATTCCCCAAATTGGCCACAATCAGCCCCGTTAAAATTGGATCACTTCAATGATTACCTTCCCTCGTGTTGATAATGAACAGCCTTGGGCATGGCAAAGAAAAGCAACGCGCCCCCTCCTCACCGGCTCCAAACACACTTCCTCCACCCTAAAAGCATCAATTGGTTTGCTATGCTTGTACCACAGGGGCAGTCGAAATGCCGGAGACACAAGTGATCCTTCACATGTCACTGCCACTTCTCATTTATATTCAGCCACCAGGACAAGAGCCCAGCGAGTCGGAGAGATGAAATGCCTCTTGATTAAATGAAACGCACATGAAATCGATGGTTAGCAATCTGAATAGGGAACAATAACTTTCAACAGCATCAGCTGTCGTCCCAAATACCGTTTGAATATAACACAGAAAAGTTGTGACAGATCTTCCTCATGAAAAGAAAGTCTGGGAAAAAAAGTTGCCAAAACACAACAATTATCTTTGCACATCAATTATAGCCTTGACACAATTAGCAAATGAAGTGTTTTAAGGTGCCAGTTTAGTTGATCGTAACAGCATCAAATTATTACTCAAGTTTTACTAGGACAAGCAAGGATGACTTCACAGAAATTACTGTTTCAACAAACTCTGGGATTACATAATCTTTCTGGGATCACAATCCAAATGGTACAAGCGCAAATCATTGACGTCGGCGATGTTACAACAGAACTAAAATGTCAAAAATATAAAGACTACAGCAGCACTGGTTTAACAGATCATCTTTATTTGATATCGATGCAATACAATTTTTGAAAACCTACCTGTGGAATCACCGACAGTAACTGATGAACCATGTTGTATCAAAGTCACCCACCATCACCATGGATCCCTCTTTAATAACAGTTTTGTATTTTCATAAGAGATTTAACAGCAGTCAAAAGTCGAATGTCCGTCAATTAAATGGAAAACAGCAACTATTCATAAGCCCCTGGGAACCACGAGGACAGAAATGTCTCCGTTTTCTGGTGATTTCTTGTATCACAATGAAACAGTACAGAGAATTCGGGATTTGTCCTTGACGTGTCCTAAAACACTCACTAACTTTGTATCTCATTCTCAAATTATGGTCATGAAACTCATGTATAAAGCCCAGACGTTCTGAAAGACACCCAGTATATAAAATATATTTTGCAGACACCAATTAACGCATCTGCACATGTATTTATTTACATCTGTTTTCAATGTGGTGTCTAAACCCCAGTGAAATTAACTGCACCCGTGTTATTCGTCAGCGTTTAATTGATGACCTCCTCCTGGTCTTGTTCTGAATCTCCTATTTCCTTTTCGCAAATGCAAAAATGAACTGAACAAAAAAAGACTTCATATACATACACACACACCCACACACTCACAAATATAATCTTCAAATTGACAGGCTGTGTGTTCGTGTGTGTGTGTTGGGATTTACCTCATCTTTCTCTGGAGGCAGAGCACGAGCGGGACCTATAAGAGATGAGACAGTAGAATATTTAAAACAAATATTCTCAGCGCTAAGCAAACAAGTAAAAGTGACTGATTCTGAATGACTAGCTGTGTTATTTCATGCAGTCTCTACAATGTGTGTGCAAGCTTTAGATGAACTTGATGACAGCGGACGGACGAAATCTGTGACAAACGCATCAAACGCTTTCAGCTTCTTTAAACATAGAACCCACAAAGTCAAACTGTATAATCTTTAAAATAAAAATAAAATGGTACTTGACTTTAACAGTCTACAGTCAGTCTACACTTAAGTCTTCTTGGCTCTTCCATCTCAAGTATCTCAAGTAAACTATGTATAAGTTTTCCCTCAAGTCATAAATGCCAGGCATCTCACGTGTCAATAACCCTGCTCGCCGAGGAACTGCGTATGGGCTATAAGCGCACTGTCACTTAAGCGGCATCAGAAAGCACTCACTCCAAAGATTATTCTGACGTCCTTCATGGTTACGTTATAGCTATTCACCAAATAAGAGCATATAAACCGCCCAGTCGAGAGCCTTCAAATTACGATCAACCCAGCACAGGTAAGGAGTACAGATCTGAAACGGTCTCAGTATCTGCTGTGCAGAAATCACTTACTATACATGTCAATCATTTGTACATTTAGTATCACACAGCCGTCGTCTCTCATTTGATCACAAAAGGGGCTGCAATGCCCTCACTTCATTAGGTCTGACATGATTAAAAAAAAAAGAAAAAAGCGAGTGCCCTGTTTGAACCGCTTCACAAAGTCAACTTCACAGAGACTGCAGTAAAACTGGGTGATGTTCTCTTACAGCAAAGTGATAACTCATTCACAACCAACTATTTGTCACGTACGCCTGACACACACACAGAAAGGCAGGTGAAACGGGAAGGTAATTCAAATGAAGTGTGCACAAGTACTCTGTGTGTGTTTTACAACACAAGAATACAACAAAGGAGAACATGAAATGTCTTTACCTGTTATTAAACTATTCTTTAGACTCCATGACACCTGGTCAGGGTTTATCAGATCCGGGGAAACAGAGCACACAGGGAGCCAGGACCACCGTTTGCTTTGTACCAATTCAACATGCACACAAATGCAGTACGCACACCCACACAAAACACTATGTAGATGCTATAGTTTCTACTTAAAGATCCCATGCAGACATGCTTAAAGATGTGTATGGAACACTTTGACTAATAGGGTTTCTGATGTGATTTTTCCACAAAAAAAATATCTTGTAAGAAGACATTTTGAGGTGATAAACATCCATGTCTGGTGATAGGGTTAGGTTTAACTGAGGTTTGTAAATGATCCAAACTTGGATTCTAACCTGTATCTACTGATAATACTACTACTACTGTTAGGTTTTGTTTGCAGAATCATTTTGTGGGGTTCATACACGATATGCTATAACACTCTGCTCCCAAAATAAACACTGTTTTGGTTAGATATTATGAGGAGCAGAGGACATACAGGCTGTTTAGAAAAATAAGAGGCTTAAAAAGGTTAGGATGCATGTCCTATTTTATCATTAAAAGGAGGAATTAAAGTTACTTGATAGAAAATCTGTGCAAAGCTGGGATTCATGTGACCCACTGCTGTTTAAACACCAAATAAAAGTGAATAACTGTCCATAGACCTAACAAGTTGAGAGCCTCGAATTATCACCAACCCAGCAAGTAAGAAGTATAGACCTGAAACTGTCTCAGTATCTGCTCTACAGAAATGATGATTATGATGATACCTGTCACAAACACTTATACATTTAACATCACGCAGCTGTTTTCCCTCATTTTATCACAAGAGATGCACAGGATTTCCATTTCAGATGAAGCTGAGTAGGACAGTGGCTATAAGCTTACAAGAGTCAGGCACTGGGTGTGTGAATGTACATACAGCACTTACAGTCAAAGTTATGCAGAAAATGATGTTTCAAAGCACAAAAGGGACACAATTTCTCAGTTTTAGTTTTTTTATTTTTCTTATCCATCAAATACATGATGCACTGAAGCTGTAAAAACCTTCACCTACTATATGACTGAGCAACAGTAAAGTACAGCTACAGTAGAGTAACAGGATGTTTAAAAAGGAGGACAACAATATCCACAAACTGAGGCACATGAGACAAAATGTAGATATTAAGGTGTTCACTTCCAACAGTAGGACTTTTTTTGTGTTGCACTTCTTTTTCAGTTTTAGATGACAGTGTTCAAGCTATCCAATCTAAATCTTTTATTAAATTCAATCCCCAACAGCAAGTTAATAAAGCGTATCCGAGGCAACTACAAAGTTGTCAAATCACAAAGGCCTTTCCCTCGACATGCGATGAAACCTTAATCTTCCGCACACAAACAAGCACAAATCATTTCAGAAAACATACGAGCAAAATATGTTGTGACAAATTTTATGTATAAACACTGCAGGTAAGTGGAGATTCAAAGCAATGTCCTGTACACAGAATAAACCTGCATTAGAGGAAAAATTCAAATAACAAATATGTACAAAACTGACAAAACAACCTGTGCCATTTTTTTCAGCAAACATATCCAAGCCTCAGGAACGGAAATGGGTCGACATAAAATAGAAAAAGAATTCTCAGGCTGGGGCGACAATAAAGACCCGTGTAATTGTGTCTCTGTGTTTACAGAGAAGTTAATATCTGCGGCGCTTGTTATTTGGCCCATCAAAGACTCCCGCTACTGGATTCCCCCTACCAAATCCTGGGGATGGTCCAACTTGAGGGCCCAATGGCGGCGGCTGCGGCTGCTGCTGCTGCTGCTGCTGCTTTGGGGACTCGACTTCTGGTCGACCCCCCATTGATCCACCCTGTGAACATCTATCGTTTCGCTGCGGTATCACGGGGTCAGCGTTACGAGAACGGTGTGAGATTGAAATAACGATTGTTGGAGTTTTCAAAGTTCATCGGTCAGGGTTTAGTTTGATTCGAAGATTTGAAGTGTCACCGTCCGAGCGTGAAAGTCGAGTGAACCAAGCAGACAAAAGGGAGAGAAAGGAACAAGACTATTAGTTAAATCTACAGTTTTCAGATCCATTTTAAGTCCTTCAAAACTTGAAACACTATCATTATTTTAAATGGCAATCCCTCCAAAGAAAATGGATTTATTTTCACGCGGTTCATTCTTTAAAGAAAACGTGTTCAATGACAGACTAAATAAGCTTCTTTTTCCTGATACATTACCATGGCTCCATTTTCTGACATCAATGGTGTCCCCAAATTTGTAGTTCCCTCTGGGCCAATGGCTCCACCCCTTCCACTCATGCCCATCATTTGACCCTGGTTACCACTGGGCCCCGGAGAGACCTGGTTATAGCCATCTACACGCAAAACAACGAAGTATTGGTTTGTCATTTGGCTGGTCATCATAATGTACCCAATGCTCCGCAACAACTGCAGCTGAACGCCTGAACTATTCTCAGTAACTTCAAACTTAAAGTTAACGGTGGCTTTTGGTCAACAGCTAATATGATTCTGTCATCTGAAGAAGACTGACGATTATAACCGGTACTCATTTGAAAGACACTTCTACAAAGAATTTCACAAAACCCCGATATGACACCAACCCAACCAAAAACCAACGTTAATTTTAAGCGGTAAACAGGCTGCAGATTATGTCAAAGTAGACATTAAGTCTTATTTTAGCAATAGAACAAACAGAGACAGCAGACTGAATAATTAACAGAATGAGAGGTCCTTGTTTTCACTCCTAAACTTTGAGGCCAAGTGCCAGCATGCACATGTTTTGCTAACTAAACCTTGGATTGCACATCACCTTGGAGCATCTAACAGAACTGTTGAAGACAGCCTTGAATCATTTCCAAAAGCAGTCACTCCTGCACAGACGTAACAGGTTCGATCACCACCACACGGGTCTACAAACTACAAATGGATTTATGTGTCTTTCGACTGACCTCATGTCAACGTGTTACAATGTGTCTGATGTAAACAGGACACAGAAAGGATATGCGAGGTTGAAAATACTGTTTAAACCACCTTTCTCTGGACGGAGAGCCTAAAGCGCATTCATAGCAGCGGAGCGGGGACAACCACGAACATTAGCCTCCAACTCGGAATTACAAGTTGGAGATATAAATTTCTGACACTGAAGAAGTCGCTCACATTGTGAAGAAACTACAGATCTGTCAGCAAACTGTGTGCAGAACGGCTCCACATGCAGCACTGG
This sequence comes from Scatophagus argus, assembly GCF_020382885.2. Classification (NCBI taxonomy): domain Eukaryota; kingdom Metazoa; phylum Chordata; class Actinopteri; family Scatophagidae; genus Scatophagus; species Scatophagus argus. The sequence goes on from NC_058516.1 coordinate 7,230,162, forward strand.
TGTGACAATGACGGACGAAAGAAATCATGGCAACAGTGTAGCTTTGCATGGGGACGCTCCAGGCTCCACCTACTTCTGCTTCACTTTATCACCTTCACAGATATTAACAAATAAAGCATTATAATGGTAGCAATTGTAAAATGCTCTTAAACTGCAAACCTAATTTAATTGAATTTAAACCTAATAGCCCCTCTGGGATGAATAAAGTCATCTATCCATCTAACTGATCAACGTGACTAAAAAAGACGAGTAGCTCTGTTAAGAACACTTTAATTGCACAAATAAATCGCAATCATCTACAACTGCATGATTTAGTCAGCAGACCATTTAAAATTAGTGGACATAACTTTCCAAATCTGACACTGAAATTATGATAGAGTTTGGCGTGTCAATTTTACAAATTTACAGCACACACTGATACACACACTCACAATAAATATTACTGTAGAAAAAAAAAACTACCAAGAGGAAAGACCAGAGTAAATTACCTACACTTGTCATACTTAAAAACAAATACGGTGATTATCAACAGACACAAAATCATTTAAAGTATATTCCTAAATAACTGACCACTCCCTGATCCACCCCCCCCCCCCCCCCCCCAACACACACACACACACACACACACCTCCCTTCATCCTCCTAAATGAAACACAGCAGTTAGGCTTACAGAGATGATGTGCAATCCTGGGTTACAATGTTCACGTGGTGAAGAATCACCATGAACCTCGAATAATCTGTCCCACATTATGGTCATAAACATCAGGCCCTGGCCCCTCGTCCTGCACTCAGCAGATCAATTTAAATTTAAATGTACTTTTTGTGGAGCGCATAGGTCCACAAGGACAAACATTTGCCTTTGCGTTTTGTTTCTTATTTCCTGCCATGATTCACTTAAAAAATAAGCAAATAAATATTAAGTGTTAAGGACACCGTAACAATATTCGATGTACAATATTATTGAAGCTTTTTGGATCTGCATACAACCGAGGAGGAGAGCTCAGGGCCAAAGTATTTCTCAAACTATAAAACATAGCCCCAACAGAACAACCTCATTCAACATACTGTATCTCTTGTTAGTATGGACATCATGTTGTCTGGTCTTTTTCTTCCTTTGCATTGCATCCAAAGTAAGTCCAATTTAGACCAAAAAAGGGTCACAAAATAATTTCACAAGAAATGTGTTGAAAAGGAGCCACTTTGAATGCAAGACAAATAATGGTATTAAATGACATTAAGGCAGTCATATTTCATGTATCATCATCACTTGATCTGGTTTTGTATCAACCAGTCCTTACAGTCATGCCCGTACCTCCCATATTAATTGGTCCACGAGGGCCCAGCTCACCCACTCTCATTTCCTGTTCTCTCTGCAAGAAGTGAAGAAGAGCCTTCAGAACAAAACTGAACTAAAGTACAAATATTCAAGGGATAGCCTACTGTAAAAAACAAAAAACAAAGCCTTACACTGTAGAAGTATTAATTTTTCTACACAAAACTGAAGACAGCGACTTCAGTTGCCTGTGGCTCTTATGGAATGCAGTTGTTCTTAATACGGATGGAAACTGTATACTTTAAGATTCAATGCCTTCTTGCCTCTACTTAAATTATGGCAAAGCAAAACATGTTCTCTTCTGCTGGTCTGTGGAGTTACAGGTCACAGACATGCTTACTGAAACCACAGGGCAACTCTAGCCTACATCAACTGTGAGTAGATAAGCCACATTAAATGGGCTTTAGGCTATTTTATTCACATGTGCTTTTGGCCTGTTTGAGTTTAAAAGCATTTTTTTTGTCAGCTTCTAGACACACAAATTAGAAGTACAACATATTCACTATACTCACTCATTCACACAGGGCCCTGACACACCAAGTAGACAGAAATTTGCAACTAAGACCTCACACTCACACAGCAAAGGCTACAGCATGTATGGAGTACAGTCTTCCCCATCTAGAACTGCAATGATAAGACGATCAAAAGAAAATTAGTGGCCAAATTGCTTTGCTCCAGCCTCTCACATATAAGGATTTGTGGCTTTACTTTGTCATTTGGGAGTTCTAATGAGGAGTCGTTGGGTTTTGTACTGTCGATTGGACAAAAACAGTAAAGCGAAGATATCACTGTGGATTCTGGGAAGTTGTGATGAACACTTTTGACATTTTATGGTTTAAACGGTAAAATTGCTTAATTGTACGTAATCGGATGACTGACAATAAAAGTCATCTTTAGTTGCAGCCTGATCCCCAGCATTCCACTGTTTAAACAGTCCTTATCCACTACATAAACAGTACGAATCAGAACGGTAATGCTTTGCTTTGCACTGGTACTGCCAGCCCAAGGGCTTCGTGTTTGATGGAGGAAAAGCCGAATGCAAAAGGAAAAGATGAACCAGACCAAACTCGCGACTCCTTTTGATGCAAATTCAACATCTGTTAATAAACGCAGATGATGCACTTGATGGTGCTGGACATAACACTGCTACTGAGTGACCAGTCTGACAGTGTCAACTTGGTGTGTCAGGGTCCAAACACACAAAACCGCAGACGCTCCGTTATCTGTAAATTCATAAATAATCTCACGACACTCTCAGGGATACACTTGATTCGCACACAAACTCAGCATCAACTCACCATAATGAGCAAACATATATTATCATTTATGTATGCATTATGTTGACATTCACATGCCTGTAAAAGTATTTACGCTCACATACATCACGATCAGGTGACTGACCCATGGTCAGGTATGCAAGTTTAACTGAGTGACAAAGCTGCACAGCAATGGTAGATTTTGCCCCCCCCACACACCAAACTTCAAGAAAAGTGCGAGGGAAAATGTCAAATTACTGCAAATACTGTGATGTTCAACATTTCTATTCTTTATGTACTCACCTGTTCAAAGGCCAACATGTTGTACTTATCAGAAGGAAAATGGTAAAATGAACATGCTGAAAATACAATGCAGCTACTTTAAGCACTAGATGGCAGCACAAAGGATTTATGTTCTGGGGGGGTCGTCTCTCTTCAACAATATCCTCTAGGAAAGCAAAACCACAAACTAACACCAGAGAGAGTAATTTAGCTCTTGAGTGAAACAGTTATGAGTAACATGAAGGAGTCTAACATCCCATAGTTTATTATGTGTAGAGAATGGAACAAACAAAAAACAAAACAAAAAAAGGAAACATCAATGTAAATTAAATTACACACCTTTCAAGTCCTAAAGAAAACCAGTCTGGAGGTCAGACTATTTCTGTTAGAGAGGTTTAGGGTTATCTGAACTCATTAGTAAGGTCTTCCATAATATCAATGCACAACAACATCATGACAACATGCATGGCCCCCACCCACACACACAAACACACACTCATTAAACAGAAATCAAATTTTTGGTAAATCCTACTGAAAACTACCAGTACATGTGCTCCCTGACGAGACTAATTGTGGGAATTATTTGACATACAAGTTATAAGTCACTGCGCTGCATGAATCTTGTAGCAGTCACTTCTGCATCGCTAACCACAGCAGAAACACAGAGAGGACGCACAGAAAGAAAAGGAAACAGAAACCAAGCAGTATTATCAAAATAAAATAAAGGGATGGATATTTTAGAGTTGTTTTTGGCATTATGAAGAGCCTAGCAAAGGGTTCCCATTGTTCTGGCAGCCAACCAGGTTCATACAGGGATAAAAAACATACTGGGATCTGAGGTCAGCATCAGTGCTAGGGCTGTCTCATAGTTTGACACCATGAACCACAGTATTATAGTCGTGTGTTGCCAAGTCAGCCTGAACGCAATGATCAAAATACAGGAAGGTCATCACAAATAATCAAAAAGGTGGAAAACATTGCCTCTAAACTTCCTCTAAACTAAGGAAAGCTGCTACAAGAGTATGAGGAACTAAGCAAACTAAGGGATCCCTGTAACCCAACTAAGGTGCCGGAACAAACCCAAGAAATTCAAAACAAAGGAAAAGTGAAACTAGTTACTTTAATTTTTTTTTTCTTTCTATTTTTAAAAACATTTCCTGCAAATCATTCTTATGGCACTATATGTTGTTGTAGTTTCGTATGTTGCTAAATAATTCCGTTTTAAGTCTACCGACTGTATATAAACAAAATCAATCAGATGGTAAACTGGTGGAAAAAATAAAACAATCTACATCTGATGAGGCAACTACACTCATCACGTATTCCTACGTCACATATTTCTACTTTATTTTGATCTTTCGTATGTGAATTGAAAAGTATGCTGAGGTGTTGCTCAAAGCTGAGAGAAAGGTTGTTTTATAGCACATATTTACAGTAGTATTTTACATCTGCGTTCACAGCACTTTCTGATTGGCTACATGTCATGAGTACCGGCCTATCACAACAGGCTACTGCAATAATTGTACTTCAGAGTAAAACATAGAACGCATCCGTCTTATTTTCACTGGAATTCCACATCAATATTTATGGTATTATTTTAAAAATGAACAAAAGCTGAAAAACCATTTCACACTGATGGTTAAACTTTGCAAATAATCTGCCGTTCACATGTGTGACGAACAGCGGAGATCGGTTCGTATTGGTCGAGGATGAACTACGTCCTGTTGCACCACTGAGCGCAGATGTTTGTAAAATATTATAATCAAAAGTGCAAATATAATTGTACAAGCTTCTGTGAGTTTTTAGTTATGTCTGACTGCATTTATGTCCTCTCGTACTCACATTGTCCAGGTAGTTTGGTTTGAAGCCGTCTGGGTGGCGCCTGAGGTCCTCCTGTTCTCTGTGTCTCATCATCTCCTCCTCCCTCCTCCTCCTCTCTTCTTCATGCCTACAAAGAGCAAAGAGAAATTCGTCTTCAAGCGGGATAGTCTTCAATAAAAATCATATCAAATCAATAATGCAAAAAAACAAAACACAAAAGCATAACAAAGTAAAATCCCTGTGCAGTCAGAACTCCATGACAAAAGGAGTTTAAAAATAATCAATCTGTGCCTGAAATAAATTTAAATTACAGGATTTAGCAGCAAAACAATATATGTGAAGCAGACTCTCAACAGTTGTCTCACTTACCTCATCTCTATCTGCTTTCGTCTCTGCAGCTCCTGGTTGCGGAGCTCCTCCAGTCTCCTCAGCTCCTCCTGGCGTCTCATTAGATCTGAGGGAGGGGGCAGGCAAGGAGAAAGGCAACATCAATAAGCGGAAGGATTGAGGACAGATAGAAATCAATATGATCATTCTCTTATCACCAAATTTTCACAAGCAACAGTTTAAGCAATAAAAAAAACGGAAGGAAAAAACAATTTAAATGAGACAAAAAAAAACCAAAACAAAACCTACAGTGCCCACCTTGTCTCATTAACATGAGTTGATGTTCATGCTTGGCCGACTCCAGTTCAGCCTGCAGTTTCTCTTTGGCCTCTTTAATGTTCTTGTCCACCTGCTCCCTTTGCTGCTTCTCCATCTCGTGAAGAGCTTTCCAGCGACATGCGTATTCAAACTCAAATGTGCCGGGCTGAGCAAAATGTGGTGGCTGCTCTCGCTCTCTGGGGGGTGGGTAAACGCAACTTGTGACTTCAGTGGCAGACTGAGCATGGTGGAGTTTAAAACTTTCAAAAAACACCCCTTACTTATGGTACTTTGGAATCTTCTGCAGCAGTTTTTCAGCAAGTCCATCCTCATCATCAATATGTTCTGAAGGCTCCACAATGGCTGGACAAGGTGTGCTGAAAAATGGGAAAACACCACTTTATTAAAACCTGACAAGGCAATAAAGCGATTGTCAGTCATGCATTTGAGCAACTGAAAATAAAACCACCTTTCTTGAATGGTTATTTCATTCTAAATATGCCTTTTTAATTTTGGAGCAAAATACTCCTTTAAGTTTGGACGCAGAGGCTTCACACTCATGTAACCCCTGCAAGTAGGGCTCAAAAGGGCACGCGATCTCGCAATGCATTGTGTGCTGCGGTCGCCATTTTGCAGGCAAAAGTATTTTTATTTACATCCCTTCGCATTAGACATGGTGCTGCGAGAGAGTGTTACCCCACGAAAATGGACCGTATCGAGACAAGCTGGACCCTGTTCCAAAGGCTCTGTACCTCGAAAAAATTGGTAATTGGTGCAATCGATCCACATGAGCATGTGCAGTGATATTTACCTGGGTTTACACATTGTATTTTCATTTGTAGTTATTTATCTGTTGGCACCTTATTTGCACTGTTACTGGAACTTCAACAGTCACTGCACTACACAAATGTTTGTAATAAACTGAATCGACTTTAAAACAAGTGTTCAGACATTACTGCTTAAGTAAATGTCATGATCTCACAGAGGACTTGTGATGGCTCAAATAAAGTATTTGGAATATAGTTTCATATATTGCCACTGAACTACAATATTTACCATCACCATCAGGCATAGTTTTATTAACTTTCTTTGTAAAGTGTAGGCACATTTTCCTGAGCCTGACATATCAATGACATGTTAAAGATAAATAGAAATAAGCAGAGGACGATAGCCAGCCATTCATTTTATTTTCAGAAAAACACGCCAACATGTGTCAGGTGATTGCGTTGACAGTGATGTTTGGTCGTCTCACGGCTGCTACCCAGGCCATCCGCCGTCTCCTTGTTAGCTCACAGATCCGAGGTCCTTGGCTTTGCTTCCACGTTGGCAATGAGAAAAATCTCACCCCATGTTTTTTTTTCGTTTTGCCGAAGTGCAAATCATGTCATCAATCAATCATGTGAACGACTGTGGCAGTTAACGCCACAGCACGTTTGCACCATGCTTTAACTTGTTAAAACAAAACAACAGAACACAAGGGCAGCGTCACGCAAGCAGCCGGCGTAAACACACTTTTCAGTTGCCCACAAAGCCCACAACACTCCACTACGTCACACTTTCGAGCCCTGTTCTCCACATTCACTGCTCCAAACCACCTCATCCCCACACTCCTTACGTGGTCAGCAGCAGTGCTCCCTCCGTGCAGCGCTCCAGGGCTTTACGTGCAGCTGCTTTGTTTGCAAACTCCACAATGCCCCTCCCAGTGGGACGGCCACGGTCGTCAGTCACCACCACAGCACGCTCCACCGGTCCAAACTCAGAAAACGCCTGATGGAAGAAGGTGGTTTTTCACATTTAGTATCGCTGACAGCACAGAAATTAGAAATTCAACAGAGCAGCAGATACAGGAAGTAAAACTGTCTCAGTGTCTCAAGTTTCATCACAATTCATACACTTTACCTGCTCCAGGAGCTCATTTGTTACTGCAGGCAACAGGTTGCGCACTGTGAGAGCAGAACTGTGTGTAGCAAAGCGGACCCTGATTGGTCGATTATTCACCATGGTCCCATCCAGCTCGACTTTAGCGATTTCTGCCAGTGTCCGAGTTTCCTGGAAGACAAGAGATGAAAAGGATAATAATAACCCACGGAGTTTAGGGCTGGTGAATACACCATATTATAACTATTGTCTTCAATTAAAGCTACTTGACTTGCACCAGGACCTTGCGGAAACATGCAACTGGAATGAGGAGTCAACCGTTAATTTGTGCTAATGCTAACATAGCAACTAGCATCTCTCCGCAACACAATAGTTCGTTCACACACTTCCCATGTCCTACAAATACAATTTAGAGAAAAATGGAACATACAATTGCACAACTTTGTACACACCAAGCGAATGAAGCCGAAACCCCGGTCTCTGTTGATGAAAACCTCGTTGATACTCCCGTATTTCGCAAACATGTTTTTGAACTCCTCCTCCGGGATATCCAAGGGTAGGTTCCCAACAAAAAGTCGTGAGCGCTGGGTAAACGTCTTTTCACCGGGCTTTCGAAAACTTGTAATATCCAGAGTCATTTCTGCAGGGCATTCTTGGCTTGCCTCCCCGGCTCCTTCCGTTTCTTCGGCTGCCGGGGACTGCTGCTGCTGCTGCGGAGGCGCTTGGTTGTCTTTGTTCGTCTCTGTCTGCTCCGGGACCGGGGAGTCGGTGTCGTGTTTCGCTGGTCGAGGCGAATCGTTACTTTGTGTGGCCGCTTGTTGCATATTTCGGTTAGCCATGTTCAGGAAAAACACTTTGTGTAATGGCACTCTAACCGCACCAGCATGGAAGAAAACGCGTTCGATTCAACACTGATTGAATACACCTGCTGAATTTCAAAGATGGCGTCGGCTGCGCGCGCACCTTTTTTTTTTCCCGGATTCAGGGACGTAATCAGATAAACTGGACACCAGCCGGGATCTTTGTGACCCTATTCCAACTGTTCATCCAACCACAGACGTAATTGTGTGTGGGGGGGGGTGGGGTGGCGCACAGGGGACATGTCCCCTGCACTTTTTCAAAAGGTCGTTTTGGCCCCCTGTACCCCCTGTACCGTCCAAAAACAATGTTAAACTATAGTAAACAGAGACTGGTCGCTGCACTACACACTAGGCACTAGGACCACGCGGAAAACGGCGTCGGCCTGTTTGTTTCCTGTAGTTTTGACCGCCCACAAGCTCCTCGATTGGCTCTGCCGTTTCTCGTGTGATTGGCCGTCCCCGCTGTCACTCCACCTGGCTTGCACACCGGTCTGCTCGTCTGCCGTCAGGAGTCCAGGTTAATCTGCTACTGTAAATTGGGTGTTCTGCCTGGCCTGGGTCACGTCAGCTGGAAGGATTATAATATCAGAGGTTTCATTTCCATTAACGTTAACGTTTGTTAACGCAATTAGGCGCAGCCAGGATACAAAAAAAAAGAAAAGTGGACATAAGAGATTTCTTTAGAAGTCAAAGTGTAAGTTACACAAAGAAATGCGCTATAATTTGAAGACTATGACTCCAGGAAGATGTCTAACAGGCAAACCGCAGTGCATTGCATCGAGAGCCACAGTGTATCTTCACTTCTCCTTCCCCTTTAAAACACACACTCTGCCACTCACTGAATTATTACAGTTTGCACAGTGGGCTCCAATGTACCCTTCAAACATCCTAAGTCGTACATGAACTAAGGAGGAGATCTGTTACTGCCCTCATCTTTCATTTCCAACATGAACATATATTTTGACTGATCCCATATGTCTTTTGCTGTCCATTTTTGTCATGTGATCTGAGTGCAGGTTCTTGAGGTGCTGCTGAAAGCTTTTTCCATGACAGACCAGCCATCTGTCCAGATACTATAGCACATCTGTGTGCACAGGCTATTTAAATTCCTCTGTTTGACAGAGGCCTGAAGGGTTGCTGTCTTCTTTCTTGCCTTCCTGTCAGGGATCTCATATCCAGACAGGTCAGAGGGCTGCTGCCTGTCACTGATGAGTCTACATATGAGTCTGTCCACACAGACTGCATACCATATGCTTCACTCAAGGAATGGGAATAAGCAAGCAGTTTTGTAGGGCATGCAAAGTTTCAGCGGGTCTTATTGTAATTTGCCTGCATAAATAATGAATGCTCATTATAGTGCAGCGAAGATTTGCCGTTTGATCTCTTTTGATCCGGAGCCCTCGGGCATTAATTTTACATATAAGACACTGATGTTAGTCCTAATTAAGTTTATGTTGGTGAAATATGTATTGGTTGCACACTGCACTGATGGCTGTAAATAAGGTGAGAGACTCAGTCGAGCAGTGCAGCATAAAGCAGTGCATTATCTGTCTGCTGACCAGGAACTTTTGTGTTTTTATGTCATATCTCATTTGAATATTAAAAATTGACTTATGTGCATTACAGTAGTTTTACACAGACTCAAGTCAATCTTGTCAGAGTGAAAAACGCTGTCAGGTCATTTCAAAGTGTTATATTATTGTAGAATATTCTTTGATTTTTATATTGCTTTATATCGTATGTTTTTTAAGTAAAAAGCCAACTTTGTAGAGTAGAGGACTGACCTTTAAACTGACAATCAGTGCTACACAAACACCATAGTTTACCTGTTTTATTTTTTTTTACTTAATTTAAAGCGCTGGTTGTCATCATCACGTATTACTCTTTTAAGTAAATGTGGCTGAGGTATTTGGATTAATTTAGCAACCAATTCATTAATTAAAAGGAATATCTCAGGGTAGAAAATGTATTTGAAGTAGCAAAGGTAAAAAGTACCCACTATGCAGAATGACCCATTTCCGAATCATATGACAGGATTATAATTATTGATGCATTCACGTGTTTATCACTTCGATGTAAAGACGGAACTACTTACATATGCCAATTAAAACGTTCTGGTGTATTATTAGGTTAAACTACTTAGAAGTATAACGTAACTAAAAGTATTAAGCAGCAAAAACAGTAGTAGCACTTTCGTACCTAATTTAAGTATAATGTACACTTGAGTATTTCTACCCAGTTCCATTCCACTTGACTGACGGGCTCCACAGTCGGTGGTCCAGCGGCAGCGTTGCTGATGGGAGCAGCAGTGACGCGTCGGTGACGCTGCAGCACCCGCCTCCCTCAGTCGGAGCTGCACAGGACCGTTTGAGTTTTCCTCTGCGGACGGTCGGGCTGCGAGTCTCCTGCGGGCTGATCGAGAGGGGGGAGATAAAAAACAAAACAAAACAAATCGGGTAAGTTGTCTCAGACAGTAGCTACTGCACATGTGGACGTATTCAGGTTAAAGTCGGTGTGAATGCGAGCGAGCCGTAACGACGCTTATTTAGCACTAATTAAGGATGTGTCTGTCTCCATGTGTCTGTTCTCCAGGTCAGTGCTGTGACACTGTCTGAGACAGATGAGGCTTTTAATGACACGTGTTTACAGTGCTCTGATAGTCCCAGAAATAGGCTTTTGAATTATTAATGCTGTTTCAGTCAATGTGCAGTGGCTGAGATTTGATCTTTAATCTTATGCACGCTGACACAAGTGTGTATTTCTCTTGTAATGTCATCTAATTGAAGCCTACTGTATCTAAACACTTGTTTCCATGTATGCAGTTGGAGTTATTTACACTGTGCATTAATTATAACCGTGGTGTCCGTGAAGGCTTATTCACGGTGTTGTAGCCTACATGGTGGTCGACTTGGAATGTAACTAAGTACAGTTTATAAGTCTGGTTTGAAGTTGTCATGCTGAAGTCAGTTCATATACAAAATCAGAGTGTGGTTTCAGGTTAACAAAAAACTTCACCTTTAGGCATATATATACGAGTTTATTAAGAGCCACTGTTCTGCTGGGACCTTTTCCATCTGTATAAAATAAGACGGCATAAAAAGAAGGCATTTTATGACATGCCAGCTCAGCGAGGACCTCATAAAAATCTTACAGGCATGAAGTGACTCAGTAAACCCATTTAGAGATGCAGACTGTGTATTTGTGTGCACGGCTGGAGGCTGAACCCAACCAGTTAACACCTAAAATATACGTCCAGTTAAATGTTTGAGTTGTGATACTCTGTGCTTTGGTGCATCAGTCATCAGTGAAGTGTAAAACAGCTTAAGACACAAGAATTCAGCAGCACTTTCTCCAGTGCAGTCATGTATCTCTGACTGAAAGACATTAGCAGCGGTGTAACACAAGTTAAGCCCCTGCCATATGTGTCTGCTCGACAGAACTGAGCTGCTGGATATCGGCTGAACTTCAAAGGCAATCCTGGTGGCCTAAATCTTAATAGAGTACTCTTTTCACACACATGACCAGCGTGGAGAAATTATCTTTCATCTAAGGAACCAAATAGTTCAAATTTGTTATTTATTTTGCCACCTACAACGGCTTAGATCAGTTTCTGTTCATTCAAGAGATGTTTTTTTAACATTCAGTTTTGCTTTGTCGGTTGGGCCTAACCAAGCAGATTTTCTCCTAAAGCTGTCTGTGTTGTTTTACCGTACACTATGTGATGCATTCAAGTCAATGAATGGGTCTGAACAACTGCAGAGACCTCGGGCTATTTTAACCATTTCTGTTTCTCTTTCTGGTCCATCAGTAATCCTGCCTTTATGTGTTCCTCATCCTGCTCCTTACAACGCCAGACTTTCGAAGTCGTAAACCTGAGTGCACGTTTCAGTTAAAAAAAAATTATAAGCCAGTAGAGCTTTAAAACTAAAGCTACTTTTCCGCAGGAGCAGAATGACTGAGGCAAAATGCACGCACGGCATGAAACAAGTCTAAACAAGCCACACCGTCCAAGACAAAAACATTTACCGGTAGTTACATTGCAGATTTTGATAAAGACGACTTTCCAATATTTAGTGTTTTGAGTCATTAATATAAAAATTTGATAAATCTGACAGTACTTGAAGGCAGCACAGCACTGCCTGCAGACAGAAGGTGAAAATGCATGGCGACGTGTGAAAAATGTGCTCTCACTTGTGAAAATTAATCTTTACTTTCACCTTTCACATATGCAAGCTTGGTGAGTCCTGTCATTAATTCAGGTGTATTTTTTTAAAAGAAAAACACAACTTAGCTCTGAACGTTCGTTGAGTGATTTACGACACTGGATTCAGCGGATAAACCTCTGGTATGAAGAGGTCACTGGCAGGGTCATGAGTCAAACAGTATTTTAAATATAATTCTTGAGCTTTTGTCCTTCTTTTCTGGGTAAAAACACACAGGACAAAATGCCTGAAACTACAGTACAGAACTACTTTTTGGGTACTACTGTAACAGTAACATGTGCAAAACACTGTGGACGTGTCCTACGGCACATCACCAATAATATCAGTGAGAAGCTGCACAGTTCATCATCTCTCACACTCACACTCTGCATACTTGATCCCCAGTTGTCAGGGGAGACCCTCCTTCAGATTCTTTCAGCCCTGCGTGGCCTTCTAACTGGGACCCGAAGGAGTTGGTCGGTGCCGATTGAACCCTGAGTCATATAAACCCTCTCCATCCCTCTCCAGTAGTAACAGGGAGCCATTGTCGCTAATCCCCCACTCCTGCCTCTCAGACTGAACACAAATTTTACTCCGTGCATCCATCAGACAGCTCAAAGTTGGAGAGCTAATCTCAAGTTTTCCTTTCAGCGCGCAGCATATCATTATGAGCTGTACTGTAGCACTGGTGCTCTAATGAATGCAAGCCCATGGACCGAAAGACCCCTCTGAGTCATTTCAAGTAATACTCTATCATTTAATTAGTCCAGTCTGTAATGCGGTGTAGTCAGTTTCTCTCATGGTCCAAAGACATGCAGATATAAAGAGGAGGCTCCAGTTATATCAATAATACAATATTAAAAGTTAGCATGTGAAATTCAGTGAGAGCTTTCTATGAGCGAAAAATTATTACAGAAGAAGAAGACTGTGAAATGTCTTGTTTTGTCAAAGTCAGGGTCCAAAATGCAAAACATATTCAGTTTCATATCAACATAACACTATATAGTCATGTTTGAGAAGCAGGAACCAGTGAAAACACGGCACTTCTGCGTTAAAAATGACACGGGCGATTAATATGAATCGACTGATTACTCAGTGAATAACTGTATCAAGCGTCCAAAGTGATTTTGTTCTGATATGTTGTGTAGCATGTAAATTTCTTCATAGTACGCTGCCAACATGTTCAGTTAGTTGAATAAATGACTGAATAATCAGACTTTGACACCAAGATTCAGAGTATGCTGTATACAATATTGTACAGTATGGGCACTCAGCCTGCAGCAAAGACATGGATGAATTTTATTGGGGCGTGCATAACGCAAAATAAACAAGCATTTACAACCACAAGCACCGCGCCTGGGGATAAAACATTAAACAGAGTCAGGGGCATCTGAACTCAGCGCCGATCGTACACAAATCTACTGATGTGAGTTCAGGGGCGAAACCAGGTCATCTGGAATTTAATTAACTGACTGACATCTCAGTGGATCTAAGATGAGTATGTGCGACAGAGGACTGAGAGCTGGACTGTAACTGAATACCATTAGATGTCATCAAGGAAAAACAACTTACAGTGAAACAGGAATTGTTGTCAGTAAAATGGCAAGTGACAGTTACCAACAATTTGTCATGAATGATATAATAATGTAAGCCAGGGTAGCCTTTGTATGTTTGATAGATTGTTAAAATTGAAAATAATGGGTTACTGAGTTAAGTCTCTGTAAACCAGAGGCCCTTAGGTGTCATCTCTCAGAGACTGTGAATTAGAGTAAAAGCACTCACATCTCTGTGAACAGGAATACCCCCTCTTAAAGTTTGCTTGATCTGCTGCTGCTGTTGAAATGATGCCCTCTTTGAAGTGCGAAGCTGTCAGATACCCTGAATGAGGTTCAGCCCTTGAGGCTGTGAAGAGACGTTCATGTCAGAGAGTTATTCTCTACAGTATTTTGTTTGTCACTGACTTGTTAAATCCTCCTTTGGAGTCTGGAATGAAACCAAACCGTTTCCTGCTGCGTAAAGATGAGCAGAGTTGCACCTGATTTAGAGATGTTTCAAAAGATTAATATCTCAGAGGATATTTCTTGAATTCCTTGACAAAATCAGACTCCTAACTAGGAATGTGCGTTTTCTAAAAGAACTCTTGATCCTCACTGTAAACTCCTGTTACCTCAGGCTGGAGTTTTACAGGTCTTACAGCCTTTTCCCCTCTTAGCTACACGAGCAGTAGGAGTCTGCATGTCAATGTCAGCTAATGTTAACTTCTGACCTGCCACCATCATCAGGTCCAAATACTGGGCCTCAAGTAATCATCACTAATGCTGGAGTCATTAATAAAAGTTTCATGTTACAATGTAATAGGGATTTTAAGAAGCAAGAAGGTTTGTGCGTCATTTATGAGCAACATTCATGTGATTTTTCAGTGTGACATTTCTGAGGTTAACATTTCTGTTAGCGATACATTAGACCTGCATGGCTCCGCTTTCAAGAAGTCTCCAATTCCACTTTTAATTTCCTTCTCTTAAGGGCCAACAAAGGGCAATTTATTAATGGGGCAGTGAATCTATTTATCTAAGGAAGTGATTTGGAAGTAAAGAAGGTCTAGAGGGGGACATTTCCTCCTTGAGCAGACCTGCTGTTGCAATTTCTAATTTTAAAGGAGTCAGGAAAAGACAATAGACTTGCTGACTCGGCTTTACTAGTGAATGACCCATAGCATGACAGGAAAAAAAACCATTTGGCGAGCGAGGAGTAACGGCTGAATTCCCAGAGGGCAGCAGGGGCCTGTGACTGAAACATAACTCATGTTCTTGTCAAAAGTGACCATGTTTAACAGTTATATTAGATGAACTGAATGCTTGGTGTTAAAGCTTAGAGTCAACTGGTTGGGTTCCTTTTGACGTTTAAATAATGAAGCAGGCTCACAGCAGCAGCAGCAGCACACACAGCTGATCTCTTTTATAGACTATTCCTTCCCGTGTCAGCCTTTAAAGTCTTCTTTCAAGAAGACATTAGTTTTCATATTCTCCAGTCACAGCAACTGTGACTGGAGAATATGTATTACACATGTAATATACGTACTTGTGTGCTCATCTATTTAATCTTATATTCATTTAACATCCATTTATCAAGGTTGTTGAAATAGGCAACCAGAAATAAGCACAGTTACATGAGACTACAAAGTCAGTAAGTCAGTCAGTAAGTCTTCAGTGTAAAATAATGCAATGTATTCTTCTTATTCTTATTCTGAAATTTGGATTATCACTGGTTGATTCAATTAAATTAAATCAAGGTACCCTTCCCGGTCATTTAATTTAAAGCACCCTGTGATGTCTGTTTCTTCTCTCTGTCGCAGTGATCTCCTGCCCAAACAGAAACGTGCATGAAAGACCTCTGGACCGATGATGGAGGCCTGGCCAACAGTGGCCTGGGTCCTGCTAATGATCAGTGTTGCTGATTGGCTGAAAACTGTCCAGTCACGTGACTTCACCATGATGGATATCATCATGCTGCATCCCTCAAGTAGGAACATAATGTGTTATTTATTTAATGTTGCTGTTTCTGAATAATGTGTGCTTTGAGTGTAAACATACAGGAACTACATGGCAATTTCTATGTCAGTCCAGATGAAAATATCTCAGATTTGGTAGAGACAGCCCCCTCAGGATGAATTGTAGTAAGTTTGGTGGGCCCTTCACATTTCATTTAGGCTCATCAGCAGGTCTAAGTCTCAGTTGAGCTCAGTGAAACCTGTATGCCCATTTAGTTTAGTTTAAGTCCCGACTAGATCCAGAAATTTGCTCTTCAATCCACTTATTTATTCATTCATAGTTACCCTCTTACATTCCATTTTCTGATAGTGTCTGGTGAGTAACAGGCTTTGTCCTGCCTTTGAAAAGTGGCTGACCCCGAGACCTGTTAGCTGTCCGAGCTGAAATACAGCCTGATTCTCAGTGCAGATATGATTCTTGCCAAGGGGAAAGCCAAACAACTCCTTGTTTGTCAGAGCGTTTTTGTAAACAGATGATTATTCAGACGTTCTGTCTGGAAAACAAATCGTTTATGTGAGAACTTGACAACATCTGCTACGCTGGTCATGAGAATGGTAAACAGTGTTTTGTACGACTGCGGCCTTTGTTTTTCCAAAGGAACAGCAGAGATGGTCACAGCATCATGCCAGCAGGCTTCAGCTTGCTTACTTTTCTGACTGAAAAAGCAATTACATTAATAAAGAATAAATAAGGTGTGACTGAGCAACCACACTAACGAAACATGCCACAGTGCTGGTCCACCAGCTGCCTCACAGGGGCAGCAACAACACAGACAAGCGGGGTTTCTCTTTCCATTGAAAAACAGCAGCTACCAAAGTGGTCTCTCCATGACATGTGTGAACCAGACGAAGCTGCCGCTGGATCAAACGCATACCGGAGATGGAAAAGGTGTTAAGGGGGAAATAGCTGATCTCTCATCTCAGACTGAAAGAGTTCGGACAGGTGCGGTGGTGAGGCTCCAGAGAGGCCTGTTCTGCTTGAAGCGACCGACTTCTAAGACACAAGCGCGTTGAGCTTTAGTAACCAAATGCATGTAAAAGTATGCAAACCCCCAAATATTAGTTAGTGCTAATTCAATGGTGATGTAACATATTTTAAAATATGAATATCATTATCAGACATCACAAAGTCAGAGTGCTTTAGTCTGTCTGTCTGTCTGTCCGTCCTGCACAGCTACACCTCATCCTGGTGGCTTCAAGTGCTTCACATGTCAAGACGCTGCAGATAACTATGAGTGTAATCGCTGGGCGCCGGATGTTTACTGTCCAAAAGGTAAGGCCAGCTTTTTCCTCACCGACTTCTGAACTTTTAAAAACATACCTCTCCAAAGCTAACTTCTTGTTGTTAATGTAGTTCCAGGCAATAATGAATATGAAATACGAGTGTTGAAAGAGCAGCATACAAACGTGGGGACCCTTGTCTCTGCGTTCACTCAAAAAAAAGTTATTCCTAAATTTCAGAATTTAAGTCAGTTAATTTGATGTAAAATTTTAATCTGACTAAATAAACTCAGTGTTAAAGGTCACTGTTTTCCTGTCATGTTGGGTCAGTGCGTTTTGGGTGCACACTGACCTAAATGAGCAAGCTTTTTCAGTTAAAGTGTTGATGAAAGGTGGAGAAATAATTTGTCCTCAGGATCATCACAGGGGTGCTGTTGTTTTAGGCCTGGTGCGGATCAGTCTTATGCCGTTATTATCAAGCTCTTCGATGGAGGTGGTAAAATAATCCAGAAATGAAGGCAGGTCATGTCTTCCAGATACCAGATACTGTTACACACTCCATGTGATGGACAACAAAGGAGACAGTGTGTCCGTGACCAAGCGCTGTGTGGCCCTGCAGGACTGTCTGCTTACCGGCTGCGCTGATGTCACTGATAACGGTTATCAGGTACGTGGAGCCTCTGGATTAAACTTCGTCAGCATACACAGCCTGATACTCATATTACTTAAATCTCATCCTTCAGGTGTGCTCGTCCTGCTGTGAAGGGAACATCTGTAACGTGCTGGTGCCGAGAAACGAGAGCAGCGCCATTTTCTCCTCGACTTCCCCTCTGGTCAGCTCGAGCAGAAGGCTTCATCCTGCGACACTGAGCTGCATCATCATCATCATCATCATCATCTTCACAGCTGGACATGTTTGAAAGGGAAACTCAGTGCTGCTGGTGCTGGTTAACACATCTGGTGCATGTAGCACCACACCTGGGATTTGTGTTCACTGTATCCTGCGGTTTAACTCTGAACAAGCATGTCAACACTGCGCCACGTTCCATTTAGAGAACTTCTTCCTTTCAAACATTTTGTGGTTATTTATTTATACTAAATGTCAGTATTAATATGGGGCTGCTATTGTTTAACCACTGCAGTTTGTAATTTTGTGGTTTTGTCAACATTAAACTGCTTGGGAAATTCACAGCCATCTTGTTTGTTGTATGTAATAAACATTTGCAGAATATTTTGTATGGTGTACTGATGACTGATGTTGGTGTTTCAACAATATGGACACAAAATAAATACAAACCTTGAAGTCATTTATCACTTTGTGTCTCTTTCAGTTTTTTAAGTTTTTCTGCAGTGTTTTCACAGTTTATTATTCTTATTATTATTTACAGTTTTCTTATTTTCCAGTTTATTCTTCAGCATTTTAAAGCACTGAGCCACTTCGGAATAAGGTCATCAACTTTCGTTTTAAGGGCAAATGACTCACTGGCTGAAATGACCTCCAAGCCTCCTGTGTTGACAAAACACAATACAAATGATATTCACAAGATATTTTATAATATCATTCTAACATTACAACATTTAGCTAGCAATCTGAATACAACACCTGAGAGTGAACAATTTCTGTCCAGTGAGAGTGAAAGCAAGGACTCCAGGGCACACAACATGATGGATGTTGCTAAGTTTTGCACAGATTGTAGCGATGAGATCTCACCTGAATCGGAGCAGGAAATAACTTTCCCTTCCAGTGGTCACAGCATAATGTGTTTTACCAGTTCTTCAGAAAGTTATGATTCATTTCATAGAAGTTTCTCCTCGCAGGCTGAGCAGGAGCAGGAAGATGGTCTGAGTGTAAAGTGTTGTGCCAGTCCCGAAGAGAAGGAGCAGTTGTGGGAGCAAGAGAAGACCTTTCTCACTGTCTTTCTCTTCAAGCTTCTGGATCACATTGCTCACTCCACCCAGACATCAATACACAACGTGGACTTTGATAGTATGCTGGAATGGCTGAGAAAGAGGACTGTGGGAGAAATAAGATCCACTCTCCCACAGACCATTGGAAGTGTGCACATCACAGTCTACAAAAACCTTTGTCGAGAGTTTGGATCTGCAAAGCTGTTGCAGGCTGCCACGGTGGCCAGTGATGTGGCTTTTGAAGAAGCTCTTGCCAGGACATAAAAAGCACAGCTGCTCAAAGATTCAGGAAAACTAACCTAACCAAACTGAAGAGATTTTTCAGCAGAGGCAAGACCAAAGTTAGTCCAAACACATCAGTATCTCACTGTGAGGTCCTCAGTTTGGAGACTGAATCAGCACCATCACCACAGAGGGAAGAGAAGCATCCTGCCACCTTTAGGATGTTCCCTTCCATTTTTTGTTGTATTCATTTTTTTATTGTATTATCCACTTTTTGATATGAATAGGATGTGTCAGATGCAGCTGGAGAAGTACTGACTATATCCAGAGTCTGACATAAAATGAGTCTGGTACAACCTAAAAACAACCTTCATGATGACTGAAAAAAAGGTGTGCGCCAGACTGTCTGCAGTAAATCTAATCAGCCATGATTTGGTGAAAAATAAGTATCGCTGTTTTATTCACATTATAACATAAACGAGCTGACTTTAGCAGTGCACACACATACAGTAGGTAGGACACACACCAGGTTTGTGGCTGATTAAATCAAATACTCAATAAGACAAAAGTCTTACTGGATATTTGGATATAAAGGAACATTGCACTCAACGGGTGGAGCAGCTTTGACTCAATGTGCACATTTCCTGATGCTGCAATTCAATTTAAATACACTTTTAACTGATCCATGATCATCATTGATATAACTGGAGTGCTGATCATGTGATCCCAAGTTACCGTAATGGGAACAGCCCCCTCGTGGTCCTCAACATTTCTGTTGAGAAGCTGACACTGAAAGCTCCAGGAAAACAGAGCATCACTGCAGCTTGATGAGAAGTCATTTGATTTATTCAAGATTTCTAACTTTCACAGCTGCGGTGTTTCAACTGAAACAGTATCCATATTTCTTTACACCATGTGACACAGAAAAACAATGCTGTACTAGTTTTTTTAGTTCTTAAGTTGTTGTTTGAATCTCTTCACATGAGCTACTAACAGCTGCCTGAGAAAGTTTTGGCAGTTTCCATTTCAAATCCATGGTGCTTATGTCATAAAACACAGATGATGACACGTTCTAAAGTGTTAACATTGGCTACAGACTTTTCAAATAACAGATATTCAGTCTGAAAAGTCTTTTATTTGTAGTCAGAACCCTACCCACTGCACAGAATGTGTTTCTCCCTGAATGTAGTGCAGGATAAGGAGGGTTGACGTCTCTTATCGGACAGGCACAATGTCGACGTCCACATTAGAGTCCTAGAGTCAAGTCCTTATTACAACCTCTGCACATCCATGTACCAACACTACCATACATCAAGTTTCAAGCTTCTTCAAACCATAAATAAAGACCTTGTGTTTGGATTTAGTTGTGTGGAATAATAATAAAAAAAAATCCTATTCCTCATCATCAAGTACATTTGAAAGTCCTTGTAGTCTTGCAATAGCAGCACTGTGAGAAGGTGCATTGGTGAAAACAGTCCCCACAAACAAAGGTGTTCCCCTTAGGATGTGGCGAATTACCGTGCAGGAGCCTGACACTTCAATGTGGAAGCCCAGATGTCTCAGCTCGTCCTCCGTTCGGAGTGTGGTTTGATTCGATGAAGATGCAAAAAACTGTCGGGGAACATAAACGTAATGGTGATGCACGGGACTGCAGCATACTCACAGCAGGCTTCAATAATCTATCTGAAAGCATTCTGGTTGGTATAACACAGTGGAAAACAAGGAAAAAGACCTTACGGGTTTGCACAACTTCAGGTTAACAGAAGCATTACATTACATTACATGAATTTTTCTTGAGTGGAAAATGGACATTGGTGTCCGTAAAGTCATAATGCTAAAATACAAAGTTTAAATTTCCCCAATATTCACAGTTGATGCATTTCTAGTACAATGAATCACTACTGAACACAGAGGAAAACTCACAGCTGCTCCTGTTGTTGGGTCAATGAAGTCTGCCCAGTAGCCTGCAGTCCACAGAGAGAAGCACATTTCCTTTGCACCGCTCACAAACTGCAGTGAGAAAGCGCAGTTGGCAGCTGTTAAAAAATACCATCACAAATCCAGACTTATGACAACAAAAATGATCTCTGACAGGACTCACTCTGTGAAGCAGCTGATCTCTGTCCTCTTCTGCCGCCTCCTCAAACTGGCGGCTCTTCTGTGTGATCGTCACAACTGTAATAGGAGTGACGGGGGCTGATGGGAACAGCTGCTCAAGATCTGACACATACAACCACAAAGATTTGTTACTCGAAGGTCATTAACAGACAATACAAGTTTATAAGATGAATTTGCTTGAGTGAACTGATATAATAACATCCCCATACCTTTCTTTAACAGCTCAGGGCAGGAACTGACAGAGCAGTCTGTGCCTCCCTGATTAAAGTACTGCTCTGCTTTGTGGACTCTTGTGGAAATAGGACCAAGCTTTCCCTGAAGAGCAAACACACACATACACAATGACAAAGCAGCTTTGAGGTTGTGAAATCATTTACTCTCACTCATATCTCATGACATGAATCTCTTTAAATACATGCAAAGCCATGTTTATGAAGTTTAAACTGAAGTTTACTGGACTGTGCTGCATGAACAGTCTACACATAAAAGGATCATTGGCAACATTTTATAAGGTCTAGCTTTAAGAGTCCCTCCATGTTTCTAAAACTCACATATTCACATATAAAAATAAGTAAGAAATAACAATATAACTGCAGTGCCCTCAACAGCAGCTACAGCTGTGCTGCAAGGAAAATTTCAAAAACTTACATGGAACTCATTAATAAACTGGGCGAGTATGAACTGCTGTCTCTCTGTGCTGCTTGGAGCAGTGAGTACATCAGGCACCGTCCTGTGGACTGGAGTCTTCTTTTGGTTCCCAATGCCCTCCAAGTGGCAGTCAAACCCAGCGTTACCTGGTAACTGAAAGCGTTGGTCCTGAGGTCCAAATGGTCCCATGTTCTCATCAGGCCACACAGTCCTGGGGCCTGAAGGGGACATAACAGTTATATTTGAGTGTGTGTGTTAAAAAGCTGCTGAAAACCACATCCTTAAAAACTGCCTTTTGCCATGTTTGACAGGCCATCCTGTCTCCAGATGAAAAACAAAAGACAAAACAGCAAACTAAGATGTGGGACAAAACCTGTCGTCAGATTTAAATCAAAGCCTGTTAGAAATTAGGAAGACATTTACTACTGGACTGACCTGAATCTGTGGGTGATACAACTACATAAGGCTCATCTGAGCTTGCAGCAGAGAAGGGTCTGGCTCTGCCCACACGGAGAGCAGCTAATGCTTGATAGCCAGCAGTCTGAGAGAAGACCAACTTGCCTCGACCACACAGCACCTACATATGAAAAAAGGCATCTGTTAACAGCCAGGAACATTTATACACACGATTCATCTTTTACTTATACAACTACTGTTGAATGGCCAATTCTCTGCTGATGTAATGGAGTCAGTCTAAGTGAAAAGCTTTGACACATAACGCTTGATGCACTGGCCAAATACACAGTTAAATAATAAATAAATAAATGAACAAAAGAATGAGACATTTTAAATTCTGTTTATGAGAGAAAGCAGTAGGCTGGAAAAATGACTGACTTTCAGATGAGCAAGTTGGTTGTTATGTCACTTACATTGCTGGACATTGTGGTTCGTCTCCGCCTGCTTTCTAACTTTAACCTGTCAGATAAAAACAACAACAACTGTACAACCCTGTATACCCCAAACTTAATGTTTACATGGAAACAGGCTTGAGCTAACTTTAAGTTTGCTGGCCTAACTTAGATGGCAGCTGACATGATGTAATGATTACGTATGTTTCACGGGGAAGCAAAAGCACCAAGGTCAAGTCTGTCACAACGTGATTCAGAAGTAACCCAACAACAAGCAAACACAAGCCGTCTTATAGTGATACAGGATCGGCAAAAACAAAACGGCTAACGAGCTAGCTGCTACTGTTAGCACGTTGTTTTCGTGTCCACTCAGCTCATATCTTATTTTGACACTTTCCCTTTTCACACAGTACTGTATATCTCCTTGAGATCACCTTGCACAAAAATAGCCAACAACCACGAACATGTGAATGTTCTTTCTACAAAATCTAAAAAATATATATCTGCTATCTAATCGGATTATAATATATAAAGTACATGTTGTTCTTACCTGTCAAGTTGCACGTCCGCTGCTACACTCTAGCAAAACAACGACAGGAAGTGACGAAGGAGGAACTACTCATGCGCAGTTCGCGTTGCAGTTACATCAACAGTCATCTTTGGTCAAGGGGATGTAAGCACTACAAGGGGGTTTCGAAAAGAGCTTCATCACTTCACCATTCTGTGTCTGAAGTTTCGTTAATGTGAGACAACCTTTAACCTTATGATACCACTGACTTCTTGTTCTCAGAGCTGGTGCTACGCATAATAACAATATAGACTGTCACTTTCACAACTCACCACAAGATGGCAGCAACCTAACAGTTAACAGGACCAAGGATTTGCTTGTAACGGCATTATAGTTGGTACTAAACTGGTTGGCACTTCATCCTTTAAACTTAATATTTAGAGTTTTCATCTTGT
The DNA here is from genome assembly GCF_020382885.2 of Scatophagus argus. NCBI lineage: Eukaryota > Metazoa > Chordata > Actinopteri > Scatophagidae > Scatophagus > Scatophagus argus. The sequence goes on from NC_058516.1 coordinate 7,253,914, forward strand.
TGCCATGTTGTTATTTGTTCCCAAGTTTGCTTTGAGATGTGACACATAGTGCCATTCAGACATATAAAAGAAGGAGACCTAAACTAAGTTCAATCATGATTTTTTTTAATCTCCAAGGTATCTCGAAACAAACTACTTTTGATGACAATGGTGTCTCATCTTTGATTAGCCCTGTGTAAATTGTGACATTCCCAGCAGAGAAAATGCATTAACAGCACTTTCATTTAAGTTCCCGCAACTCTTTCACTTTTATTGAACTTTACCTTGGCTAACCTCTGAATAATGTCCAGAATCAAAGGCTGAGCGTGTTTGTACTGGGCAGTTCCCAGGTGGAAAACTGTGCAGCAATGGTACACATGCTCAGCAAAATCCCCTCTCTTGATCACTAAAGTCTGAAAACTTGAACAGAGGAACTGGCCTAGCAAGAACAGTGTTATTTGCTGTCAGAAGTCAGGGAGGACAAGGACAGCTAGTAGAGTACATTTTGCTGGCATAGACGCATCTCTTTAGCTGAGTTGGACAAACTGATTGACACCTTCTCTGAGCTGACAGGATATGCAGTGAGAGCTTACCCTGGGACCTACATGCTTCACTCACTGTGGGCAGCTGCAGCAGTGTGTGTGTGTGTGTGTCTAGTGATGAGGCATGTGGAAATACACAGAGCTTGGCTGTCAGTGAGTCTCCCACAGGATCATTTGTAACAGCAACACAGCATCCACTCTAGATACATCCACCCTAGCCCCTGCAGGATGTACACACACACACACACACACACACACACACACACACACACACACAAACTCACTTATCTGCACTAGCATCTGAAAGCATCTGAACGCAGCCACCAAATGAGTTCTGTACCTCAGGCTCTCTCCACAGTGCTGTTGTTTAGAGGTGAAGAACAGCGAAGGAAAGGCTGACTCAAGACGACTCTCAATATTATCTGCTTTCTAGTAATCTTTCTAATCATATAAAATGAGTCACAATTTCCAAGAGCTCCGTGTTCAATCTTCAGGTTGCTTATTTTTGTTCGACCAACAGTTCTTTTTCAAAGATATTCAATTTGCTATGATAAAAAACAGAGTAAAGAGGCAAAGTGTCACAACTGAAAAGCTGTAATGAGTAAATGTTTGGCGTGTTTGCTTGATAATTGATTTAAATGCTTAAGCGATTATCAAAACTGTAGCTGATTAATCTGTCAGTTGAAATGGGCAAATAGATAGAATTTATCATGTATTTTTCCATCTGTTTATCTGTGGCTGTGGTCGGTGAGCAGCCTCTGTCATTTTTTACCCAGTGTAAATTAATAGGCTCGTATCAGGCTCTAATTGTTTGTGTGGGATTTTTTTCCCTGGACAGCAGTGACCAGTTTTACAAGAGGAATTGCAGCGAAGACTTGATACCTCCAGACAAAGCCATGAGTCAGTCGAGGTATTTTTATTGCTGCGCTGACGAGCCACGTCGGATCTTGTCCGGTATCAGCACTTTTTCCATTGCCATTTCACATTTCATCCAGTGCTGAAAACCATATTTCCATCTCACGGATTCAAAGCTACTTGCCTGTGTCAGCACACTATTAACTGTGCTTGCTCCTTAATTAACAATTTGGTGAAAGCCATTTAAGGTCTATTTCCTCCTGGCAGACAAACCTACGAGGACTGCAGAGTTGGAGGGTTTGGTCCTGATTTCCATCCTACATCACCTCCACCTGTCTGGTTATCCATGCTTGCTCATACTTGATTTGAAACCCTGGTTCTCATGTGTGAGTCTTTAAAATACCTATAATCCCTAGGTTTGGGTCCAGCCCTTGCTTTGTTTGCCGCCACTGATAGAAGACCCTATAGCACTGGCATTTACACTCCTATAATTGATGACTGACAAGCTTGCGGCTATAAACCAGTGCCCATCAGGACAGAGTATTAATCAAAAGCAAAAATTATAAAATACAGAAATGTGGCATTTTTATAAATCTAGGCTCTGGAGCATTTTGATGCTGGAAATGCATGCTACAGTAATTTATTTTTTTGTCAAGAGTCATATTCAGGTAAATCTATTTTCTACAAGGCATTCTCACTCTTCAAGAACATCATCAATCATTCAAACAGCTAGACAGGTTACCACATGGATTAATGGTCAGGACCTGCTACTGTCTGTAGAGGCTTCACCATCTGGCCACCAACTGCCTGCACACGCCACAGTGGATGCTCTCCCAGCCAAATGAATAAAGAGAAACGTTGTCCTGAATTTTTTTTCCCTGTGGTTTACTCTGCCGGTGTTGTTATTGTTTTGTTTTATCTGGGTAAATGAATGAATGCATAAATAATTTTAGTTTTGGTCACATACATCTCAATACATGATACACTTTAACAATTCACATCAAAACCAAAAAAAAGGAGTAGGCTGAAGCACCTGGCTTATTGTAGCCTATAAATTGTAAAAACATGCATGCTTTGTGAGTTATACTGCATTATATCGCTGGGGGTTTATGGTTTTTCACACACTGTGTCTGGATTTTTGATGGAATAGGAAAATTCTGTTTAATGTTTAGTCTATCAGTATGTTTCCATTTACAGCAAACTCCTTTAAGAGTAATTTTGGACAGGTTGACCTCCACAGACCACTGGGATCACCACAATATTGTGACAAAATAATGTGACAAAGTGAAACATGTTCTATAGGCTACTTGAGCACTGCCTTCAATGTGAAGGCCTATTTACAGTTCTCCAGATCTTAAATCATGGGGTTAATCTCACATTAAACGCACAACACTCATTTTCTTACATGTGCTGCCTTCATTCACTGACCTTCCCAGTGACTTTGCAAATGTAGTCACAGAGGGTATTGATGTAAAATGCATGAAAAGCCATTCCTGAATCATACATAATTAGAGTACAGACATCTCATACACAGTGCTACCTCGTTAGAGCCCGTAACCCCAGGCTTTCACATGGGAAATAATTGACCAGTTCAGCACTACTTACAATGCTCAGAGCATTTTGGAATCCATTCTAACAAATAAGCACCAGGTGCAAGAATGGAGGACAGTAAATTTTAGTATAACATCTCAAGGATAGTACAGAGGCTCAAAGCAAATGCAATAAACCACTACAGAGATGATCTGTTGTTTAATGCTCTTCTACAGGAGTCAAATAAATATTGTGGCTGATTAACAATGACAAAACACTGCCATGGTCTAACAACACCTCACAAGTCATAGGAGTCTATACTAGCAGTTCTATGAAGCTCTGCTTAGGTAAAACACTGCTTAGAGCTAAATGGTACTGGCAGCATGCCAACATGCTCACAATGACAGAGCTAACATGCTGATGCTTACCAGCTGCAATGCCAGTAAAGTTTTAGTTTAGTGGGTTACTAATTTCATTTTACAGAGCTCAGCCAGACACCACTAAAACTGGCGAGTGCAATATTCCACATTATACGACCAAAGCACAGTGAAATGCCGTGTGTGTAAAATTACTTTCCCGCTTCACACTTTGTGGATCAAAGTGGTCTGCCAACCAATACCAACTGAAAGACTGGCATTTTTAACTATGCTGGCACATGGCTAAAAATTGCATTATGGTCATGCACGGTATGCAAAAATGTAAACCACACATGGATTTCTAAACGTACAGTACAATACTGCTCAAAGTACAGTTTAACGCAGTTGTAGACACATATGAATAACCTATCTGAAGAGCATTTAAATCATTTAACAGATGACTGACATCTCATCAGTCTGATTTGTTTACTCCCAATGTACTCTGGTGAGCTTGTCTGTTTCCTTGCTCTAGAAAGTTCCATTGACTTATAAGCTTAAGTTGGCAGTCACAATTGTGACAAACGGGGTCAGAAATAACAGAATGTTACTGTAGGTGCTTGCACCTGATGCTCATTTGGCAAAGTCTGTTCCAAAATGCTCTGAGCGATGTCAGTCCTGCTGAACTGTGCAATTAGGCCTTTTCCCAGTTGTAGGCCCAGGGGCTGCAGACACTAATGAGGTAGCAGGGGGTGTGTGACTGCTGTCGCACAGTGCGCATAAAATTAGGTACCGTATATGTATAGAGAGCCCTGAGGTGTAGCTGCACTACCTGCACCAATCAACTACTTACTAGTGGTAATTTAAGACTGTGGTATGCTGGTAAAATTCCCAGCATCCCTTACATCCATGGCTATTTGCTCAGTTGTATTTTAACTACTGCTCAGTAACACTGACATCATACCTGAAAACAGCTCCTTTATGCACCAAAGGGTTCATTAAAATTCAGGCAAGCAGTAATTATGAGGAAGATAATTACAATGCACTTTGCATATGAGGCCACTCAAGCATGTGGCACCCTGATCATTTCTGTCATTTTACATACATATCTCTACATATCATGAATAGGAGCCTACGAGGCTCAGAGAGTGCTCTAATAGCCTTCTGATTCGAGTGATATTCCCAACACTGTTACTCCTCTCATCAGCCTAAGAAGATGGAAGTAGAAGCTAAAAATAGAAATCTGATTGCATGTGAATTTCAGACCATCCTGGACAGAAATACTGCATGCCTTCACTCTGAAGAAATGTCCCCCTGCCCCCCATCAATGGCTTCTCCACCAAGTTTCTTCTGGAAAGTCTCTAAAACCTCAGAATTAATACCTGCAATGTGTATCTGGCATCTGGAATGTTATGCACTTGACAAACAGTGAGGAAAAGATACAAACTTTCAATAAAATCTGAACAGAAAATATGAAAACAATTACTTCATTTTTCATCCAGTAATGAACATAACAATATGTGGTATTGGAAGGTCAGCAGGAGCCTTTGGTCACAAAAGCTTCTTCAACAAAATAAAACTTTGAAGGTCAGCCAGGCAAAGTAGCAGGATGATGTACTGTATGTTTGCAGCTTGAAACAACAGAGCAGGAATTCACATTTCGTTCTCTCTTATCTTTTGCCTTTATACTTTTATACCATTTGTTTTTTTTTTTAGTTGGAAAAACTGGGGTTCAGTCCTACCCACTGACATTTAACTCAGCCAATGAGCTTACTTCTGCCTCCAGATCGGCTGTATAACTAAAACTTCATGTACATCCGCACTCATCGTTTTTCAGGGACCAGAGATAGGGTGACATTTCTGAAGGCACGTAAAACCTTGCCACTGTCTCACAGCACTGTCTGTTTGGATTACAGCTGCAGTGTGCGCAGTGTGTCGACAGGGAAAGCTTCCTGAAAGTATGTAAAAATCCTGACATGTCTGAGTTGGAGAAAATGAAAACAGACAACATGACTTCAGTGAGTATTAAACTGTGTATGTATTATAACTCTCAAGATGCAGGAAAACAGCTTGAATACTAATGAAGTGATTAGCTATAATATGACAGTTGTGGCAGTTTTTCTTTGTACTTAAATGTAATTTCCGCCTCTGAGGCGTCATTTTGCAGTCGCACAAGAATAACTAGCTGACTTGTTTCACAACAATTTAAGGGTCAGTTTGCCTACATTACAAAATAAACACATTTTATAAGTCAACCCCAGTATACCAGCAGTACCTCTCTTCAAGTCACATACAATCTGTTTATTTAAATAGATATCAGACTGGTGTTACAGATTGATTACATCATCTCATCTTTTTTATTCACATTATTTCTTGTTGTAAGATACAGATTCTAATTTCTACAATTTTTGAATTAATTTGATTTGCATTTGAAACTTTGAAACTTTGAAACCTTTGAAAGCCTGAAAAATTCTTACTGCCAAGGAGGTTCGTTTTTATAACTTGGTTACAGAAAAATCCATTCATTGTAAGAAAAAAAAAAGGATTTTTCTGGAAATATGACAGTTTTGTTTTTTGTGTAAATTTCAAACTTCTGGAAGTTTCATGTTTAATTATGCATTCTTCAAAATCTGGATGAATAAAAGCCAAACTACTTGCACAGCTACAATAAATCTGACTGGCAGTTAGTAATCCAAACACAGGAACAAGAATACAGCATTGTTTCAGTATAATGGTTTGCTCCCAGTTTTTCCACCCAGGCCCTGTGAGAAAAAACCCTTCACACCTCCAGGCTGAATGACACAAGACGACATTGTGATGACTGCATGGTACAGAAAAGGGTGTGGATGTGCCACGGCTCATAATGCCCTGCTAACCTGTGCTTTCAGTTTATATTCAAAACAGCAGAAGATCACAGTCCTTGGCAGATCTAGGAGGTGCATCTCAGTGCGAGAGGCGACAGTCTTGTGACTCTAATACAGTCTGCAGGGGGATGGATTTTCACACTCAATGCCCACCGGTAAAGTATTAGCTGATCTCAGTGTACAATGCTGCTGTAAGTCAACCCATTGGTGGATGAAACAATCTCTCACAGAAACACAAATATATGTTAGATTTCCTCAAGACACTACAATAGTAGCAATCACCATACTATAGGACATTCAATTGGTGCATGCACATCCAATCTGGGAGCTAAACAAGTTCACAGTGTGAAGCTTAATGTGTATTGAAGTGTTCATGTCAGCTGTCTCTTTGGCTTTATTACATGCTCTGATGGTCGCCACCCTGCCTGAAAGCCACCCACACAGACCACATGGGGAGTGTGAGACAATAGCAAACCTATACAATGTATAGGAGAATGCGGCAGGGGGAAAAGATGGAAGGATGTCAGTTTTAAATAATTCTTGTTGTTTTTTTTAGAAAGGTCTGTAAAAGGTCATTGTCTGTAAGGTTTTTCTGCAGCTGGGCCATCTACATACATTTAGAAGACTCTCTGCTGACTGAATGAAATGTATCTGTGCTACAAATTTGCACCCACACCAACCATGTAGCGCTAAAGCAATTAAATGTGTGAATTAGCCTCCAGAAAACTGACCAACAGTATTAAACAGAAAGGCAGATAAGGTTAACAGACAGCTGGAGGTGCTCCAATGAGTTCAAAACACATCACGCACCTCAGGGCTGACTTAACTCTCCATGGTTGGATTACAAACACCAGCATGATACAGCACCACGGGGCAAAGCACCTTTGAGAAACATATAATGACCACATAGGCTAAGATGAATTTCTCTAAAGGTCAGGGGTCATGAGGACATAACAGTCATGTACACGTGTTCGCTATTTTGGGTCAAAGAAAAGTTCTCGTGCTAATCTGAAAAGACAAAGAAGTCTCTCATATTAGTTACAGTTGTCCTCTATGCACATACATCACATGTGACAAGAATGATGAAGATGATGAAAATGAATTCACTCATCACTTAACATTCAAAAGGAAACACAAGCAAAGAAATCAATTCACTAAGAACAGTTTCCAAAGACATTTCCATCCATATTAACAAATCCATGCACAGCGTATAAAGCATCATTTAAAAATACAACATTGGACTGCAAACATGTTGAACATCCTGGCCCTTACCAACTCCTAATATGACTATCTGGCTCTGCTGTTATCCAGTTAGCTGGTTGTTTCAAGCACCATAATCTCAACAAACTCTACAGATCAGAGCTGGCAATCAAACAAAGGACCGTTTGCAGGCCTCTAGTCCTAGTGACTTCTGCTCTACAACATTATTAAATAAAATCTTTGTGACACATCAAACCATTGTGTGCATGTCCTTTCCTCCTTTCTTTTAATGACTCTCATTCCATACAGCAGAGCAGAGTGCTGCCACACTTCACTAGGCAGTTGTGTTTTCCAGTCTGCGGGCAGGTTTACAGTGGCGAGCACTGAAGCGTGAGCATATTGCACTGCTTTGTGCCTGTGCACAGTGCAGGAATGTGTTTGTGTGTGGCGTGCCAGACAAGGTGAGAGCGCTGACCTCTCTCAATCAGACAGGGGCAATGATCCGACCAGCGCTGACCTAATTTGGTGGGGGGGTATCGCTGATCTGGTCATGTTACCGTCAGCAACCTGCGCGCTGTTTAAATTCCCCGCAGCTGTTAGTCATGACAGGTGGAGGGAAATCAGCCGTGGGTGGAGAGAGGATGGTGTGGTAGGTGATCCAGGCTTGTGTTGTAGTTTTACTATCATGTACTTTGTTGTCAGGTAAAAACGAAATAATTAGAATGTTTTTTTCTTACTTTAAAGTAAATAAAGCCCTTTTAAAATTTGTTTAATTGGTATCAGTGGTGGACCGTTTGTTTATATCATACACCAAACAGATGCTAGGAGACTGTACGTACTCTTTTCTTATTTCAAGGGAAACTTCAATGGTCGTACTGATTTTCAGTCAGTTCACTCGTCATGTGGAGCCTGTGAAAACAGTTGTAGGCTGGGCTATGATGTCTTCTGAAGCTTGAGAGACATTCAGGACTTGGTCAGGCAGGGAGGGTTTGATGAAAGGATCCAGATTCTTTGGCACTTACATGAGGGACTAAACAGAGTGCTGCTGTGTCTAGGTGCAGCCTAACAAAGCTGTCAGCATGACTTTGGACTCCAGCAAAATCTGTCTCTACTGGAGCAAAACAATTTTAAACAATTGACTAAGATTTTCTTTTCTTTTCTTTTTTTACATGAAAGTACATCCTACTGGTGTTGCTGTTGTTGCATTATCTTTGTCCTTCAAAAGGAATGTGCACAACACTTCAATCACCTAAAATGCACATTTTATAAAAATGTATGTGCATTAATTATTATACAATCCAAGACTATATTATTCTAATGTACTGTGATATAATGCAGGGACTGCTCCTCCACTCTCTGCCCCCCTCATGAATATGACAGGGGCTGAATTGTATCCATTGTGATATTGACTGACCAACCATTTCAAAAGGTCAAAACAATCCATCTGGACCAGGAGCCACACAGAATGAATTAGAAAAAAATAGAAAAATGTATACGTTTAGTGTTATTTGTGTACCAGAAAGAGGGGACAGACAACTTGAAACTATTTTATTTTGGCTTGTATAATGTGTATACAGAAACAATTAACCAGTCAAATTATCAATTACAAAATACTAAATTAATAGTGAAATAATGGATGAATTAACCACAAAAACATGAAACCAAGACCCCAAGCCACATCCGTGATTAAGTACACATTTCCTGTTAAAAAAGACGACAACCACTGTCGAACAACCCAAGAAAGTCAGAAGATATTTTGAACCAGTTCTCTCAGTCTTTACTTCTCCCACTGGATTTAGACCATTGATTCACCCGGTACACTCAGAGGTCAAAAATTGGCTTTTTGCCCAATCAATGGCCACCTTACTACTGTCTATCTGCCAATCAACAGGCCTGCCTGCTTTAATCTTCCCACAGCTTCTTCTCAACATGTAACCCAGCATCTATTCTCGATATGACACTGCATCCTCACCAGCAGCAAAAACTCATAACGGAGGCCAAATTGGCCAGGAAGAAGTTAAAAAACAATACAATGATAGAGCGAAGCCTTGATGAAGGATGCAGGCGATGGTGTTTGTTAAAATCCTCTTCCAGTGAGACGATCATAATCTCATCATTGTTGTGGACGCAATGATGGAGGTGATGTGGCAATCTTCTGGAGTACAACAAAATCAAATATTTTATTTGTAGATTCTTCAAAACACTTAAAACTCTACAAGAAGCAGTCACCACCTCAAGTGTGTGATGATGACAAGACTAGATAAGCCTCAACGAATAAAGACAATAGTCACATGACTGACCACTTTCACATGTATTATAAACATAAAAACATTGCCCAGAGCAGCTTTAACAAGGCCTTTAGGACCCGTGATGACTGAGGGAATCAATAGAAAAATGAATGAAAGCCTGTTCTAGTTTTTTTACTGGAGATGGTATGATGTTTCTTTGAAATAAACAAGAGAAGCCATGGTAGTAAACAACACCCAGAACCAGCCACAAACTCAGACTAAATGAATTTGGTTTGATAAGTGATCTCTGGGAAATAGAAACAGCAGTAACCACCTTACCAGCAGTGGAGCAAAAATGATGATCTTGTGGATTACCACACTGTAAAAGTGACATGTAGTACCAAGCCCAGCAGCCCCCACTGTGCACCCATGGTGCAGCAGCAGGGCCAGATGAAGGAGGTAAATAGGTTTTGACAGCACATTACAAAGCCTCTCGGCTGCATCGTGTGTTTTAAAGGATGGTGAAGGACACACAACACACACACACACACACACACACATACATACACACACACAGACAGATAGACAGACAGACAGGCTAACACATTTATATTCAGGGTCTCTAGATAATCCAGATACAATGAGTGTGAGCAAGAACAGCTGCAAGTCAACAAGCTAAAGACACTGTTGTAGGATATGTGGGTTTTGACTTGTAGTCCATTAGACACAATTAATTTTACTTAAAATATTACTTGCAGTATGGAGGAAGAATGAAAATGCTGTCTTTTAAAAGGAATAATTTGATATTTTGGGAAATACAATTGTCTCTTGCCCAGAGTTAGATGAGAAGACTAATATCACTTTCATGACTGTATGTAAAATATTAAATCAGATCCAGTGGGTGATTTGCCTAGCTTAGCACAGAGACAGCGAGCATCTCACTTTCAGCTATAAAATGTACAAGTGTATTTCCAAAAATGTCAAACTATTTCATTAACACATAGTAAAAATAAAATACCATGCATGCTCATACACAATTATTCCTAAAGCCCTGATCAGTGCCTCACTGTTGAAATAGTGCTTTTCCTTTGTTGTGATGGAACTCACGTCTCCACTGCCGAAACTTGCTTCTCAAACAAAATACAACAAATCTGACAGACATTTGTCCTTCTCTTATTCTTTCTGGAGACAATCACTTGATCAAGGTCACACCAATTGCCTCCTCAGCTCTGAGCAAATTAAGTCAACTGTCTGGATGTGCAGGCATGTGTAGAATCTATTATCTTCTGCTCTGAGGAGCCTTGAATGACTGCTGGTGTAAAATGTGTGATGCACTCCATCTTTGCTCTGAACCAAACAGGATTCAGATGCTTGTTTTCAGGCACTCTGCTCTGCAAAGGTTAAAAAAAGACTCCACCCTTTACCTCTGAACAGACAATGTCACCCTCCATTGCTTATTTATAAGCACATGCAGACAGGCTAACACACACGCACACACACCGGCACCAGAGGATGAGGGTCAAGGACAGATAGGACCTCAGAGGGACATTGTTGTAAGCTCATGGCCTCTTCAAAACAAGCACAGAGGCTGGGATGCAGGGAAAGAGAGAGAGAGAGAGCAAATGAAAGAAAGCTATCAGACGTAGCAGCTGGATTGGTTGTGACAAGGCACTGATGGGATAGAAAGGCTCCACCAATATAGAAAGGCCTGCCATCAGCAGTTCTGTGCCTTCAGGTAATGGGAAAATAACATGAATTCACTTCCTCGCTGATGCACTCACCGAAACACTTTGATTCCTGTGAGAGTGCTTTCCTTTGTCGCCTCACGAAGCAACAAGGGTTGGAGGGAGAAGTAGCCCCATCTGGTTGCACCAGCCGGTAAACTTCCGCCTTTGTCTTCTTTATGTTTGCTGCTGCCTGCATGTTTTTGCTGAGCATCCAAGATGGGACAAAAACCTTGTGATTATAGGCTGCTTATTTTCGCCACTATACAAAACCAGCCTTGATATGAACTAGGTCTGATTCACTTTCCCCTCAACAGATGGAGGTGAATCACCTTTTACGACTTGCAGCTACCAACCGAGCTTCACTCAATTACCAATTGGCATTTTTTTTGACTTTGAACACGATAGTAATGACCGCAGCATCCCGCTATGGTCTTCTTTTTTAATTTTTTTCTCTTCTTTTCCCCCCCAGGGGACGGTAAGTCCTCCAACACGGCACGAATGGATTGATGCCTTAGATGCGTGACATGTTAGACAAGGATGACAGCAGATCCATTCCCAAGTCTCTATTTCAACATCTCTCCTGCAGTGCAATTTGTTGTCTTGAGGGAAACAGATTTCCAGTTTTTTGCTATAATTTGAAGATTTTTTAACATGTTGAATCGATAAAGTGAATGAGATTGTTTTTTCTGATGAATATTAGCCAAACCACACGCGGTTTACTCACCCTGACTCTAAAAGAAGCCCTCTGGTTGGGTGATCAGAAACATAAGCAGAACTCAGATGCTTTGCTTTGCCACCGACTACACAAAAACCGCACTGCTCAAATGTTGCTGCACAAAGGATAAGGCTGTGTCAAATGCATGCTGAGAGCAATCACTACCTATAGTTACACAACTGCAGACAGGATCAATTCAACATGCTGAATTCTAAATCAGTGTGATCATGCAAACACAAGTAACCACATTTCACAGTCAAACTGAAACTAATTGTACAAAGGTAACAGAACATACAGGGAAGCTAGAGGTCATGCCTGTCATATGCAACCATAACATATCGCTGCTGTGTTTCGGCATCATCATTGTAATGTGGCTTTCATTGCAAAACTTTCACTTAAAATTCAAAACACTCCTTCAGAATGAAACAAAGCGAAGTCACATATTTTGGCATGCTAAGCACCCATCCTAATAAGATTAGCTATCACGCAAAATAAATCGCATTTTGTGTCTTTTGTCACCTCCTCATTATAAAACTCTGCTGTAACTCTGTTTGAGATGAAACACTGTCCTACTTAACAGAAAAAACAGTCTTAACGGCTTAAATTGAAGCTATTGTGCTGAATATTTGGGAGGAAAAATAAAAAAATGAGCTTTGACCTCCTCTGTGATCATACCAAAGGTGCTCGCCTTTGTTCTGTTGAGGGAGGAAGTCATGAATCATGAGCATGATGAGGTCGAATGAACGCTCATCAGGATTGTTCTCCTGAAAGAAACATTACACATTGCCAGAAAGCTCCATCCTTTTTCCTACAGTGCTCACTGCAAAAAAACATTTGCATTTGCAAATTGCTAGGCCTGGAGGTTGGAAAAGCGGCTTGTGATCGAAGGGTCACCGGTTCGATTCCCCCACCAGACGGGCAGGAAAAATTTGGGTGTGGTGGAGTGATTAATGTGAAAATATGCCCCCCCCCTTCATTAGCCAGCTGATGTGCCCTTGAGCAAGGCACTTAACCCCCCAATATGCTCCCTGGGCGCTTGACGCTGCCCACTGCTCCTGTGTGTGTTTCACTGCATGTAATTTGCTGGGTGTTGCATGTGTGTTCAACTAAGAAGAAGTCAAATTCAGTATGTGTATGTAAAAAATATATATACTGCTAATAAAGTTGATTCTTCTTCTTAAACAATCACGGCTTTGTGTATAGTAACTCACTAAATGAGTCTTCTCAGTCAGACCACATTTGGGTCCCCTTCATTACTATCTCATCCTCATCACATTATTGTACACCAAACAGCTTCAGGCTGCATCAGCATCAATGCCTTGATGAGTGGCGACAGTGATCAGAGTGCTGCGTCTGAACACACACACACACACACACACACCTAACCTCAGCAGTGATATGAGCAGTGACAGTCATTGCTGTGAACTGTCTAATGAAGTGCAGCGTCTTTTCTCCATATTTAATGTGTCAGCTGCTTGTGTGTCATTGTGGGACTAAACTGTGATGACTCTCAATGAGGAGTCCTGGTACAGTCCGTTCAGCAGTGCTGCACTGACACCCTGAGGCCTCTGTGTCACTCCTCCAGTACAAGTCAATGAAGTCACAGAACAGTTCACAGCTAGTGGCTGGTCGAAAAAGTTTCCATTAACATAATTCCGTCTTTAAGTTTTTTGAAAATGCAGGAAAATATATGCAATTTAGAATAATTTATAAGCCAGTATCACTTAACATTTCATTTAAAAACAATTATTTTGTATTCTTGGGGTGCAATAAACTGGTACATGCATCAAATTCACTCTGAACTGATGAAACAAATTAATTTAAAGGCAATAAGCGGCCTTATCAACATTTTACAGTCTGCAGTACGTTGGCTCAGTGAGATATCATTTCCAGCTTCCTGGGGGAATATGCCACTGTTCATTTAATCTGTGGCTCCCTGCAACACTTCCCTCAAAGAGGCGGAAAACAAAGGGGGCTGAGAGAAAGGAAAACACAACTCATATTTCATTAAATCAGTGGGAAACCAGAAAGCAATCAATGCAGAACACGACTTTGCCATTTTCTTATCCACTGACTCAGAAATGGAGGGATAGAGATCTTGTAATTTGAAAGCTTAATAATAATTCTGTGTGAGTGACAGCTGCTGCAGTTTTGTGCACATAAAAATTAATCCACACGTGTGGAAAAGTGCACTTGCATCAATACTGTGTCAAAGCCCATTATTCATTACCAATTTCTTGACATTCAAAGTGTGTAAAACACACTGTCTTATTGATTAAAAGTCACAACAGTGTAAAGAAGCAGCTCCTCGAAGCAGAATCTATATTTTTTTGACTGGAAGTGGTTAAAATTAGGAGATAATTAAACATAAGAGGTTTTCCTTTGGGTGGCACAGTGGGAGCTTAAGTATAATACCAAGTGATAGCAAGATAAAAGCACAGCAATATTTTTGTGAAAAGCTGGAGGTGGAATTATATCAACTGAAATGGGAGAAAGAACATTTAAGTCCCTACGTTTTAGCTTTTATGCTTTTTGTGCACCAATTTTCTTCAAAATCTAAGCCATAATAAAATTCAAGCACATCAATCCAGAATGATGGAACAGTAATGCTGTATATATTCATTATATTTAAAAGACATCTCTGCTTTGCAGCACCCACTGAGTGTCACAGGATGTGACAGCAGGCTGTGGAGACCACTGTGCTCTGCAGTGACTTCCTGTCCACTCGCATCAACAGCATTGTTCCCTACAGCGGCCTGTCACTATTCCGCCTTTAACCACCTGCTCAGGGGGGGAATAAAGCAGCTATGGCAACACCTGCCCACATCTGGTGCCTCTGCTGCCACCCAGTCACTATTTTTATGGGTCATAAGATGATGGGTGGTCATTTTTCTGATAGGAGGATCCGAAATACTGACAAGCCGCTGAAGTGCAGCAGGCGTTGTAGTCGGAGGACTTAGCGTAGCTGCATGTGCGTCTGTATCATTCCATTATCCATGTGAACTTCATACGGTGATAAAGGTGACGACTACATTGTGTTGTCAGACGTTCCGAGTACCTTGTCTTAATTCTGTGTACTAAAATATCGAACACCTGGGACCATAAATATTCTCTTCCATTAGACACAAAACTCTGTTGCCTGATAAGCCTCTTGTTTATGTGTCAGAACTGCAGTGCGTGACGGTGATTACATTTCAGTACTTATCTCTGTCATCGTCACAGTTGGGGTCCACATTTATCAGAAGATTAAATTAATTCAAATGTGAACTGATCTAACTGCGGAGAGATCAGTCTGCTGTGCTGTCACACACACACAGACACGCCGAGAATCAGATGCTGGGTGATAAAAAGCAGAACATGAACTGACTTACTTGGTAATGAACTGAGACATACTGAGTGTTGAATCTATCAGGTCAGGCTTAATCTGCAGTAAATGTTAAAATCTTGCAAATATGTGAATAAAAACAGAGCGAGAGAAAAATAAAACATCTCTATATATGTACTTTTTCTATTTCAATTTGTATTTATGTGGTTTATATACTGTAATATCCACAGCATGAAACTTGAAACTGGAACTGAAACTCTGATGTTTTATGATATTTTTTTGTCAAAAGACTCGCAGTAAAGTGGCAGCAGACGACTCCTTTTTAAACTCAGCTGGGAATTAAAGCATTAACGTAACTACTTATGTAGCAAGGTGTCTTGAATTTTTTTCATTTCAATATTGAGTGGAAATAATACCTCCCACCCTGTCTCAGACGTTCTTAACAAACATAAAATGCTGCCAGTGTTTAGAGAGTGGGTTTCAGTATTTGTCTAAACAAACTGTGGAGATTTTGGTGCATACTTACGCTGCTAAAAGTAGAACTTGGACCAACACACTCATCTCTCTCTAAAAGTTTTGTGCAGACAAAGTTAAGAAAATCAAGGTCCACAGTTAAAATCAGCAGTTTGCAGTCAGACGTACGCCAAGAGACAAATCGAATTTCTATTCATTCAATCTATGAATGCTGTGAAGAATTTTTCATTCCCTTTGTAATATTATTTGGAAATCAAGCAGAAGCGGGCAAGGAACAATACACCGTCTGATCTCTGAGAATCATAAAACTCCCAGGCAAACATTGCCAGAGTATATTTAATTTAAAACTTTTCCATTTGCAGAATGTGAGTGGAAACACAGATGTAAGAGTTTCAGAGGCAGGTGAACCACGAGAGGAGGTGGAAAAGAGACAGAAACAGGAAAAAGTCCATGGGTACTTGTATTTAAAAAAGAACTGGTGATATATTTGAAGAGTTAGCACCTGTTTTTTTTACCGCTGTGTTATTGCGATGTAGAAGGCAGTTTATGCTGTACAACCTAAAGCACAAATCAGAGGCAGATGTCAACCAATGCATATTTGCTCGTCAAGCTTCACACGTCTTGAGCTTCTGGCTGCACCCTCAGTAAATATCACAACAGCAAGAAAGTGAGCAACTGGGAATTTCAGATTCTGCAATTTCACACATTTGAAAAAGAAATTCACAAAATCTCATTTCCAACTTTAATTTGCTTCATAATGCGGAACTCCCTGGAGATGAAAGTAGATGAAACGGAGCCAAACCAGATGTGCAGCAATGAAGTATGAAACTAGAAGATTAAATTTCCTCTTGAACTTGCACAGCAGCAAATTACTTATAAAGCTTTAATGCTTTATTAAAGTAGAATCTCTTCAAAAAACACTTCTGAACTCATTTAGAAGCTCAGTTGCAATTACATTTAGCTAAGAAATCAGTGTATACCTTGTTTGCACTTGCACTTCAATGCTGAAGGTAGTATGAATTTTGTTTTATTTATACTATATGTACAGTTACCTGTGCTGTGACTGAAATCACATGATACTGTGCTTAGATTTCATGTTACAGGACCAGTTCTTGCTTTGACAGTCTGGCTGTTTGCCATCACCACAGGACCCATTGAAGAAAGAGGAAAAGGAGCTAATGAAAGCTAGACACCCTCCTTCATATAATGAGTCTGCCTACAGCAAGGGTAGCTTGTTATTTAGCTACTTAATAAGCTTGTATTTCTGGTGGAATACAAAAACGAGAGCACAATGTGCTCTTCGGGTGATGAATTGAAGTTACATATGTCTTAAATTGCTAACAGGAAAATAACCAACTATGGGTGTTATTTAAAAAGGGGTAAAAACTTCATTTGTCAGTGTTTGCAGCCTTAACAGGTCACCTTGCAAAATTGGACTCCCAGATGCCAGAGGCTTCATGCTGTTTCCACAGTTTTATCTTCTTTTGAATGACAGAAAACATATACACAATAGCTGCCTATATCCTGATGATTTCAACTAACGTTATACTCTAGTCCTGTCACAAGAGCAGTATGTCGAGAATGTGTTTGGGTGTCTACAACATCTAAGTGGCTCCTGGGAGCTTCTAGAGCATGGACTTTTTTTTATTGATCAGAAATCTGCAGATAACACTGACAGCAGCGACGTGGCACAGCACATTGCATCTTCTCTGTGGATCTCCTCTCCAGTTTGTCAGAGGCATTTCTTTTCTGTAGAACATACCTGGGCCAATGATGAGTTTGTTATCAAAAGATAAGTCGCTTTTGTTGTAGGCAGGTCGGCTGCACAGCAGGATATTTGCCAGCACAGAGACAGCAGTCTGCTTCCTCTGCAGAGCTGCTGAGGGAATGAGCGCTCGGCCTTACACAGCAGTAGGAAACAAAGCTAAAATGTCCTAACATTTAAGGCAAAAGCAGTTTAAAGGTCCTGTATGATCAGATGATTAGGTGGCTACTGATGGGTACATTTCTGTTTGCTTTTACTTTTCCTTTTTTATCATCACAAAGGTTTTTTTTAAATACATCTATGCATGAGTATCTTATCCCTTCATGTATAAAAACTCCAGATGCCAAAACACTGGAGGTGAAAAGCACCAAAACATGTAAATCTGTAAGATGCTTAACTCCCACACAGCACCTGTTCTTTCTGACTGTGACTCAACCAATCTGCTGGCTTCGTAACACAGATTAACATCCTCTGTATGTATTTCTGAGGACTCCTAAAGGTATGTATGACTGACACAAACACACACGTGTGCGCAAACCCACTCTCTCTTAGTGAATCCCGATTGGTTTGTCTTCCAGAACACAAGCCACGGTGACAACTATGGAGTGACGTGCAGTTTGGTTTTGTATCTTCTGCCTGGAACAGAAAAGCTCACCATTTTACTGCCCAAAACTACTAAACATACAAAACAAATGAAGACCACAAAGAGCCTGAGTCATCTGACTGTGTTTCTTTTATATTATGGGTGATGATACTGACAAATCTACAAGCTTTAATTTAGTCCTTTGGTCACAGTGAGTTATAGCATTCTTCACCAGTCTGCCACCATGTGAGAAAATAATCCCATTACTTCTGCTTCAGTTTTCCACTGATGTCGACTTTTGATCACCTTTTGATTTTAATGTTCTCAGAAACTACAAGGACCAGTATTTTGATTCAACACCAAAACATGTGTATCGTGGCTGCAGGCCAAAAGATACCATTTGATTGTAATTATTTACAAAAGTAATGGATCCTTTAATAGGCCTTGTCATCACATTTTTTGTCTGCGTGTCTTGAAATAATCAAATTAGACCAAAATAAATTCCAAAACATACTACATAACTCCTTGGAGAGATTGGAAGAGAAGATTTGGCAGTCCTGCAGGCTGCAAGCTGCATGCATCAATAACAAAACATCACATTTACTGTAAATGTTACATCTGGTGCTAATGACTGGATTATGAAACGATGGCTCGCTGTGCGCAGACTTGTGTGTGGTTCTCAGTCATTTCGTATCTTTTTCTGCAGTAGTAAACCATCACACTAATGTTCTTGTTATTTCCTGCAATGAGAAACACTACTAACTGTCTCTTACATGTGGTACAAAAACATAGCACTCAGAGAATATAATTCAAGCTAAATTTTGAACAAAATACTAGATAACTGGCAAAAGAAACTTGTCTAGAAACAAAAACAGTAGGTATTCTCATGCACATGAAAATGCAAATACCGACATTTTTTTGTCCTTCCACAATAACCAAAGGGCAAAGTGGGTGCGTGTGCGAGTATCCACATGTGCACAGTGCATGCACTGTGTGCGCGTGAGGAGAGGAGCGCGTCATGTTTACACAATCTGACAAGCAAATCTATAGTGGAAGAAAAATGCTCAGCCACTGGAGTAAAAGTCTGCAGCCTTAGAATTTGAAAAGATAAGTCTTCTATAAAATACATCACAGTTATGACATATCTGGGTCTCCACCAGCGTGGAAAAATTGTCTCATACTTGTACAAGTGAAGTCACAACAACTCGTTGTCATATTTCTGCTCCATGCAGGAGTTACTGAGTCGGTTATGTTCAGGATTTCAGCTTTAAATTAGTCAAGCTGTTCCTGCTGTGTCAGAATACACATTATGAGTGATTCCAGACACACACACTTATACACAGCACATTTCTCTATATCTGGTTTATGAAAGCTTTGGAAATTTTTACTTGAATCCTGTGTTAGCTTTCGCTTTAGTAAAAGTATACATTAAAGGATTTACAACCACCCTGACTTCAAAAATGTAAAGAGCCCGAACTGAGTTGTGTGTCCACAGTGTAGTGAAAAACACACACACGTGAACAGGATCCTGCACTAGACACTGCTGACATCCGGCTGTTGCTTGGGCAACAGGATGCGTGTGTTCATGGATCCCTCACAAGGAAAGATAAAACAAGAAACAAGATATAAGAAGGGCAGTTTTAACTTAAGTTCATGGAGGGTCTTTGCTACTCTGTGAGCTCTCATGTCATCTTTAGTTAATGGTAGGGCCTAGTGGGCTTTAGGATAGGTGCCAGAGACACCGTGACTGTGCAAAACTAACTAACTAAGGTTAATATTCAGTTATGTCTTTAATTGCATATGAATTGCATGTAGAAACGTGCAATACAAATGTGATTCGTATGGAGACTGGACCAAAGACTAGTGAGGTCAAATAGAATAGAGGGAAGTACTAACACATTGTTGGTTTTGGTCTTTTGATGGGATTTGTTGATGAAAATGGGATTGTTTCATAATGAACGAATGTCCTCATAAAATAGTTAACCTTGCGAGAGAGGCTTCTGCCCTGTTTTAATTGATTTTAAAACACATTCCCTCTGCATTGTCCTGTCCTTTTGCTTATTTAGCTTTGCTAATGCACACTTTTCCAACATGTCAGCAAGTTTGCTCGTCGCCGCTCTCTACAGTAACTTAAAAGGAGCGTCTGAATTGCGACTTCGCTTGCTAAGCCTCTGGATAGACACCCACAGCTATCCTCTGGCTTTCACATACATCCACACACACACAAACAGAGAGAGAGGGCCCCCATTCGCCTTAACAGTGAGTAGGAAGCTTGAGGAAAACACACAGGAGATAATAACTAACGTGTCAAATCTGGAGTGAGATCAAAGCGGCCCAGCTGACAAGAAACCTTCTTACCAACACAGCAGCAGCAGCAGTTAGCAGGAGGGGGGAATTAACATGTTATGCAATGTGTTGGCTGTCATATTGACGCTCAAAACAACCTCAAAAGTTCTCAGTGAAATGTTACCATTAGCCTTGCATTGAACCCAACAACCTTAAAATCCTTCCATATATGTAATTCAGCATTGTCCAAACAAAGACCAAATGTATGTCTGCATCTTTATTACCAAATGCCATTTACAGTCGTGCAAGAGTTTGGTATTAATTGATATTCCATGGTTGCACAGAGGGACCCCTAAAAGAAATGAATGTTTTTCGGTTTGTTTTCCGCAACTGAAGACTAATTGTGTTTTCATCAGAGGCGAGGGAAGAGCCTGGGAGCACCTGCAGCATTTTTTAATTAGTCATTTTTCTGAGGCACTATTAAAGCGACTAATCTATGGAGAGATTCTGGAGTCTCTTGGTGTTTAGCTCCTCACTCCCACATGGGTTTTCTAAAGAGAAACTCAGGACAGTGAAGTAAAAATAAAAACAGGAAGAGGGATGGAGGAAGAAAAGCATACCAGATAGTTTTCTTTTCTTCACTTTGGCACACATCACATCAGTCCCACTTCATCTGAATAAAGTTTTTGTGCAACAGTTTCAAGTGTACCCTTGAAAATTAAAGCAAGGGTGAGTATCTCATATGCCTCAGCTACTTCTAACTTTTTCCAGAAAGTCTCTAAAGAAAGGAGGGGACCTTGCATCTGACACTGTCTCCAGATTATCCCTTGAAGGCATTGTTGATGAGGATGAGCTAAGTAAAGACAAGTAATGTGAGGAGCAGTGTATCAAAATACCACCAGATGTTTTGGCCTAATTTTTGTACAGTAGAGATGCGCATTCATTTACAATGAATGGTAACAGATGATAGTATCGTTGTGTATGAATGGGGCTTGATCTAAAGGCTCAGTTATTTACAAGCAAGGCAAGGTTGACCACTTTAGGTTGTATAAATAATGTTACGACCTGGGCTCAGAACACGACAAAACATTATCGATAAACACAGTCTTGTTTGAAAATGAGGCATTCTGTTTTCAGCTAACAGGATGTTGAGAGAGACCAGCCCCCCTCTCCTCTCTGTTTTTCTATTTCTTCTTCTTCTTCCTCTGTTTCCCCATTTGAACTCTGCCAGTTTTGGTCCCAGCTGAGAGGAAGGAAAGACGAGTGGAGAGCGGAGGAGGAGGAGGAGGATAGGAGGGATGGTGGAAGGGAGGACACTTCCTGTGAAACCTCCAGCAGTTAAGGATCTGAGATGAAATGAGCTTCTTCACCCAGCAGAAACACTTCCGCAAAGCCCCATTACTCAGATGGTCAAAGTGTAAAGAACCGCATTCTGCACCAAGGGTCTCAGATACAGTTTGTAGGAGACTGTCCTGGTGAGTAATGAGAAAAAGACTCCAAAGTCATCCATGCTAACACTTTACAGATACTAGGAAGAAAGAGAAAATGCACTATCGATGGTGGCAGCCCTTATAATCACCAATAATACCAGTTAATGTGTGACAGTCAGTTGTGAGCAGAAACTGATTAAACTCATGGTGCTCTTTTGAGCTAACACTTATTCCAAACAAGTGATGAGTCAGATATTTCTGTCATTATATAAATGGTATGTATTTATTTTCCCCAGTGATCCATAATAATATTGATCAAACGCTTCAGCAAAAGATAACACAAGACCGGGCAGGATGTGGTCCAACTACTGTCATCTGATACAGGAGACTGGTTGGAGGAAATAGCTGTATCGATTCCTGCGTGTGTGTGTGTGTGTGCACATACACGTGTGTATACTATATGTGGTTATGGAGTATAAACGGTAGTTAGTGTAAGTTAATACTGAGCCTAACTTTGTGCCAAGGTTTTCAGATTAAGTATGCACAGAAAAAAAATCCTTTTAGATTTAGATGTCATTTATCAAAAGGAAAGATTTTGTTTGCAGCAGCAGCACAGTCTAATATGACATTTCGTAACTTGTCAAAGGCTTCCAGTTTCACTTCTTCTCCTAAACTTGCTTTGTAATCAAAATATGATGAAGCTGTCTTTATCTAAAAATAAATGAGAAGGAAAATAATTGTTGCAAATGCTGTTTCTGGTTCTGTTACTGCTATGTAAAAATGTGAGAATAAAAACCCATCCTGCGGCTTTTCTGTTTGATATCTATTTAATTTGATGCATTTGAGAGCAGGTCACACAAGTCACTCAAGACACTGCTAAGGCCAGTTTTCAGCGTGGACTCGTGGATCAGTGCTGAATGTGAGATGATTTTTTTTTTTTTTAAATCTATTCCGCAAAGTCATGTATCAGTGCTGCCCATGTGCCAAATGCTTTACATGGATCAATGCAAAGTCAACATGGATGACTGCTGGGTTACATGGTCTGCTTTGATTCATTATTAATAATGCTGAGGTACTGCTTTTTAGTGTGTTTTAAATGTGTGTGTGTGTGCGTGAGAGAGAGAGAGAGATATTCCTCAGAGGTATTTTTTGTGCACACAGCAAATTACTGGCAGTAGCAATGAAAAATGGTCTTTGGCAAATTTCCTGGAGAAAGTTTTAAGTGTCATCATTTTGGCTTGTTATTAATGAAGTTGTGGATTAACATCCCTCTTCAGAAAAACCTGGAGTGAAATCAAAACTCCCCCTATGCTCAATCACACAAAGAGAGAATTGCCAAAAGAAATCTTTATGCAGTCAAATGCAAGCAAGTGAATCGGTCCTTCAGGTAAACAATGATCAGCTCTCTGCAGATGCCTACTGCACACACAGTTTTCAGTGATAACAGTGGCAGATTTACCATCAAAATTCAGCATCATTTCATCAACAATGGGTCTTCTCATTTCTAACCCAAAGGCAGATTTTATTAGTCACAAGAGTTTGCAAAAACCTCACCCTCCACTGGACCTAGTAATGCTTCCACTAAAATGTTTACTTGATAAAATAAGGATTAAATTACATGTCCCAGGCACATATGATTAGTTTCAACTGCCAGTCAGGCAGGGGAAGGAAATAAAGGACAGACTTTGTCCTTGTGGTGCAGTGTGCAGCCATTTAGCCCTACAGTATCATAAATAAGAATATAAAATAAATAAGAATGTGATTTAAGTGTTATCTATCCTAGTGTAATCCTGGTTGGATGAGGACTAACTGATGTGTTTGGTTAGCGTGAAAAAACTTTGATCCTTTAATGGAAAGGGACGAATAAAAACACAAGAAAGTGATTTTCTTTGTCTCGCACCGTTTTTGGAATACAGCAAATGACATCATTCACTCAGCAACACAAGGTAACAACACAAAAAGGCATTTCTAATTTAATGGGACCATTGAGAGATCTCTTAAGGGACCTCTTTGAATGTCTCACATTAAAGCAGCAGAAGCCAATTTCACATACTGGCAGCAGCAAATGGAAGTGAGAGATAAGTGTTTGAAATGTAATGACTTCAGTCACCAGAAAGACATCAATGTGACTCCAGCAAACAGTACTAAAGCTCATGTTGACCAATGCAGCACTAAAGCACAAGTTGGGGCAAAATGTCTAATGTTGGTCCAGCCTTCTCAGAATTTCACTTCATTGAATTTTAATGAAAGAAATTTGTGTATATTTTGAAGATTTTTGGTGCTGTCTCACACTTTGGCGGCAGCCAGAGGAAGCCATTTGAATTTCTGGATCTTCATTACCCAGAAATCATGTAATATTAAGCTGGAAATCTCACATCAAACACCCAGATTTCTTCCTTGTGGCCTTAGGGAGTGAATATGTTGAATTATTTTGCAGCTGGATCGTCCTTTTGGATGGAGGAAGTGTTTAACAGTATATTTCATTTTTGAGTTTTCTTTTGTCACTTCTTCTGGGTGGAGACCATTTCCCATCAGTGTCCACATCCATCACTGAAATTTAATTACAACAAACATCCAAATTTGTACAGCACTTTTTAAATATGACCTACACATGATCCGGTGTTTTTAAAATACTTGATTAGATGATGCAAGATGTTCAAAAACGCCTTCGGGATTTTTTTGTTGGGTTATTTCTTAATTTTCCAGATGGTGGGGAAATCCCAAGAGTTTGCCTTGAAATATGCAGAATGACAGTGGAGGTACAGTGTTCCCCTTGTTTAATTGCGTTTCAGTTTTTTGGCCCCACCTCGCAGGGAGTTTGAGTCATCCATACCCTCGCGGAGATTTAATTGCTTTTGGCTGTCGAGCACCTCGGGGAGAAAACTGGCAGCTGCACAGGATTCCTGTGTTAGGAGGTACTCATGCACACTTTCACTGAGCTAAAAGGCTCTATTACTCGCATCATACCCAGAAAAAGTAGATTTTCAAATAAAGTGCATCATGGACAAACCAATCAGAATGTGCCGTAAGGCAACTAGTATCTCCTTATTCACATAGGAGTGTCAAATGTGTTAATTTTCATGAATTAAAGTGTGCAGTCAAACCCTGCCTGTTCTTTACTGTATTCACCTGCAAATTAACAAGACAATTGTGCTATACGTAACCCATCATGATTACATAGCATAAAAGCTATGTGTCCTTATGTTGCTTACAAAGTGAAAACAAATGCCATCTTACTCACAAATTGACTTTTTTCTCCCATGAATGGCCACTTCAAAAGAGACTGTTGTTCTCCTTTGTGTGTCCATGATAGAAAAGAGCCTTGATTTTTCCTTTTTCAATGTCTATCCAACTCTTTTCTGCACCAATGCTGCTCATCAGAAGTATCTCCCCCAATACACAAAAGAAGTTTTCCTATTTCACCTTGGTACGTATGAGCACATTTGTTAAAAACAAACTTTAATGGTTTGGTGAATAGAAAGCGACGATGCACTCCGGTTTACCCCTGAACCCAGGAAGCTGCAGGCTTCTCTCTGGCAGCGTGCATGTGGATGCTTCTAATAAGGTTTCTAATAATAGTGTTGCTATAGCTTTTTCCATCTGTGATCCATCCTCAATCTTTGGCTTTGCTCAGAGATGACTGATAGGTGAAGAGTCAGAAGGCTGCACACGGCTGATAAGCCAAGTCTGCACAACCTTATGGACTCACCTCTAATCTCCACTCAGTTTGATTCCAGAGGTTCACATGGCTGCAGGTGTGTGTTTGTATGTGTGTGTTTGTGTGTGTGTCTTGGGCCACCTAACATTGACAGACTCTTTTTAACCAGGCTGAAGAGATATTATCTGGCTGGCTTTAAAGTGGAAGCCCATAAACAGAGCTAGTGGGTGTACACTTTCAGCATTCAAACTGTTATATATTTAAAATGCAGCGGCTTCAGAAAAAAAAAATCCTTAGTCAAAGTGGTAAGTTGCATTTGCATGAGTCCTACTCAAGGAACAGACCAATGCATTTATTGTTAATTAAGTGGTCTGTCTCTATAGCTTCTCAAAGGAGTAATTCCACTCAACACCTTCTGTAATAAACATTTGTGGCAGGGCGAGCAAAGCTGTGTTATGTACACATTGTACCTGCTAATAGAAGTCTGTGCTTCCTGCAAATAGGAAGTGTAAATACTGGACTGTAAAAGCAGTAGCATTAGCTCGTTTTTATTTCAATGGCTTCAGTTTTTCCCATGTCAGCAAAACCAAGGAGCTGGTGGTCTACTGGAGGAAGAGGAGGAGACTTCGTGTACATTTTTCATCCAGGGAGAGGAAGAGGAGAGGATGGACTCATACAGGAACCTTGGTCCAAAAACAACAATAAACTGGACTGGTCTCATTACACTGACACCCTCTTCAAGGGGGGACAAACTCTTCTTCCTGAGGATACTCAGATCCTTCAGTGTTATTTATCTTGTACAAAAGTTTTCACGCATTTAAGGTAAGATTAACAATTTGAGAGGAGGAATTCTTAAATTCTGATATAGTCAAATGCCAAGCTCAAAAAAACAGTGTTGCTATTGAAATAAAACACTTAACACTTAGAGACTGACACGTGATTGGTTCAAATCTGACCTTGGCAGGAGGTTGATCGGCTTTGTAAACAGTTATGCTAATGATGATGCATCTCCACCCGCTGCTCCATCAGCACATGAAGGATCCCAGAGGAGTTCTCCTCCTCTTCCTCCCCCCTGCTGAGACACCAGACACTCACAGTTTAGGGGCGCGTAGAGATGCTACTACTACTCCATTTGCATTCTTATCTGTAATCAAAACTGTTATCTGTACATATGCTTTTAAAGCAGGGTTTAGACTGCAAACCACAGCTTTGAGAGAGACAGAAAAAGTATCTCTTATTCTCCCTCTCTGTTTCTTGAATCTTTCTGGGTCGACTCGTCACTGTGAGAGCCCTCTCTCCCCTCTCTCATATTAAAACAATTTGAGAGGCTCTCTGCTGAGCTAATGCATCTGAGTACATTACAGTCCATTAACAAACAGCCGCAGCAGGGACGTAATTGTGATTTAATAGCCTGAGACAGGAGAAGTACCAAATGGATAAGACAAGTTTGATTAAGAAGATGATCATTAAATGTGAACCAGCTTGAAATGTGCACAAGCAGCATGTTAAGGTAACATTTAGCTTCATCAAGCTTTATCTGTGTGTTATTTATACACCACTACAAATATTCACAATCAAAATGTTCCTCTAATCTTTTAAAAGAACAATTTCCTAATTTAGTGTGTTTATTTCTGCACCACACACGTACTTGCACAATGAGCCGGTTTGAGGCAAAAAATTCACTGTGTGACAATAATAATCTTTTACTTAATGTACTAACAAAATGAAATCTTTCACGGCTCATCAGAAGAAAACAACATCCATGAGCACAAATAAGATTTATACAGCGCAGCAAAACAAACGCACCGCAGGGTTTCAGCAGCACACCAGGAGTGGCTCACAACTGATAAGTGTCTTTGCCTCAGTGCTGAATAAGTGGCACAGTAGGGGGATTGGGTTTGGAGGTGTGACTGTTGGGGTGTTGATGGGTGGCAGGCATGCCAGGGACCCATCCGGAGCTGATTCATGCTAATCGGGGCAGGTGGGAGTTGTGGGTGCTTTTTTGTTAATGGTGAAGTAAACACACTCAGCAGGAGGGGGGAGTCACTCTCTGTATGTCTCCCTCAAAACACACACACACACACACACACACACACACGGCGAT
Organism: Scatophagus argus; assembly: GCF_020382885.2. Taxonomy (NCBI): domain Eukaryota; kingdom Metazoa; phylum Chordata; class Actinopteri; family Scatophagidae; genus Scatophagus; species Scatophagus argus. Next base: position 7,281,532 of record NC_058516.1, read on the forward strand.
TCTTGAGATGCTCCACTTTCTCTAATCTTTAGGGGGTCCTCCGCTCATGGAGATACTGTAAATTAACTAATAAATAAACAAACACACAATCACAATGCTTCATTGAGAACGGCTGGAAGTTGGATTAGTTGTGGCCCAAGTTGTGTGTATGTTGGCATGGGCCAAGTCTGGGACTACTGAACAGGATGTGGTTATAGTCGAGGTTAATGAGGTTAAAGCCTCGAGGAGAGGCTGCTTAAAATGATGGAGAGAAGTGCAGTGTAAATGGCTTCGCTGGTTGAATCACAAAATACAAATTTGTCTAGCTGATGAAAGGGAAACTTCTGCCGTGCTGTTATTATACACCTAAAGTAATCGTGTTTACATTCTTTCATTCACAGCAAAGTTTGCTCGGGAAATGACTTTGCAAGATCACAAAATACAAATTGGAACAAGTGAAATGTTTTCTTTCTGTTTAAAAAAAAAAATCTACTGGCATCAGAGAAAAACTCAAGCATCCCAACTCTTGTTGTCTCTCAGTAGCAAATCCTGGGCCAACTAAAAGCTGAGCTGGTGCACTTATGGCCTAATTTAACAACATAAAAAGTGAGCTACTTTAAATGCTTGAACAAGCTAAATCCAGCTCTTTGGTATACATTTACACAACACATTTATTTCATGCTCTACATGGCATCATTTGACTATCAGATGGAATCCTGGAAGATGTTTATATTGCATGTTACAGTAGAAGAATGCCCAGTAGTAGATCATTGGCTCCTGTCTACTGTAGCATACCTGATGCTGACTGATATAACTGCCATGAAGGAGATAAATTTAGAACTTAAGCAGGCGATGAGGACTCTTTCTCCTGACAACATGCTCAAACATGTGTTGAGTCAGTCAACATTTGGCCCCTGACCAAAAAGGCCAAGCCGGGGAGCAGATGGCAAGGAGAGGAGAGATGCAGGAGGTCAGTGGTCTGGTTGTAGCCCACGGTGAGGATCAGACATATGGCAAACCAGACCAGAGAGCAGAGGAGGGCAGAGGATGTTGGGGAAAGATGAGGGAATCCATTTCAAAATATAGAAATCTGTCTGTTATTTAACATCAGGTTTAAATGTCAAAATAGCTCTGCAGTCTCATGCCAAAATCCAGTGGACAATCTGGCACAAGCTAGCTCACTGGCAAACTGAGCTTCCAATAAAACAGTCAGGAACTTTTCTGGTTATTTGGAAACTACTCTGCAGTTCACCACAGACATATTTTTGGGAACAAGTTTTCTTCTTGTTCCCACAGTCTTCTCCAAACTCAATCCCCCATGGAGGGCAGCAGTGAGCCAAGGTGAGAAAGTCTCCAGTTTCTTTGAAATAAGAGCTCACTGGTGGACTGGATGAAGTGAAAAGTGAAACTTGGGTAAGGTAATGTTCCAGTCTGAAAGAACAGATTTACATAATGCTAAAAGTTCTACTGAGGAAAAAGAATTATGGAGATTTGAACATGCACATATGTGCAATCAGTATACATCTGACATGTAAATTTAAAGCAAAATATGCTTACTTTAAATTCATAGAACGTAGCTGAAGTATCATGCGAGTAAAGCCACTCTTGCATATCAAGGTTCCACATTATTATTTTGCCTACTCATGTCAGCATTTCAGATTAAGCCACATTCTTCCCCATGTTGCACCAGTTCATTCATTCACAATGAAATAAAGGCTTGTCGTCGAGCCCAAGCCGTTTGCTTGCCTCAAAGCCACAGGGAACACGTTCTTCTCTTCATCCTCTTTTCTCAAGACCTTCAGCCCGAATGCAGCACAAGCTTTTTTCTGTAAAATCACCCATTGTTTCGCTTTCAGTCGGTCTCTATTTTACAGCTGTGCATGACTGATTGTCTGAGGCAGGAGATTTGGGGGGGAAACAATGCACCACCAGTTTAGACCTATTGATCTACACGCTCCCAGTCTGTGTCCGTCCCAGCTGGTCCTGCAGGAAAATAGGAAAACTGGGGGGTTGAGGTTAGCTGCTGGCCTCACACACACACACACACACACACACACACATACACACACACCAACAACTTCAGGAGGCATGGAGATTTACACTGAGAGAATTTGGAGAGTGTATGAGGATATTCTGTGGGCGAGCAGCAATGACCTCTGCTTTATTGAGCTGCTGCATGAAACACAACAGCTCGCTTACACCTCAGCCTTGACTACACCCAGTTCAATATCAGAGGGTTGATTGCAGGTAAAAAGCAATATGTTAGTGATAGATGATCGTTCCTGCTCAATCGAGTTGTTGCCTTTGGCATATTAGTTTATTGTAGCAATTTTGTGTCCTGATCAAGATGAAAAAAGAGCTTCTTGACTCCTATTAAGATGGTGAATAATAGTGTCTATCACTCTCTGAGACTGTTACTGCAGACAGATTAAGAAATTTATACTGTTGTGGACTGGAGAGTGGCTTAAAATTAAAACTATTTATCAAAATGGCACAAAATATCCTGATTGATAGCTTAAAATGCTCTTAAGATAGTTTACAGACCTGCCCTTTATGAATCAAAGTCAAATAAGCAATCAAAATGACAGACCTCCACTTATTTGTGTGAAACTAAGAAAAATGCCCAATGAGAAATGTCATCCTGTCAAAAAGCACCTTCGGGCTCTGTTTCAAAGCTCACAGTTTGTCACCTGTCAGATTAATGGACTTGTGCAAACAAAAAGAATGACAAGAAGATTCACTAATTTCTTTTCTTTGAACAATTTTTGTCTTTTGGGACTGAGCTGCCAAAAAACTACAATGGAGCTCAACCTTTTCACTTGTACCAGAAACGGATGGCTTCTTGTCACTTTTCTCTCATAAATGCCACCACTGTATGGATGTGTGTGAGTCATGTCTGTGTCAGTGGGTATGTCAGTGGGTGTGACTGGGAGTTTTGCATGAAACATCACTAGGAGTATACAGTACGCTTTGTTAAGGGACAACTAAATTCATCCTGTGGGAAAGATGAGTGTCTGAACCAAACTTCATGACAAGTTATCCAGTAGTTTAGTCAAGATGTTTCACTGTCAATCTTATGGCCCTTTCACACTGGGCACAAAACCCACTAATCATCTAATTATCTAGCTTTTGTCTTCAGAGGGAAGGGCTACAATCAGCACCACTGTAACACCTCTCACTCGCCTCCATGCTGCCTTACCACTAGCCTCTACTGTCCCCTGTTTTCCTGACATTGAACATGACACACCACAAAAAAAACTAAAAACAAACTGGCAATGTCCAAGAATTAAGTAGCCTGCATTGAAACACGAGTATATAAGCACTAACTTTGGGAGAAGAATTCACCCTCTGCCAACCATGAATGCTTCTACATACATTTCCTGCCATCCAAATGTTTTTGAGATCTTCGTTCTGGATGAAAGCGGACCAGCCAACAGTCATTCTTGGAGCCTTAATGCTAGCATGTGCAAAAGAAAAGGGGGGTGGGGGTTGTCATACTCATTGTGTCTGACCAGTTATAAATTATATGGACACAACCTTGGGAGAACAGCGGAAATCACCCAGAGCACATCTGCAATCAATGGATTAGCTCACTACACCTCCCATACTTATACAACAGGGCTGGGGAAAATGAGGCCTTGTGAGACACAAGCGGCACAGGACAGGGTGGACTGCAGACTTGCAAAACGCTGGTCTTCTGCCAGCTCAGGCCACCCATAGGGAGGGTTTAAGACCATAGCTGTGCTCAGGCATTCAGCTTTAGTGGGATTCCTGACTTATTACAATATCTGGGTCAGGCTAAATACCATTACAGTCTGGACGGAGCTGTACAATTAAGGTTAAATGACCTCAGAGATGTTGTGCTCTTTGTAAGGGTCAGCATCGGTCTGTCACAGTGAATCAGAAGCGAAACGTTTCAAGATGAAAACATATATGAAAGAACAGCCGCACGCTTAATGTGTTAGCATGTGGACTGCTCTGCCTCTGGCTGATGTTACTGTGGATTGGCAGGAAATCACGCCTACATATATTTTAACATGGAAAACTTTTCTGATGTTCAGTTGCTTGCGATGCATTTCCCAAAATGTATTTCAACAAGCCTCACAGAACTTGCACAGACATCACAAGTCAAATATGTGTACATGTATGAAAAATAACAGTGACAAGAAGAGAGCAGGGTTTTCCAGTTGAGAAAAGCTCAAAATTGTGTCCTTCACTACATTCTGGTTTATGAGGCTGTACTCTGGGTGGGGACAGTGTTACATGATCTACATCTTGGAAAACAGACCACTCCCTTGTATGCCTGGTGAATATAGAAGCAAAACCAACTCTAGAAAGAAGTCCCTGCCTAAGAACTGACAACAAAACCCAATTACTGGTATTTTGGTGAAAAATGTTACTGTGACAATATCAGGACTGCCAACTTTGGGTACTTGGCTAGAGTGAGATTTTGATGCCATAGCCCTACTTTATGAATGCGCACCTAATCACCTACACATATTTGGACTAAATTCAGCATTAGTAAAAAAATACATACCTGACATATATAGGCAAGCAGGATTCAAGATTTAAGGATATAGACTTTACTACACGAGGACTTACACCCAAGGAAATACTCACAGTTTCTTAATATCAGACATCGATCCGATAATGGGAACGCAGGTTCAAGTGTGTAGTGATGTGGAGGTCAAAATTTTTTACCCGCACTCATCTGACGCTTAATGACAGCCAAATCGCAATATGCAAAATATGTTTTACTCAAGCACCTAAACCCGCAAACTGACAACTTTATGCGTAATAATGGCACGATCATGAGTGATTGCTGCTGCTGCTGCCCCCTGCTGACACTTAAGCAGCACAACTGCTGATAGGCTGTTTCAGAACCATGGTCAGCACCATGGATTTACCAATTAACCAAAACCCAGTCAGCTAGAGGACAAAAAAATAAGTGGACTTAATAAGCAAAGACAGAAGACAAATGAACACAGCTTGACATTCAGTGATGTTGAACGCCCGAGCAACCGCACAGCCGCATGCTAACACACAATAATTAACCCACAACAACAACAAACTACAAGCATACAAACAATTAACATGACTGCAATAACCAAGCAGACACGGCGGTCTGCAACACAAGCAGCAACAAACACGCAATTTTTGAAAAGACGAGCTAGCAAGCATCCATGAAGAGCCAATGTCATCGCAAATAATGAACATGAGAGAACTCACCAGTGATGTTTACAACGTGGAGCCGTCAGTCTGAGTCCAGTCCAGCAAAAATGACATTAAATCCATTGCAGCCTACATGAAATGTCCACAGTCAAAATGTCCAATAGCTTCAACGAGTCTGAAAACGTTTGTCGCCATTCTTTCTCACTGGGCACAGCTGCTAGCCCGGAGCTAGCTGCGTGTTTGGCTAACAGCGGGACACTTGCCAGGGTTGAGTCCTTTGAGCCAGAAGTTTTTGAGCAGAATAAATTCCCCAAGTTACGAGCTTCTTCCTTACACTCTCCTTTCACGGACCGTTATACTTCTCCTCCATTTCAGCCAACAAAAGCTGCAGGTTCAACTCACCTGACTTCGCTAACACGAACACGAGTGGTTTAATTGGTGGAACAACCTTGTGCGTGTTTGACGCGCGAAATAAGCGGACCAATCAGAATGATCTAAAAACCTGCGCGCGCACAGAGTCTGCGGTTAGCTTGCATTAAAATGCAACCATAACACATTAGCGCCTTTATCTGTTGCAGTGCTGGCTTGAGATTAACGGTGAAAGAGGAAAGCCAGTTAGTATTTAAGTTGAAAGGAAAACTTTGGCTCAGTATTTTTGAAAATGTCTTTCATTTTCTCTTCAGAGTGAGAGTAGAAAACCATCATTGTCATGTTTGTAGACTGTTATAAAGTTACGGCTAGTTGGTTAGCTTAGCACAAAGACTGGGACCAGGGGGAAGTTAAAATCTGTGTATTTTAGCTGCAAAATGTCAGTTCACTTAGAAAAAAAGGGACATGAATTTGAAGACTTTACAAATGGGACTTAAATTGAATATTAATGCATGGTAATGAAAAAGAGAAAATGCAGCCACAGGCAGCACAGTTGGAGCATCTTTCATCTCTGACATTTATTTTTCACCTGACAGCCCTGTTTTCCTGCCTCTGACAACCTAATACATCTCAGGCTGTCTACATGTGATGAAGTCATTACATGATATATAGGCTTGCTGTGTGAGGAAAAGCAGTTTGCATGCACGGTGGCCCTGGAGAATTTACCACAGCTCGTTCAACATTGTCTGCTTGCAGTGATACTGTAGCTTTTCAAGCAGACCAGACGATGTAGTGTGACTCATAGAGAGCTTTTTGTTCCATTCAGCTGCTTTTCACCGAGATGTCAAGGCAGTCAAGGCCTCAAGTCCAATTGGTTTTGCTGAAAGGAAACACTCTTGTCATACTGAAGAGCCGAAGAGATGAATGTTAACATTGTTGTGTAAACTCTTTCAACCCGTTTGGCATCTGCAGCAATTAAAGTTTGTTGTTTCAGTATGTACTGTGTACTGAAGCAGCACAGTATTGATTTTTCTTTTGTATGCCTCTGTACATGTAACTTTGTTGTGAAAAGTCTTGGTCCAGCTAATTGTGCATACACTTACAAATGTATCGCTCCATAAAAATATTAAGACAGCCTTGAAGGGCTGAAAAAATACAGGTTTGAGTCAAATTGTGAACAATCACTTCTGGTTAATTCAGTTATCTGTGTACAGAGAACAGGGCCCAGCAGGGAATTTACGGCTGACATGACTTGCATTTATTCCACGCTAACATTTTATCTCCAACATTTTGCTCCTTTCTCTGGGAATCAATAAACCTTCCTGTTACAAACTCTCATCTGGCAAATGTAAACATTGTATAATCCCCCAAAAGCACACATAAACCCACTGCAAAATAATGGTTTCTAAGTCATTTGACTCCAGGCATGTCTGGCCGCTGCACAGAGAGCGCAAACAAAGGCTCCCATCACATTTCAGCTACATGGCTTTGTCTGAGTGTTACAGGGCAGGAAGCTAATTGGCCACTATACGGGCCACACCTGTGCAATCATGACAACAAATCGCAGGTGTGCCCTTTGTCCAAATTAGAGACGCTGAAGGATGAAGAAAAAAAATATGACTCATCCAAAGGTCTGCCAATATACACCTTCTCTAAGGTGGAACACATATCACCTTCAGGTATCTCAAATTCACTATTAGTTTTCATTTCCTGTTTTAAATAAACTTAATTTATTAATCCTGCTTGTTTTCAGTTTCTTAAGCTGCTGCATAGAAGTTTTAAATACATTTTCGACAACACATCAATTTTGGCTTCATAGAAACATTTTGCCTTCATTTATAAGGTATTTTGTGTCCAAATTCTACTGTGAATGAGCAGACAGCTGTGTAACATCGCTGTGATTGCAAAGCACATGTGCCTGGACTTCAGCACCTGTGTGTCCAAATGACTTTATTCCAGGCACATGTGTCACACAGGTGCTGAAGTCCACATTTAATTTTTGTTTTTGAGCACCTGCTTTGACTCATGTCAGACAGCTGTGCAGCAGAACACTTTTTGACCACATAATATTATTTCAGCTTATTTCTTTCCAAAAGAACTCAACTTTAAGATGAAAAGGACTGAGAACATCCTTGATGGCAGCCTGAACTTGTGCAGAAATGATTGCAGTTACCTCAGCTCGGAGGAAAGTGTGAAACAGTGGTCAGAGAAACACGATCTGTGCCAGAGATCAGGTTACTCTGTCATGCTGTTTACAAGTATGATCAGAAAATACCCAATTCAATGTGTTTTATTCAAGCATGCTCCTTTTGAGTGAAATGTGGGTTCTGCTAAAGTGATAACATATCACCTCATGTTCTCTCTCAATGAACAGAAGAGACACTTCTATTTAATTCCATTTGCATTTATTCTAAAGGGAAAATATATTTCAATAAATATTGCGGCAACAACATTGGCAAAGACATCAGAAGGTGACATCAACATTCAAGAAAACATGAAAATGCACATGGGGAAGAAGACAAGAAATTCAAAAATGAAGATAAGAGTTGGGCCACTGAGCCGCCAAATGTGACAGCGCTGACATTTGAACAAGCTAACTGGGAAGTCTGAAAGTTACATTAAAAGTGCATCAATGCCTTTGATATTTAACAGCTTTTTAACTGCACTGCTGTGAGAGAGAAAACCACAACTTTGCCTAATTTTCAAATTGACACCTATTTTACATTATGACATATTTCAAAGGAGCCTGATGGGCTGAAGGGTCATGACACACAAATCTGGTGGTGACTTGGCCTTCGTGAGGATTTTACCCAACATCAACAGTCTGAGCACTTCAGGGTAATGCACAGCAGACAATTCTGATGTTTTCAGAGCCTAAGAAGCTGGCTTTAATTGTTGCTTTCATGTTCCTCCCTAAAGTGCAGTGGAAAATTGCTTCATTGCTCAAACTCACTGTTGGCCTGTTAGGACAGACTCATTTTACACATTTAGTCAAATTTGCCTTTGGGCCCATTAAGGGTTTAAAACATGTTATGTAAGCTGATTTTCTTTTCTAATCTAACTTGTTCTAACACAATGTAACAAACTGGTGAAACTTAACAGCCAAATTACACATATTATTTGTCACATGGACCTAATGAAACTGTTGGCCAAATCCTAGAGGTTGAAAACAGCTTTGAGACATTTCTTCTTTGGCTCTCCAGCATGATGTAGAGGGCTGCATAAACCTGCTGGCATGGAGAACAGTTAGGATGATCTGTCTTCAGAGAGTCATTATCCATCTATGGCTGTTGAGGTGAAATAAACGGGCGCAGAACGGCTGTCTCACTCACACAATTGTGCAGTTATGAACTAAAACAGCTCAGGCCTGATCAGAGTTCATCATTCAGCTCCTAGGATCATGGTTGAAACTCAACAGGGTGAAGCTAAAATAACACAGCAATGAAGTTACACACCAATGACTTCACATTATACCGACAACATCTCAGAGACAGGGGACGAACAGTGCCAGGTTTCCTTTGTGTGGGACAAAGAAATTCCTCTTCTAACCTCCTGTGCACACAGGCGAACAGTTACAGGAGCAGGGGTGAGAGTGAATCACTTACAAACTACAGTGACGAGTTTTTGTATAAGCCCTCCGAGCAAAAAGTCTTTGATCCAGCACAAACAACAGCAGCTCCTCTTTTTTTTTCCCAGGCAGCAAGCAAACCCCCATCGCTGCCATTGGCTCTCGTTCAAAATATCACATGTTCTTAAACCCTTCCTTTACAAATGAGCATCTCCTAATGACATCACCCCTCCTGCTCATTTCCTGTTGGTGTGGAAAGCCTCGACCGCATCCGCTTTGTCCTCCCAGAGGAAGCAGGTCACTTCCCCGAGCAGGTAGCTCGCTGACAGATAGCTTCCTCGTCTGGTGGGGTGGGGGGGGCCACAATGATTGGGACGCCGCTACGCACTGAGTTTTCGTTGGTGTATTCCAGTAACATGTACATCAATTGAAGCTTATAAAACCCCTCTCCAGACAAATAAGGGGTCTTTAGCATGCAGGATTGAGCAATGCCCCATAGCTTCCTGCTTGTGCTGTGCTCTGTCCTCATTCTCAGTCTTATCCTCCTCAGTCTGATCAGTCACATGACCGAGCAACTTTTGGCTTTATCCTTCCGGAGGTCCGAGGCCACAGCCGCCAGGTCGGGCCTACCGGGCATGTGTGAAATCCTCTTGTTGCCGCGGGCAGCCTTACTGCGCTTGACGTTTTTGTTGTTTTTGTTGATGCAAGCCAGCGTGGCCACGTGGAAAATGTCTCTGACGCTGTTCTCCGACTGCTGAGCTGAGCACTCGATGTAGGGCGCCGAGATCTGCTTTGCCATGCTGGAACCCTGAGGAAGAAGAGGTCAAAAATGGTCACCGCCGGAAGAAAAGGCTCAGGTTTGCAAGAGGTTAATGCATTTTTCCCTACTTGTGTCAACAATGACAAGAGGATTTTCGGTCTTGGAGATTAGTTAAACCTGGCTTGAAGCACAGTACAATTAGTCAGCGATTATAGAGCGATTATTCATGAATGATTTCAGTCACAAAACTGATTTTCTGATGTTTCATTGAGATTTCTGGTGTTCAAAATTTGGAAGTTACAACACCTAATTGCATACCTGGTCATAAGAGACTGGTGTCTGTCTATGGTTGGAAAGCTCCACCAGTGTACTCAGGTCGGTGCGCAGGTCTGACTTACACCCAACCAACAGCATCTTAGTGTTGGGACAAAACTCCTGGATCTCCCCTTTCCACTGTAGGCAAAGACAAAAAGCAGATCAGTATTCAGCTCTATTTTCCACAAATATCACTTCAACATAAATCAAGCAATGCCTCATGTTTAAACATGAAGATTTTAACCCAACAAAGGGTTCAAATATTTGTTAAAATATGCATGCGGGGCAGAATGACTTCACACCATCCCACGGGTTTCATCCCCCCGTCACCCACCCTTTAAGCGCAAAGGTTACAGCTGCCATTTCCTGGAACCCACACACTTTTAACCCTTAAAGGAACTACAAATAATCCCCCTGTTTCCTCCCTGACAACAATAAATGCTCTGTGATCAATGGCCTTTCTCCAGGGGCTTTAATCTGAGGCTAATGTGCCTCAGGGCTGGGAGGCTGGTCAGGGGATCAAGTTCATCGACATCCAAAGAGGAAGTTGTTTTGTACAGTGTGTCTATCACCTTCTGCCTGCACAAACACCACTTGACTAAAAGCCTCAACCAAGGTGGAGTCTCACTGCTCACTGTCTGAAACATGACCTTTGACTAACATAACACACAGTCTGACCACCAGACAGGTCATGGATTACATGGTGGAAAACAGAAAATCAAGGATAGCTAATGGTTAGCCATCTAACGCCAACAAGATTAAAAAATAACACAGTTGGATATGTGTACTGAAATGACTACATGTTCTTATGCTCCTTTCAGACTCAGTCAGTTTATAGATGTCAGATTCATTAGGTTTTCCGTATCTTGTTTTGGATGGGGTCCAAAATGCAAACCTCTGAAAACCTCTAATTCGGGAAACTCCGTGAGATTGTAACTTTTATTGACTACTAACATAAACACAAGGAAGACAGGAAGAGAAGACAAAAGAACAGAATAAGCCAGGTGTGTTTAGAACAATCATTTTCCATTTTTAGCATATCTGGTAGCATCACGGCCTTCCACCAGTCAGATGACTGATGCTGCGTGTCCTGATCTGTGTTCAGCACACCGTCTGACATGTGGGACACAACCAGTGCGACCGCAGTCACCAGATGTTAACAACCAGCTGCTCCATGTGAGTAACTGGCAGCCACCTCTCAGTGAAAGAGTATTACTTCCCTCTTCCAGCCGCTCCGGGAAATCGACCCGACGACCTTCTCGTCACTCTACAGCTTCACAACTTCACATCACAAGACCGAGGCCACAGACAAAAAAACAGAAACTCTTGACTGCAGACGCAAGACTTGTGATCCAGTTGAATGTAAAATGTTTTTTGTTAGTGGGTCAAACTAAATCAAAGTGGAGGAACGCTTAGAGTTTAAAGGCTAAGGACTTCAGCTGAGCTCATCAAAGGCTTGATGATGCCTCTTGAATAAATGAATGAGTAAAGAACAACAAACCTTTTTCAGCACGCTGTCGAGTGTTTCAGGGCGGCTGATGTCGAAACAGATGAGGACGGCATCAGAGTCTGGGTAGGACAGGGGCCTTACGTTGTCGTAGTATGGAGATCCTGAAACAAACGGAAAAAAACAAATTGAACCCGAATGTTGTTTGAATGCGTTTCAGTTTGGCTGGTGTCTGAAGCTGTCAGGCAACAGACACACACACACACAGATGTACGCATGTCCAGGTTTACACAGCAAAACAGGCCTGCACAAAACACCATTCAGTTTGCTGTTGAAAATTATTTTGGTGTAAGGGCAAGAGGAAAAACCTGGCCATCAGTGCTTCACAGGCAGAAAACTGGACAACTTGTGTCACAAGGCTGGATTAACACAAGTTTTCCGATTCATTTTTTTCTACTGAGAGACATTCTGCATTGTAGCTTCGGTGAAAAGGAAATACCTACACTGAAGTGAGGGGCAGCCGCCAAAACCACAGAAAACCTCAAACATGAACATGAAACCCAAAAGCATTTCTGACAGTTATTTTCATTTGATATAACTGCAGGTCAGCCATAACCCATGGCAACCAGGCGAGAAAAACAAATAATGCAACATCAGTTGAAAAAATGTGCTGACTACGACAATATCAATTGTTGACGAAATCCTTTCTTGAGAAGCAGAACTTCAGAGCAGGGAAATGACTCCCTCCTCAAAATTGAAACCATGTGTGAGGGAGACGCCCTCTCTCAGCCAGACTGAAACATCTCCAGAGAGAAAGGGTGGGCGGAGGGGCTGGGGGAGGGGTCAAGGTGAGTCAAGATCACATGACATGAAAGAGCTGACCACACACAAACGGCTGCCAAAAAATCTGGAGAATTTTGTTTTTGGTAATTGAATGTTCCCCAGGGAGGTCATTTCCAAACACTGCTGTGGAGAAAAGTCAGGAATGCACTGTCTCACACACTCACACACTCACACACACACACACACACTAGTGATCCTAAGCTAAACAGTGGATAGGAGAAGACACTGTTTAAACAATCCATGCTTCCTTCCAGGCCCGGGCCTTCGCACAAAGCGTGACACTAGCTGATGCACAATAATAAATCTACCCGTTGCATCTTAAAATCTGAACTGTATCTATGTCCATAATCATGCACTGCATGAGCCAGGACAGTCTGGGACGAGGTCAAATGGGCTGATTAAAACTTATCTGGTGTTCACTGCTCCATCCAACACGGACAGAAACATTACTGTGGAAGCTGTACACCCACAGACTGCAAGAAAGTAATTCAAGAATTAAATGAGAAATCACCCCTTCTTTTGACCGTAGTTGTGCAACTACTTTAAACTATATTTTGCCCTCAAATAACTTAAAAAGGCCATCCAGGATGTAGCTAATTTGTGTCTTAATGACATTGGACTACAACAAAAGACGACAGTCAGTGCAGTATGGATGCCAAGAACTACACGGAATAAATTATTTTTGGTGTCTTGATCTAAACATAATGTGTTTCATATGGGAACAGGCTTGCTATTTCCCAACAACTTTCTGCTTTTCCACTCACTCTCTGAGAATCTTTGGAAAGCCATACCATATCTGACACCACCTATAGAAAAAAGAGAGCAGCTACCATGGACACAAGACAGGAAGTACAAGGCGAGGAGGAATGTGGGACACACTCCCCCTCCAAGAATTTATCTCACATTTTTCATGGATGTCTCACAATCAATCACGCTGACCACACAGCTTTGTTTCAAGGTTTTGCCTCTTTTATTTTTCAGCACTCGCTGCCTGGAACCAATCTCTGGAAAAATAAGACCCTGCCACTGAAAGGGCAAGCTGTAGTCGGTTGACATTTTACAATGAATTGATTTGTTTTCACCAACCCAATGAGATGAAACACACATATCGGGGCTGCTGGGTGCAGCGTGTGAGGTCTTGGTTTCACAGTGTCTCCGAGTGTCTGCACATATTCCTGTGCATTCACCTGGAGATTAAAGTATTTATAGCTGCAAATCCTCTAAGTGCATCTCGGCAAACCGTGTCAAAATGAAGAGCACTAACATTCGCAGAGGATCAAAATATGCATACGGCGTGTTGAAGTGTGTGTGTGTGTGTGCACAGGTCTGTCAGTGCTTTTCAGGAGACTTGTGGCTCTTGTCTGCCATTTATGGCAGAGTCGTAACTGCATCAGGCCTGCATCTGAGACGAAACCTAGCTTTGAGGTCGTCTTCCTGCCAACCGGAAAGATAAGAGGAAATCCCAGTTAAAACACACACACACACACACACAGAACTGGTGACTGTCATCTAATTAGCTCCTGTCATTGTTCTCCCACAGGATCTCTAAATCTGGAAGGAAGACACACACCCTATCCACCCTCTCTGTCCTTTAAACACACAGTGACACACACTCTCCAGCCCCCCTCGCCTTCTCTTAAACATCCATTGTGTCTTGCTCACAGCAAGATACAAAGGACACTGCTGCATAAGAATAAATGACATGAAAGGACACAAGACGTTGTGGAACAATAAAAACATCCACTGTGGTCCTGATGAAAAACCGACCAACGACTTTCCATGGCTACATCAGAACTCATCCAATATGTAAAAATGTCCTTCCTTCCCGGTTTCCTAATGCGCTTTCCAGGCTTGTTTCCACAACAGCTGGGACGAAAAGCATTGCTTAATCACTTAATGCAATAAATACACGTGAAACGAGTTGGAAAATAACACATTGCTCTATTCATGTAATGTGACTCATTTCTCCACTTCCCAGATGTGCCTCGACTTCCACTAAATCTGAAATTTCCCAATGTTGCTTAGCAGGAATACAGTTCTAAAATATTCCATGATGTAGGAAGGCATCACACAATTGACAAGGAAATTTAATTACCTCGTGTGCGCACACACACACACACACACACACACACACACAGTCCTGAGGTAAACCAGCTGCGTCTCACAGTCTGGAGGTATGGCAACAGGTCTGCAGGGCTGCTGATTTACTGCATAGCTGACATAGCTGGGCAGAACCGAGCTGAGGGGTGGTAAGCGTGTGTGTGTGAGTGTGAGTATGTGTGAGTGTGCAGAGGCATTAAGCCTTCAGGGAACACCTGTGGAAACAACAAACACCGACAGACACATCCAGCCACGCTACACCATCCATCTTAAATACATAACGTCTCACCAGCCAGAGCCGTTCAACACCAACAGAGGAGACAAAGAGCAATTTAAACTGAAGTAACCTGAACCTGTATCTGCTGTAGTTGCTGTGGTTACCAAGATATCAGCTGCTGCAAACACTGCTGCCATGTCAAGTTTGAAAAGGCATCAAGCCGATATGACAGAATACAATATATGACAACACACTATGAGGTATGACACAATGACGTTACAAAGACACAAAACCAAAACACATGTTAAGATATGTTACCGTACAACATGTAACTGCATGATATTTTACGAAAAGTTACAGAATGTACCAATACAATAGATTATGTTATAATAACACAGTAACACTACGATATCATACGTTATCAGCAACATTATGTGACAGTAATACTTTATCATACAATAGTTCTTGCTAGGATTGTGTTATTCAAACAATAACTTTGTTGCCAAAGCATGCCAAAAGCATCCAACAGGACAAGATCTCCACATCCTGACATCCAGTTGTGAATGCATCTAAAACACACAACAAAGGTGAACATAAATGAGCTCTGGAGGTGAGTTCAATGTCACTCGAAGCCATTAACAACTAGGTGCAAGTTAGCATCAGAACTTACACAAAACCACAAATGAAGTTTAACTTGTGCACCAGGACTGGGAGGTCAACAGTAGGACACGGAGCGCTAAGAATGCAAGGTGTTCAGTGCCAAGACCAGACACACAGATTTTCCTGTCAGGTGTAACACCACACAGACAGGAAGTCTATTAATCTCTCCCAGGATTCACACTGTACTTCACTTCATGCACTGTGTAACCACCGCCGGCTCAAGGCTCTTTCACCAGTCGGCAAATTCCAACGTGATTCAATTTCCCCTTGGAAAGGAGGTAGGGCTTTAGTGAGCCACGCCACTTCTCTTTCACTCCCCCAAAGGATCTGGGCCTGCTGGGTACAATAGGGGTCTTTGTGGAGGAGGAAGTAGAAACCTTTAGTCTGAGGAATGCCAGACATGTGGCTCCAATTCGCTGAGCCCAGAAATGTGATCCAACGCAACAATGGCTGCCGACAGAGGAATGGAGGGGGCACAGTCTGTGTGAGCAGCAGAGGAGCTTTCTCAGTGTATAAAAAAGTCCCACAACTAAGCTGTCCCGCATTACAGGGGAAATGGCACATGCAACACACTCTGGAAACTACAGAGGGAAATTATAATCTGGGCTGCTCAAACCAAACTTTGGCAATATGTATCTTCCCATAAAACTTCTCGATGTGACTTTCTTCCTGTTTTTCAAAGTGGGTCATCTTTTCATGTGCAGACTCGGCAGCTGTTCAGATCAGCACTAACAAAGAAAAAACAAAAAAGAAGCACTCTCCCATACAGATCCCCAGGATAAATACTATCAAATGAGATCCATGGGGTCTACGGCGTGTGTCTTTGGGAGTCCTTGATGTGTGTTTTTTCTTCTCCTGTTGCTGAAGCGGTTATTTGTCCTAGCTTTGGAAACTTGTTTCAGTAAAGCTGCAAAAAATATCTCAGACTGATTTCTAAAAAAAACCAAAAAAAACCCAAAAACACTAAGCTGCTAATACAAAGTTTTCTGCAGTCTACTTCACAAGTACATTGTGAATATTTAAAGTGCAAAGGTGCAAAATCTGTTAAAACCAACCTGGGATTAGAATTTAGAAAGTTAGAGAGCAGCCATTTTAAAGCTGCTTTAATGAATGTTTTCCTGTAAACAACAGGCCAGCTGACTAAATGTAATGTGAAAGGGGTCACTCACAGTAATGAATTATAAACCAGACTCCTCTCAGCTTTATGGATCATTTTAGCATCTTTCAGCCAACTGCTTTGGTTTACTGGCACAAACGTCCCTGATCATGTTCACTCTCAGCAAACAGCACAAAACAGTTGAAAGACAAAGCTTTCAAACCAAACAAACAAACCAGAGCTAAAAGGAACACAGGACATACATTAATCATGTGGCCAGAAACATGAACATAAATACATGTTAATGTTGCTGCAGATCAGCTGAATGTGTTAGTCTATGCTGTTAACAGCTTACTGTGCTGCTCCCATGTAGCCAAATCAATCATTTTATTCAGGTTTAATAAGCACTAAATCGTAAAAATTCCAAACATTCTATGGTTCCAGCTCCTCTAATGTGAGGATTTTCTGCTTTTCTCTGTTCTATATGACAGTAAAAATAATTGTCTGTGGGTTCTGGACTGTTGGGCCAGCAATTAGAGGACATCAAAATGGGCCCTGGGAAAGTGTGGTGGTATTTCTTTGTTTTTCTGACTTTTTAAGAACTAAATTGTCAAGTAAAAAAAAAAAACCCAAAAAAAGGGGGGTGTATATTTTAAATAATAAAAATTATTTTAGTTTCAGCCCTGTCTGAAATTACCTCCTTATAGGATCTGCGACTGCTCTTTCAACGCAGGAAAATGAAAGAGGCCTCAGGCACAGGCGCTGGGCCACAGGAGTCGTTCTGTTTACCTCCACTGTCTCTTCCTATCCTCCGCTTTGACTCTCAAACAAACACCTTTGCAGCTCATTTAGACATGCAGTCGAGGAGGCAGACAGCATAAACCGCTTCCTCCGCTGGTGAAAGAAACTGCAAAGCATCAAAGGCTGCGCCTCAGCCACGGCGGGCCCCACCCCAAGACCGGGAAGCAAAGCCAGCACAGACAAGCAGGGTGTGGGACAAATGGAAGGCAATGCAACTGGCAGGCATTTACCTTAATGACCTGAATTACTCTCATCATCCTCCCTTTTAAACACACACCAGGCTGCTCATTAGGCCACTCGTCACGGCAGAACAAAGACCACCACCGTGTGTGTGCGTGTGTGTGTGTGTGTATTTGTGAGGGGAGGGTGTTTGTCTTCGTGTCTGCGTCCTGGTCTTTGTCCGAGTGCATACTGAGGTCCCTGTCACTCACTCACACTCACACACACACACACACACACACACACACAGCACACTTCTGGAGATAAGGGATCGATTGGCCGATGGGCCGTCCTACAAAGGGACCAGTCAAGCCGAAAGCTGTATCAATCAGTCACTTGGGGGTGTGTGTGTGTGTGTGTGTGTGTTCGGTGGGGGGGTGAGGACTGAGGGAGGGGGATCTGGCTCCATCTTACACCCACTGATCTAATAGCCCCCCCCGGCCCCCCTTGCTGTTTTATGAAGCAGAGAGCAAAAGAAAAATGGCTCCAGGCAGCCGGCCAACACAGCGCAATAAAACAAAATTCTCACTCTGGCCAGCTTTCATTTCTTCGCCTTTCCACTTCTACAAAACACACAGACTGGAGGGGTGGAAGAAGTTGAAATGTGAGCTCTTTGTTTTGCTTGGTTGCAGTGTTACTAACCCCGAAAGTGAGGATTACCTGCTGATGCTTTCATTTTATTTCCAGCGAGGTATAAAACAGCAAACATCTAACTTCAAGATGCTGCCTATGTCGCTCAAATGAGATCCAGCTGTTGCTGAATTTGATTAAAACCCGAATTTGTAAATTGACTCTGTTGATTTGTTTCTTTTGACGAGGGCAAGCTGGTTCACGCTGGTCTTCACATTCGAGAAAGTTATTCAAACATCACTCAGGAATTCCAGGCCAGAGACCCGCAACAGCTGGCTGTCGGCTTGTCCCCGCCCAGCTCTCTCTCTCTCACACACACACAAGCACAAACACACACACGCACACACACCACATGCTTGCACACACGCAGCATACGCCTCACTCACGCCTGACTGCTGTGCTATTCACTGCTTGGGCATTGATGGATGGGAAAGTGGGTTTGTTTACACACACTTTAGCACACATTTAAGCACACACACACACACACACACACAGAGGGGATGCAGCAGCTGGTTTGGACCTTGAGCACAAAGTCCAACCAACAAGCGATAAAAGCCACAGAGTCAGCGAGTACACGTGTTGCACAACAAAACTTTCCCAAAAACCCCAATAGGGAGATTTTCAAAGTGTGGTCTCCAGATGTATGAATATTCGCTCCACTGAGCCTGTCATTATCTTTCCTTTCCTGTTTCTGCTTTGGATTTTCTCAGCTGGAAAGAATTCATACATCAAATGCAGCACTTTGATGCATTTCTGTGTTAACATTTGGCTATGACACGAACCATTTCTCTGTAGGTAAAAGGCGCAACGCTTTCACCGTCTGAGGGGAAAACGCGTCTGGCTTGTAGGAGCAGCAACTCCAGACTATGAGAAAGGATTAGCCCAGCTTTATTGATTAAAATGGGTCACAGATTAATTTGATTATTCAAAAATGCAAGCCTGAGCCTCTTAATATTTCCACAGTTTAGACATTTTGAGGGAAATACCTCAGAATCAGTGTTAATTTACAAAGATATGGGCACAGGAAATGTTAGATCTGATCATCTAATCTGGAAGAAGAGCAGTTCAGGGGTCACAGGAGGTTTGAGCAAGAGACCCGCATGTTTGGACATGCCTGGACTTTTCACCGGACCTGATGTGCAGTGACGCACCAACATGCAGCATACAAGAGAGGAGATGGGGGGGCAAAATTACCTGACGTGTCCCACAAACTGAGCTCAATCCTCTGTGTGTCGATTTCAAAACTGGCTGTGTAGTTTTCAAACACCGTGGGGACGTAGCTCTGCAAGGAAAAACAAAATTGAAAGCACGTCAGGCAGAAAATTAGGTGTTTAAACTTTGATGAAAATAAAACATCGAGCTTGTAAACAGGAGGGATGCCACAACTACCTGCAGTCACGATAACCTTTACAACAACTGGCCACAAGAGTCAGCCTGCACTGCAACCCACACCAATATCCATGCATCACATAGGTAAAGCATGTCCTTCACCATCAGTGGAGCATTAACCCCTCAGGCACCTCCATCTCCATAAAAATCTGACGTTTGATCATTACAGCCCTGTGTGTTATTATAACCAGGTTAATTAGCATCATGTTCTTCAGTGTGCAGGGTCTCACCTCAGGGAAACAGTCCTTGGCGAACACGTGAAGCAGGGCAGTCTTCCCGCACTGGCTGTCTCCCACCACCACTATCTTACACTTCACACTCTGACTGGGATCCATGCCGGATTTCAGAGATAATTTCTGACACGAGCGTCTCTCCTTCATTGATTTCAGCCGGGATTAAGTATAAAAAAATGAGTCCAGTCCCTGTGTGTGCGTAAAGCGTCGAGATGGATAGCGACAGATGCCGTCGCGGTGCCTCCCAACTTGCCTGCCTGCCTCCCCCCCTGCGTCTCCGCCTGTTCTGAGCCGGTAAATGCCATTTGCTTGTATTTATAACGTCGCAGGAGCCAATGGCAGCAGTCAGGACGAGGCTCGTCCCTCCCGCGAGCCTCCACACGGCAGCCCGCCGGACGTGCGCTCCTCCGCGATGGCGCCCCCGTTTGGACTACACTCTCATAGCAACTTTGAGACGAAGTACATGAAAGATAATTAACATTATACCGTACAGAAGACATGTACATTTTTGAGGTCTAAAGTCGTGGATTTGTGGTTGTTGAGAAGCGAAAACACTGGATAAAAACAAAATATGAGAAGATAAAATCGCAGGAGAGTAGGTAGCTTATATAAATCATAATTTAGTCATGACTTGTTGTTGAAAGCAGCATTGGCCTTTTATAAAGAACCAAGGACAGACACTGTAACACTATGAACCTCAGTGTGTCAAGAACTCAAGTAATGCATTTAAGGGAGGGTTGCAAGTATTTAAAATGAAAAATAGCAATTGTCTTTTCTCATACTACATGACAACAAAAAGGGAAAGATGTCAAATTATAATCCAAGCATATTATTTAATGCAGATTCCTTAAAAAAAAAAAGGTTTAAACATGAATCAAATGGATGTGTTTGTGGAAAACATTCCCACCATGAGATGAATTTTATTTCCCCAGGAAATTAAGGGGGGCTCTTCCTCTTTCTGAGTTTCCACTGACTGTTAGAATTGTTTATGTTTTATGCTCATTTCTCTCAGCTCTTGGAGACAATGAGTCCTCAGGCTGCTCGTTAGCTGAAGATTATGAGCAGGTATTGATTGAGTCAGCCACAAAGAGGATTCTCTTCAGGAGCAAGCAAATCTGAAATCTTCACTACATGGAAAACCAATAAATCCAGTGAATCCAGTACCAGATGCTGCCTGTTTCCAGTGAGCAGCTGCCATAGTTTCCACTGAGGATTCTCTCAGCACCGGTGAGCGATACACATACATGCAGCCAGAGAGAAACCACATTATCTTTCATCCAGACCCTTATGAGAAGACACAGGGAAAAGAGAAAAAAAAATGAAAGCTAGATTTCCCTATGGCTTCGATAATGCACCACATTCACATTTTTCTATCTTTTTTTCAGAGTGTGAACAGGCCCCCTTATGGTCTCAAGGCCTCATCTCTCAGCCCTCAGGCTACCTTCCCTGACACGGCATCGCCGCTAATTTTACAAAAAATGGGGAAAACAGCAGCGTTGCGCATCATCTCTCCCCTCTGTGACTGAGTGATTGGACTCTCGGTGTTGCTGGCAGCGTTTCTACAGTGAGACAGCTCCACCCTGCAGGCTGTGTGGTGGGAGTCCCGTCTGTTGTGTGGGAGCTCTGCCTCCAGGACACAACACTGCCAGGGGGATTTTACACACTATAACGCTGCGCTTTGGCTGCCATCTCTGTACCATATGCATTTGACCTCATTCAAATTCTGCCTGGATCAGAACACCGTAGAGCTTTTACCTGCATGGGGTGCAAAACACTCATTATGTACCTTTGGTTTTGTCCATTTTTAATGTTTTATTTTCATATATGCTCCTCGTGTTATCCTGTGTCCTTCCTCTGATCTTTATCATTTCTTTATGTTCAAATAAATCCAGTGCACTGAGCCTGAAAGGGCCATAACACAGGAGACAGTGAGCAAAACCACATTAAGTGAGGTGTTTACACACTGTGCCCCTGTGCCCTTTTATTCAGGATGACTGCCTGTGTGTGTGTGGGAGATGCACTCTGCTATAGCCTGCAGCATTGCCAATCTCACTTGGGTGCAGCCACACATTCAGGGCCAAAGTGAGACTGTGCACACTGCTAAAGGAAAATTTCGCCATTTTACTTTGAAGACACCATCAGTTTGTGGTGGATTTATTTTACACATGTCGGTCTTAATTTTTGTGCTCACTGTTCAGACCATCATTTAGTATTCTTGACAATAAACTGGGTCTTCATGTTGACAGGATCGGCACATAAGCACAGTTGCCCAAATACTGTACATGGTTCCCAGAATAGAAATGAGGGTACCACCTGTTTTTGGTCACATGGTGCTGTCAACATCTTGTAAATTTCCGCGAGGGCATGCAAATATTAATTACTCCTGATCAGAGCTCATTTTCCTACAAGCCCCTAAACATTTACTGTATAGACACTGACTTTCAACTGCAGGAAACAGAAGCAGGCTAATCTTTTGAAGCTCCACAGTGGTCTAACTTTGGAAAGCATGTGGTTTAAGAGAACATGTAGCTCGGCGTCAGCTGCATTTCAGGGATGATCTTGAGGTATCCTTGACTGAAACGTCGATAAGCTCAAGTACTGTCCTTTGGGAACCCCTTTATGTATCAACCTACCATCTTCAATGCCTGTCACATACAATAAAGTAATGCAGGGATGCCCTTGGATAGCGAGGGATTTCTAGGCGCTCTAGTAAATGACAACTGTGTAAATGTAAGTCACTGAAGGCAAACAAAACCCTCTACTGAAAGACTTGGGAAGTGCAATTAAATTCCATTACATGACAACAAAATAATGATATACTGTACTTTCCAATTAATAAAATCTGAAGTGTAGATTCTGCATGAGATAAACACTGGATGACCTTGGTCTGTATTCCCATAATGCTTTATTATACAACTAGGTCAGCACACGTCTACCTTGCAGTATGTTTAAAGAAGTCCAATGTGTTGGCATGGTGAGAAAAAGATAAGGGCTGCTAACATTAAATCACCAACAGAAATTTTTAAAGCTATAAATAATCAGAATTATTCATACTGAAAATCCCTTACAGCAGCAACACTGTAGTTTCCACTGACAAACACGTGTGTGTGTTTGCTATCTCTAATACCCGTCACAGTTCAGGTCTCGGTCACACGCCGGGTGCACGTAACTCTTCCTGTATGTGAAAGCTTCTTGGAGCACAGAATGGGATACTGCTGCAACCACTTCCAGAAATATTAGGCAACTGCAGGTAAGCATTTGAAAAAAGTACGATTGTTTCTTACTGTTTCTCACTCTCCAAACAGGTCAGAGGATGATTAAGAATGAGTAAAAAAAGGCAGAATTTGATCCAGATCTGAAGGGGTTTGGTTTTAGCCAGCGGGCCAGCAGTGCCGGAGGTGTGTGACGAGTCTAGGTCACTGGGCCGCTCCGCCTCTGCCCTGACAGCATGCTGCCCCACAGTTATCTCTGTCGACGTGCATTCAATCAGCCGGGCACTGACATTTACTGCTGGGGCAAACGCAGCACACATTCACTCGTTTCGGTTTGAGAGGAATTTCCTCGACGGTGAGTCACCGTGACTGGGAAATTAAGGGCAGATTCAAAACAGTTCAGGGAGAAACAACAATCGATGTGTCTTTTGTTCTTCATTCAAAAACAAGTGCAAGTACCATGATTTGTAGTACATTTTTGCTGCCATCTTGGCTCTGGTACCCAGACTTTTATGATGGAAAAAATTAAACACAGACATGATTAATTCCAGATCATTTTTAGTCAAAACTAACTTTAAATCAGCCTTTAACTGCCCTGTCCTCTGTGTCACGGCTATGAGTACGATTAAACTTCAAAGTGCCTGTGTAAAATAAAATACATTTTGTTAAACACAAGATGTCAGGGAGCTGTTTGACCTCTCGCAGTATTCCGTTTAACTGGCCCTGCTCTCGCTTCTCAGCCTTGATCTTTGGCTGACAGCAGCAGGGGGGTGCAGCCTGAAAATGTTCTTGTTTCAGAACAAGAAGAGGTGTCATTTCACACCAGCTGAGCTAGAGACTGACCCTTATGTGAGCGTGTGAACACAAGCCTGTAGGTCTTTACACACAAATGCATTTTCCTAAGTGTAATTTGCACGGAGAGTAAGTGCTTCAACCAAATGTTACATTTAAAGCGACTTCACTGCAATTATTATAATGTTACTCCAGTGACACGGTGTCATTTGAAATATGTCCTATGGTAGGAACAGAACTCTTTGCTATGCTGTTGCTTTACGCCTTAACTTAGCTTATCTTAGCTTATTCTTGAAAATGCACGACTGAAAATGCTAAACTGAAAGCTAAATCAACGTTGTTATCAAAACACAACACAGTAACATTTCTGTAATCTACATTTCGTGACAATTTGTTGGCTCTGGTATAATATAAATGGAGTGTGGATTGGAACATAGTGAAAATCACTGAACAACAACTCCAGGAAGATTTCCAAAATTCCTTTAGTATTAAAAATGTCTCATTAAAGTGCTTTTTTTCCCTTCCTCTTTCCAGAACTGCTCTGTTCTTTCGTTTTCATCTCCAGTCACACAGAAGCAAAACAAGCAGAGAATAACATCCACACCTTGTTTTACACATTGATGATTTGTTCATTTTCTAATGTAAACTCTGTTGTGGCTGCTGTGTTGAAATCACTGAGAATCTTTTAATCTGCATATCCAGTAAATATGAGTAATCGTTTATCCAGGGTTAATCTCGCAAAAACTTTTTCTGGGACTACACAGTTTTACCGAATACTGCATGAGTCACTTGGTATCATTCAGCATTACATCAGCTAAAAATAAAGCACCATTGCCAAAATACCTCATCATTTGACTGGTAAACAGCCAACGGGGCGCTCTCACACTTCTTGTAAAATCAAGAGGATTACAAAACAAGTCAGTTTTACATTCTTGGGGTTTCTAGTGCATGAAATGGTGGTAACTGACTGGAACCCCATAATGAATCTTAATAAGCTCCGGCTCCTTTTCCTCCCCCCTTTGGCGTACAAACACATGATATTTTATTTTAATAAACCATTAGCTTAACATCCTCCACCGAGCGTACTGTAGGGCAGCGAGGGCACGGCGCACACATGGGCGTGCACAGATGGAGGAGAAAGGCAATGACGCGTCAGACAGAGTACAGTAAGTCTGTCGAGTGTCTGCCGTCAGTCATTAGGTCTGTTCAGGCATGGATACACACACTGATGTAATGAGACACAGTGGATGTGTTCAGTGTGTGTGAGTGTTTCATAGACTGAAAGACGAATCATTCCAGGGATGACCTCCTTCTTCAGGGAAGTTTATGTATGTATGCATATGTGCGTGCGTGTGTGTGCGCGCTCCTGCATGTTTGGGACTTAATGGCGCATGAAATTATGTCTTCATTAGCGTCTCCTCAAGATAAACCACATGATAGGACAATAATCATATCTGTCAGTAACACGACAGAAACAAAGGATATTCATGGGTTTAATCATTAAATGACAGTGAAAAGATTATTAAAGGCTTTTGTATCTTACACCTGTCCCCATGTGATCATCAACACACACACACACACAGAAAAAAAAGCTTAATATCTTTAAAAATGTCAGCGTGCAGGCTTTGCTGTTTGTCCCAGCTGTTTTGCTGCTTCTTGACTATTTTTAGTGGGGTTGTGAACGCATTTGGTTCATAAATTATAATTTTTTTCTTCCTTCCAGGACTACCAGGAAGTGCTAAAGTTATCTACTGCCAGACAAAACAATGAAATGTGTACTGAACAGGTCAAGCAGCTCAGTCGACTCAGAGATTTGGGTGCTTAGTTAATATAGTTGGTAATTATTGTCTTGTAAAAAAGCTTGTTAATGAATATGTTTCACTGATGAATGAAAGCTGCCCATTACACCCCAATTACAATTCTGCAGTCTTGTAGTCTGGGATCCAAAGCGATGCCTGCTGTAATTCCTCATGATCCTCGGAAATGTGCGGCTGCTGTGAAAGGATGTGGGTTTTTTTTAACTAACAACCGTGTGCAGACCCACCACAGCCACCCCGATGAGTCAGATCACATCACAGGGTGAACCAGATCTGAGGCGGTGTGTGTGTGTGTGTGTGTGAGATGTGTGAGGTAGAGATGAGAGTGACAGCCAGGAAACAGCCTCCGGTGTCATCCAGCTCTTTATCACAGCAACAGCAAATGAGAAGCTCCATATGTGTAGCGGTGAACCTAATGTCAGGACTGAAGTCTGCCCTCAGAGCTCAAATACACAAAAGAGATAATGCGAGCACTGGTGTCATCATGAAATATGAATTACAATTGATTGATGTGAATGCTGCTATGATATTTGTTTTTTGACATGTGCTCACATGGCTTTCAGGTGACAAAATGTGCCCCTCCTGGCTGCTGCACCGAAGGCTCTCAGCTGTTAATGCCAGACATTAACTGACTGTATTTCAAATGACCAGGGGTACCATGCAGCTCATGTGTTTGAGGAATATTAGGGTTGACACGAGCAAATTGATCTCATCATAAAGACAGTCAATTATGTTATTATGCAAGATTAAACATCTAATGTTCATCTGGATACTGGTCAATTAAAAGAAAGGCAGGAGAGAAGTGTCTTTCCCAAAATGTCAAACCATTCCTTTAATAAAGGCCAACTTACCCTCCCTCTCCTGCTTTGGCTGCTACATTCACCTTCAGAGCACACGCAGGTCAGCACCTATGCAGAACCATAAATTGATTGATGAGATTAGTAAAAAGTGCCAGCACTGTTTGTCATGCAGGACAGAAAGCTAACATTCTCACAGACTTTGATTGGGGGGTTCACAGAAGCAAGAAGTAAGAAACCAGCCTTCTAAAACTCTAAAAAAAAGGCCTCTACACCCCAAACTAAAATAACTTTCTCAGAAATTTAATGTTCTGGCTAAATATAGCGAACAACCAGGCCACCACTCTGGCCCATATATGTACTAACTTTCCGACAGACCTATATGGAAGTGTCAGACATGCTGCTGGGAGATTTCAGAGCCTCTGCAGGGTAATGATGTGTTAAAGTACACCGTGAACCGTCTGACAAGACACTTCTGTAGACAGACTCTAAATTATTAAGGTTCGATTATAAACTTTCTCAGTGTCACTGCTGCACTTTGTCTTTACAGTTTGTTGCCCTAGGAATTAGATTTTTTTCCACAGCAGACATTCTGACATGTCCCAGTAGGCAAATCACAGGTCTAAATAATAAAACGATGGCTGAATTCCATTTAGCTTCTTCTCACTGTCACATTGTCTTGGTTTACTGCGGAAGCTAACAGTAAAACAAACAGAGAAAAGAAGAAAATCCTTGCTTTTGAGAGGCTATAACCTGCAGATATTTCTGTCTGACTTAAACATTGGAAATTAATTTTCAGTTGATCTCGACCATCAGGACCAGAGACAAATTCAAATGCATATGGTGTTGAAGTTGAATAAAAACTTGACCTGACACAAATCGATTGCTCCACTAAATGACTTAACGCTGCTGTTTATTGGGAAAATGTTAGAAAGTGAAAAGTGGAGCATCTCTGCTGTCCAGATTCCTCACTGTGGTGAGCCACACAGTCAGATGAGAGCATCACAGAGCCTCCTTCTCTTTGTCAGCGTTGTGGTGATGTTCATGCAATCTTTGGAGCTCTTCCACCAGCCTGCAACCCCCACCCACCCCGCCCCAACCAACTGGCAACTGTGGTCTGGAAAATCAGCACCAGACATGGCGAGGATGCTGTGCGCTAAGCCAAACCGTAACGCTGCCCAAACGGATGGAGGGAGCTCAGGAGGGGGATGGGTGAGGAAGAAGAGTAGGAGGAGGAGGTGTGATTGGGTCAGCATCTGTGAGTGCGCATTTATGTGCAGGAATATGGGAATCCTGCATGGAGAGATGCGAATACATGGATTGCTCATTGTCTGCACACACACAACAGTTTGTATAAGACGAGAATGAAAGCTTGGCATGGACATCAGATGATGACACGCTGACCCTTTGAAGGCTCTGTCTTTCTGGGCTTCTGCTGAAGCTTCCTGAAAGGGAAAGAGTAGCTAAATCACAGTGTGTTGTGGGTTACTTTCAGCCACTATGGTTGTGTTTGCTGGGATTTTGAGGCTTTGGGAAGGAGGGAGGGGGTTCATCCAAGCATTTCTTTGATCTACAGAAGTGGCCTGAGGTCTAAGCAGCCTGCTGTGAGCGGGGCGCTGGGTGGAGGTGTGTGTGTGTGTGTGTGTGTGTGTGTGTGTGTATGCGTGTGTGTGTAATTCAACATATAAAAACCAAGTTTACATATGAAAACTCTACAGTGCAAAACACTGCATGAGAAGGTAATTCTTTTAATGAGATTATGTGGCAGTGGCAGGTGAGATTGATATGAGACACTGTTTAGTTCTTAAATCACACTTGTGCTCACACCTTTGTGTTATAAACACCATCACTCTCACTCACATTTTCTCACATACACTATTAAATGTGAGACAGAATAGTGGTGCGTATGACAGAGAGTTAAACTGTTTATAAGAAAAAAAACTGATGGTGTGAGTATGAAGAGTCCAAGAGGGAAGAGCGGTGTGCGTGAAATAGAATTACGGTCTGTGCATGTGTGTGAGACAGTATGATAACATATGAGCATGAAGGCGACGTACAGGAGATAGTCAATAACCATGAGACCACAGCAAAGAAGACATGCAGATATAATCAATTACTTTCCACTGAACATGAGGGTAAAGCTACTCTGTGGAGGATTTCACCACCAGTAGTGCTGGAGGGCAGCGGTTTTAAGGGCGTGTCCCTCTTTGTATCGTACAGAAGGACACAAGTATGCGACCATCCAACTAGACATGTTGGCAGCACGCAAAGAAGAACGGCAATCTGCAATGGCGGCAAAGAAGGTTTGTTAAAAGTCAGCTTTGTACATGGTGTGTGAGGAAGGAAATGAGGACGGGAAGCTTAAGTTCATCTTGTCGAATTCTTCAGTTTGTACATATTTTCACATAATAATATCATGTACATATTAGAATTAAGGTTTGTGGTGTTAATAGGAGGTTATGAAGCTGTGTATGATTTATGACCGGGATGAGAATAAACATGAAGATTACAGGCTCTGTTTAGGACGGGACGAGGCGAGGAGAAGCACTTTACCTTGCAGAGGTGGGAATGCACAGGGAAAGTGCATTAATGCAGTATATGGGAGGAGGCAGCCTGAGCAAACAAAGAGGGATTCCTCATAAAACGAGGGTGATATCACACAGAGGACATGTGACACAATTGCGAATGAAGCAGAGCGTTGGTGGGCCTGGGGTGTAACCAAGAGGGGGAAATGCCACTTGTCTCCCCTCGATTTCGGTCTGTATCCACTTATGAAACTCCCATAAAACCAATAATGTCGAGCAGATGGAGACATTTTACCCGTGAGCTAACAATATAGAAAGCACAGTATGTCGAGAATGCCTTTGATCAAGGCTTTATGAAGGAGACGGCCGCTTTGATGATTTTGCTGACATTTCCAGGAGACTTTAAAGACTCGAGTCAGGCTAATCAAATCAGTGTGCCTTCTCCCTCTCTCCGAGGTTAAGTAGCATGTATGCGGCCAGCCTCTCAGGAGTTTGGTTTTTATGGTTTGGAGATGAGGAGACATTGTGTCTAAGTGTTTTTTAAATTAATGAAAAGCTGTTGGCATTTTCTGCACAGACACAAATCCTCCTGCAGACTTCTTAATGTGAATGAGATGCACGATTGCAAGTTTTGCAAAGCAACTTGTATCTAAAGCTTTTAAGTAAATGTGCTAGAGGAAAAAAAAATAAACATTTGGCTCCAAAGTGTAGTACAAAAGTATAAAATAGCATAAAATGGAAATGCTCAA
The DNA here is from genome assembly GCF_020382885.2 of Scatophagus argus. Lineage (NCBI taxonomy): Eukaryota > Metazoa > Chordata > Actinopteri > Scatophagidae > Scatophagus > Scatophagus argus. The sequence goes on from NC_058516.1 coordinate 7,311,222, forward strand.
GTACTATTACCTCACAATTGCACTTGTACTGTAAAATATAGATTTTTTCTGCACTGATCATTACATTTTCAAATATTACGCACAGAATGCATCATATACTATGCTATATTTAGCTCTGACCCACTGACTGTATGACTGGTTGGCTTACATGATCTCTTTGAATGTATTTCTGGAGGACTCTGAATGTGTCTCATTCTTCGTCTGAGCGTTAACATCTCAGTTAAAGCCAGCGCCATTCATCTTCACCGCGCCACTGATTCCAGATGCCGACAGCATACAAATGCACTCGTCGCACACACCTGCATGTGCAAACACACCCATGCTGAGCGGCTCAGTACAGGCCACTAATGTATTCACAAGCTTTTCTTACATGCAGAGGCCCCTCTCTTCTCCATCTGTCCCTTTCTGCTCTTACCACTTGGTCCAGACAAACCTAAAGCAGTCGGTTAATGCTGGTGTGGATGTGATATACTGGGATTCATTTAGTGTTATCTGTTCCCAGAATAATTATGTAAATCTTCCCATTGTTAAGAGGAACAGGATTCCTTGGACTTCTCTGGCTGTCACAGATACTTAACTGGCCAAGTTCTCTCTTTCTTGGGTGCAGCTCATTGCACTACTTTACACCGTGTAATTGAACTCACCACGGCGATTACACAATCTGAACCTTCACACTGTCCAAGGTTTTGTTATCAACCTGGGGCCCTATCAGGGTCAGTGCAGCAAGGGTAATGGCAGTGATGGTGTTACTGATGCCATTTCTGTCTGGGCTTCAATTTTGAAAATGTCCAGGCTGTTGTACAGGTGCTTTCACACCAGTCTGAATTACTAGATCTTTTTCTAGACTATTTTCACCTCATGGACTCATCCACATACAGCTTAAATTAAGACAGAGTGCCTCAAATAAACCAGAGTCCCACCAATCATCTGATGCCATGTTGTGCCACCTCTGTGTCCTCTGGTATCTTTTGTCAGCTAATGGAGCTGAGAGAAGAGGGCTGATATTGAGAAGCTCTCCCACAAGGCAGCATAACCAATCATATGATACTGTGGACCAGCTGCAAACGATCACAGCAGACAGTGAAACATTTCGGCTATAAAATCTAGCACTTTCTCTGCAAGGCTTTTACTTTCTTTATACTGTGATTTCTATCTCCCAAAGGACATGCAGCACTTTCGCCACAGGCACGAAGCTACCATCCCTTAATCGACACCTTTAGAAGGAAAGTTGACAATTATACATCATGGAAATCACTGTTTTCACACTGCCTGAGATTGTATGCTGCCAGCTCCAGCCTGCCTTGGCTGCCCCCTGTCCCTGAAGACCCAAGTGCAACATAATAGTTCTGAATTCAGGGGGGAACACATGTGTCGTCCATGTGTCGACTGCTGCGGCCTGCGGTGTCGTGGTTTAACAGGCAGTCACGTTTCTTCTTCACGCCCTACTGACTGCAAGCTTTTTGAAAGACTGATCATTATACTGACACTTCCTGGATGGGCTCATAACCAAGCTGATGGTGGGGGTGGGGGGTGCTGTAGATGTGAGAAAGACGGAGCGGATGATGTGCAGTAGGTTGGGAACTTATTGCATGGGTCTTGTTTTCAGGGATCTGGTCCTGGTTTTATTAACCATGAAGTGGACATATTATCAACACTTCTTTATTTGCAAGTAAAACTCAAAGTGAGTGTCCCCGTAACAGAGCCACAACTGCATCCTCTTGCTGTGGATATTAAATACTACACGGGCACTTTATAAAATGTGTTGCTGATGATATGACACTGAAAGAAGCTGCGCAAAATTTGAGCAAATTAAAATACATGAAATTATCTGGCCATATCTCTCAGGGATATACCACATATATACTGTTTGTAGAATGTTGGGGTAATAGGCTATTGAGTGGATGGTGTGATGATGGGAATGCGGGACAGGTGTGTAGGGAAGTGCAAGGTCACGTGACTGGCAACGGTGGGAAATTCGCTGAAAGCAATTGGCGGAGAGATGGGAATCGACAGCATTCAAAAGAATAAGAGGAAGACAGAAAAGGTTTCAACATGACAGTTTCTGTCTCCCCGTCCAATCTGGCAAAGGTTAAAAGCACCCAGAAAATAGAATTTAATGGTGCCTCATACATAATTAAAGGTGCCCCAATCAATATTTTCATATTAACAATAGAATAAATCACTACATGTAATCTGAGAGGCGCCCTTTGTAGTGCTGAACCCACAGAGAATCATAACCTAACGCTGCGGTTCCCCTCAGCTCTGCAGAGCGTTTAACACCTTTAAGCTCTTTGTTTTGCTCAGATGGTCTGCAGATTCACTCACCGCTCTCCTTAACCTAATGTTTTAGCTGCAGCACGCAGGTGCAAAATAGCGTCGACAGAAAAAAAGAGGCACACACCAGCAGACAAACTGAGGAGCAGGATGTGGTTTTGAAAAGATGGAATATGAGACTTACATCCATCAGGTGACCAGGAACATGACTGCAGCTGAAAACGAACGAGACTGCAGGATGTATCTGCTGGATGGGTAAACGGACAGCTGTTTGCCCTCTTCAGTTAGGTTATACTGATTGTTGGTGTTTACAGCTCGCTCTGCTGCCCCCAAGAGGCCAAAAATGTAATAACGCTACTTCATACGGCCATATCATACAGTAATAATGCATTTTGAAAGAACAGTTCAACATATTGGAGAGTCTTCAGTGTGTCTCTGTCCTACGTTAAAAAATTCACCTGTAAAGCTCACAAGCTGACACAGTGTGTCCTGTTCATTTAGAAATGAAAGAGTTCTAGGACAAAACTTCCTGTAAAAACACAAACTGCTGCCTTTCCAGTTTGACTTGTGTGTGGATGAAATGCAATACAAGTTAATTCATTACCTTTAGAGGTGCTGGAAGGAAGCCTGGATGAAGGCCTGCCGGGCGTTTCCTCCTGTTTCCAGTCTTCACAGTGTGCTGAAACAGGAGACTGGCATCAGTATTTCCATTTAACTCTCCGCGAAAAAGACATCAAATATTACTTTCCAAAATTTTAAGGTTACTTACTATTAAGATAAGATAATCTTTTGTTGAGCCCCAGTGAGGAAATTCAAGTATTCAAATTAAGTAACTGACTATCAATTAAGTTCAAAAATCAAATTAATTTACTATTAATAAAGACAGTGAAGGCTGTTAGGACTATTTCTGTTTAGTATTTGGAGTAAATACCACCACAATGAATGAGATCACTGGGTTGACACACACATCAATCATTAGTCACACATTTGCAAAATTCAAGGGGATTTCTTCTGCTTACATTGTGGGTCATATGTTGTGAGACCAATTAAACGCAATTCATCCTTCTTCCTCAGCTAACACACATTAAACCATGTCGTTCTTGGTCTGTTGCCCCCAATTTCTCCTACAAGGCTCTTCCATCACAGCCCTCTAATACCCATACAACATTTAGGGAGAGCAGTAGGGGGAACACAGCTCACATCCCTCCCCACTTTCCCCCTCCTGGGCAGGGTGATGGTCTGTAAAGAGAACCATTAAGACGCAATTTGTGTCTGTAACACACACACATTGCCTGGAGAAGACTATTCATCACGAGCAGCCCATTTCTCACTGTGAAAACAGATTACACAGAGGCTCCCTGCTTGTCGGCATGACCGCTGAACTCCAGTACATGCTCAGGAATAAAACAATGGGTGGTCTGGAGGTACCTTAAACTCTGTGGCTGCATTCTGAGAAAATGGGGCCCTGGTCACCTCCTACACAGGAGCATCATTTGAAGTGGTTTGAGGGTCTTGCTCTGTCATTTCTTTCCACTTATTTTGCAGTCACTTTATGTCTCTTTGTGATCATTTTGTGTCTGTAGTCTTTCAGTGGTACTTTATTGTAGTCTTTTTTTTCTCTTTCTGGCCATTTGGATTTCATCATACAAGTTTTGCATCTCTTTCTGGTTGTCCTACATCTCTTTATATATCTGGATTGCATGCCTTTGTGCAGACAGGCCCGGTCCAACCCAAGTTTGATCCCCATCAGATCCTGTCCCTAATGAAACGTCCTTGTGGGAGGCACTGGGGCTTCCTTTTCTGGCCTGCTGCAGCTCTTGACCTCCATCATGAAAGACGCACATTTAATATATTCAAAAACGCAGTAACCTAATTATACTTTATGCATAAAGAGGAGAACAAATGAAATGGGTGTGATGGAAGAACCAGTGTGAGGACCATTTCAGGGAAAATATGACTGCTTTCTGCTCGTTGACCCTCCCTTCTGCTTGACCACAATAACCTCCACCCCCACTCGAATAATGGCTAATTGCTCAGGACGTGCCATCAAAGGGGCAGCAGAGAGGTCTGGGTGTTAAGAAGCAGTGCTCTCTGCTTGTCTTTGATGAAGGGTCCTTCTGTCAAAAATGTAATTCCTCCTTCCTCCTGGATGTTTTCATTGTATTTGAGAGCCTCCCCTAACGACGCCCAGCGCTGCAGCTCAGCAACCTCTTCCACTATGTTCCTATGGTAACAACCCAGAGTGTGTATGTGTGTTTGGGAGATGAGTGATTGTCTGTGTTTGTGTGTGTTCATTATGGTAGCGTGGCTTATTTTTACACAATGAATCAATTATCGAGGCTGTGGAGCGAGCTCATTTGAATAATCACATATGAAAAAAAAAGCTCTCTGCACAACATGATTTTACTGAGCATCTTCACACATCACATGTACAGATCAGTATTTCCCTTGGTGAAGGTGTGTGTGTGTGTGTGTGTGTGTGAAGAAGGGTTTATGATGGGACATCCAACTGACATCATTTGCCTGCCAATCTGCACCCCTCTTGCCAAAGCCAGCCTTTGTAATAGCTTCACTGAGCAGGGCGATGGCTTCTACAGTGTCTCTATTACTGAGCAATTAACCAGAGATTGTAGAAGAAAGCGCCATAGCGCCCCCTGCTGTCCAGTGTTGGTTCATGATTCTGATCAAAGCAAAACAAGGATTCATCAATATCACAGCAAAGTCATAAAAGTCTGAAAGAATATCTGTCTTTTGCTTAATCTTAATTAAGCTGGATGTTACTAGAACACCTGGGTGCACAATGTGACACTGTCACTATTTATGGCTTATTGTATATTGCAGTGTGGGACCTGGAAAAATCCAGCACAAATACTAGAATTAATTTTATAGTGAAACAGGAGACTGTGCAACAGTTCAAACTTTGGGAGATAAATATACTGAAACTGGATTGAAAAAAGGAATACAAAATCTAGAGAACTCAGACGCAGGTTTATGTACTGACAAAAGGTGATTATGTGAGACATGTTAGCATCTGTCATTTCTATTTTTAAATAGAAGTACATCTTTTGTTAATAAACATGTGAGGAGGTTAATTCAGACTTATCACTACCGCTGTGTGGATTAAAACCTGCTGTTTGAAGGCCTAATTATTAATCCATGCACAAACAAAAGGGAAGATGCACCACAGAAACAAAGAGAGAGCAAAGTATTTTTTATTTAATAAGAGCACTAAACTGAGTTTTCTGAGGCAAATGTGACTGGTACAGTATTCTTCATTTCTACAGTTGTAATTATTAGTCAGAATCGTAACACAGGAATGAAAACTGTTGTTGTAATGTAACCAAACAGTTGTTTGAGATGATGCACACTGTGTAAAGACAACAGCCAGCACAACAGCACCACCCTGTGCTCATTTGCAGAAATGCACTCATTAAATTTTACTCCCTCTGTGAGACGGTCAGGGCTTACTTGTCTTTGAGTTTAGCAATTTGATTCTCCACCTCCTTACAGAACAGATGACAAGATGTTGGAGGGCCAATGACTTTTATGCAAGATTCCTCAAAAATGTAAAGAACATCACTAAACAGGGAATTCACAATACTGCAGATCTGACTCAGTTTCTCAGGCTGCTGCTCCTCCTCATCATAGTAGACCTCATGAACTCTTAAGATTGACTGCCAATGCTCCACCAAAGTACTGAGCGTTTCCAATGCCAGCTGGATCCTTGAGGTGCTGATGGAGGATCGTTTCTCAGTCAACAATATCCGCATGAGGTCGGTTCCTTCGACACACTCAACAGATGCATCAAGACATCTTAAGCACCTGTCGAACTTCTTCTTGTCAAATTTTTCAATGTACCTGAGTGTGTATGAGTCGATCCAGATGCACGTATCCTCTGCACGCTCTGGACAGATTCCAGACAGCTGTTCCTTAGTGTCATTCTCAGAGGACCGTGAGACATCTTTAAGTTGAGTCTGGAGGAGCTTAGCAGTGACGGCTGAGCTGGTCTGGTCTGATTCCTTCAGATAGTCAGGGTTGCTGTAGTGGGAGCCCAAATGATTGTCTCCTCGGATCTTGGTTGCTGAAACCCTGCCTGGTCTAATGAGTTTTTGTGAAAAATTGTCTTCTTGTGGCTGTCCTGCTGATACAGCCTCTGCAGGGAGAAGGTCCTGGCCTGATAAGGAACATCTAATCCCTGCATTGATCTCCTCTCCGAGCACTTGTCTGACATTGGCTTTTGCTCGCTCTGTTCTACATTCTGTAGGCATCTGGAGCCAAACTCTCTGCTCCTCTTCATCACTGTCTGTGCTGTAAAAACTCCCTACAGCCAAACTCCTACAGGAAACTTTTTGCCTCAAGGAAGTGTTCTGAGCTGTAGCATTTGAAGGCAGGGTTTTGGCTTTAGTTGCCTCACCTGTGGTCTGCGGCGGTGTTGATAAGCTGTTTGAGCTCGCAGGCTCCAGCTTAGCTTTAGGACCGCTGCAGCTTACAGAGCCGACAAACTTGTGATGAGATATTACCCTCGGATTAAGAGGAGTTTCTTTTAGTTTAATGGCAGCAGTTTGGGCCCGTGAGACTGTGGATTTAAGACGGCTGGCTCTGCAGATGAGGTCCTCTCTCAGGGCCTGGACGGCAGAAAAGGGCCCCTCAATTGTGGCTTTCCTCTGCTGGAGCAGAGGCCGGAAACATAGAGACCTGTGAGCCGACTGCAGATTCCGAATGAGCGACGCTTGATCGTTGCCAAAAACGGAGAGATCGACCAAAGCATTGGCAACATAGAAGAACACCTGCAGGACAAGAATCCAATCAGATCAGTATTTTATTTCATCCGATAAAAACGTAAATTACGTAATTGTCAAAATTCTGGTATAAGAGATGATTTAAGTAACATTCCTCTACTCACATCTCTGCTGAAAGGGAACACTGTGAGAACATACTCCTCAGGAAACTCGATGTCCGCCATGATATGTTGCTCCTTTTGCACCACCCTCTCTGCATCTGCCAAGAGTACTGTACTGTTCTGCTGTGCTCTCTACCCATATCGACATTATGATGATGTTTGTCACAGCAAGTGCACAAAGCTGAAATCTACACATCATCTACCAGTCCGACGTCAGCCTGCTTAAGACACTCACGGCTGTGATACTATGACAAATTAAACCATTCATCAGTTTGGCACACATCCATGTAGGACTTACACTCAACCTCCCTGCATAACACACTGTTTAGGTGGTCCCCATGGGAAGCAATTACTGCACAGAACAGGAGGTGTGTTTGACAATGACTGAAAGTGGAACTGCAGCTGGTTTGGGCCTTCATTTATTTTCACTTCATTTGGAGGGTTTGCACCTCTCACATCCAACTATCACATTCAAGTGACAGCCAATAAGCATCCAAATTTCTGAGAAACAAACACTCAACTACGCTTAAAACCCCCAGAAGCTTCTGACCGCCTGGATGGAAACATACTCCGTCTGTTGCCTGTTAAAATCATTTTAAAATCCATTTATCAATTTGTGACTGCATTTCCTGAGCCAGTTAAGTGTCCTTAATCTTCCTTGTGAACATTAATTTATGTGAAATGTAAAATATTGTAAAGAAACATCGATATATCACTATATAACTGGCAGAGTACGTTTTATTTATTTCCATAGAGAAGAGTGATGTCATTTCCGGCAACTATCTTATTATTGTGCAGAAGTGGCTCAATTTTGAAACTTAAAAACAGTTTCTGGAAGTACATTCACAACCAGTGGCCGGTTACTTATTCATATTTGAATATAGCGGTAATGTTAATACATGGCAGGCACAAACTGGGGCTACTGTAAAAGGGTTAGTCAACGTAAAATTTGAGAATTTTTAAATGGAGTTTGGCACGCTAACAACAAACTGCTGCTAACTTCTTAGCTTGTGATGCTCAAAGTTAGCACAACTTAACACACAAAGCTATCGTAGGGCTGTCGCCTGTGTTTACATACAACCTGTTTATTTACCTCTAGCTTCGTCGAAAGTAACAAACGCGACTCCGTCCATGTTGGTGGGATATTTGACCTGCTCGACGTCTCCTCCGTGACTCCTCCTGCGGCTTTGGAAGTGAATAATTAACTTGTCAATCATCCTGCTGGCGGGTAACACGTCGGGGACACCGGACACGACCACCGTCCTGCTTTCTTCCCAGGCGCTGGTCTCCATTCCGAACGCAAGACACGAAGCCTAGCAAACATCCAAGCTAACGGCTAACGCGCGTTTTTCACCCACGCTAAACGCCGTTACTATGCACGCGCACTCACGGTTACCTTAACAGTTATGTTTCTGTTTCCCTTCTGCTCTGCCTGTAGATTCGTTGCGGTCATATACTGTAGTAATACCATTTGTCCACTAGGCGCCCCTGTTTCTCCAGACTCCACTCACTCGCAAGAGGCTTTATTCAAAATGGCTAATTTATGCAGATGGAAATTAGACTACTAAACAGAGCAAATATCTCTGCAATGCCCAAAAGGCAGAGATACAAACTCCATGGCAACATTTTCCAAAGAGTTACCTCATCCACTGCTTTCACACACTGAAAGAACATCTTGCTTTGGGGGAACATTTCAGTACATACTTTCAAGTTTGCTGACCAGATTATTGCTCGCCTTTTACCTTGGAAAAAGTTATGTCAACACGTGTGGTGCAAACATTTATTGGTCAAACAAAAAAAAAAAAAAAAGAAAGAAAGAAAGAAAAGAGAAGCCACACCAGACACAACACCTATCATGATTCACACAAAAAATGTAAAAAAAAAAAAAAAGAAGCCGAGTGACAACCTCGATTGCATTTTTCTTGTGCATATAAACATTTTAATTAAATATAAAAGAAAGTGGCCTGGCAGAGTGCAACAAACAGGTACGAGGGGGGTTAATAAAAGAAAATCCAGGCCCTGACTGATACCAATCACATCCCCATCTCCTTCACTTCAGTGCAAATCCAACATTCACTGTGTATAAAAGTGACTTTAAATAATTCAGGTAGTATTATCTATTATTCAGTGTTTATTATTGTATGGGCTCACATGGTACAACTGCTGCTGCGTGTTACTGTTGGGAGCGTGTAAAACGAGACAAGGAACCCACTGTTGTGTACCTAAATGCCGATCAGTTTCGTGAGTCAGTGTCTGGGATCAAGCTAGGACACACAACATGGAAATACTGATGGATGTTAAATAAAACACTTGCTTTGATGTGAATGCTCAGTTTGAATGCAGTAATAAGGTACAGAGACCCGATTTCACATGTGTCATTTTCAAAAGTGGGCACAAAGACATTCTTGAACCAGTAACAAGGAGATTATGTGTATGTATGGTGCTCATACACCTGCTATTTTTTAAAAAAACACAGAGCCACAGTGGAGTCACTAACAGCTGGCAAATGAATCCCAAAATTCCACTTTTGAACAGACTTTTAGAAGAGAGAGGGGCCTTGAGTTAAGCTCAGCAGTCGTGGATGCACCTCACAAACAAAACCAAACAGGCAAGTGGTGCTCAGGTTCCACCCTGCTCGGACCTGCTGGCCAGAAAAAAAAATATGATTATAAAATGAACTAAAACTAAATAAAAGTGAACATTCATTCTGCAAATAATGGATATGGTTTTTGATTTGGACAGAGTCTGGGACCACGACAGTCCAGACTGAGGCAGCAGAGGCAGGAGGTCGGATGTGCGTTCGTGTGGCGCTCCTTAGGTGCACCGAGATCTTAGCAGCTATGAGCCGGCTTTGTCCGAGTCACGCGGCTCCCCTTTGTGTCTGGTACTAGTTCGGAGTTTAAAGGTGGCCTGGGGGCCGCTGCGGTGGAGCGCAGTGCTCGGGGCAGCAAATCTGGAGGGTAGCATGGTGAGGATGGAGTATGATGAGGCCAGGTTTCCGCCGGGAGCGTCTCTGGTTGTGTTGCACAGCCGGGGCCGACAGTCCGACAGCCGCTGGATCAATTCGCCCCCTTTGCAGAGGTCTGCCAGGAAGTGGTGGGAGTCTGTACAGCTGATCCCCTCCGGAGGGTCTGTCACTTCCAGGATCTGACTGCTCACTGCAGACAAACACACACACACACACACACACAGACAGCACTGTGAGCAGCAGAGCCAGTAAATAAAACAACTGTCATGGGTGAAGTGAAAAATCAGACCTGCACCATCGGGAGGCTTCAAAAACTGCTGCTATCAGCTTTCAAGCTTTAGGTGGACGGTCGAATGTGTCACGGCGAGCTCGAGCAAAATTGTGTCAAAAATATTACTCAAATTTTGTGTTGTTACTGTTTCTTGATAGGTTACATTATCAAAAAAAGGCACAGGTGTCCGTCTAAAAGCAAGTCAGCTTTTCTTATTTGCAGAAAGTGTGACATTTTACAGGCCGCAGCGTAATGCTGAACCCTCCATTAATGCACAAGAACCCCCCGCAAGCTGATTGTGCTCAGGAGGTTGTTGACAAGAGTGACAAGAGCACCTGAATAATGCAAAATAAATAAATAAATAAAAAATCCGGGCGAGCGTGAAAAAAAGGTGCCGTATTTGAAATAATCAGCACATTTTTGTCGGCACAATACCGCCGAGGCTGCAGGTTCCACTGCCAGGTGTGAATTCTGCCCTGTCTGTAATTTATAGTGCTTACATTCACTAAACACACGCTTTCTTCACAGTTACGGAGCGAAGCAAGCTTATTTTGACACAATAAAAACCTGATGATATTTCAGTTAATCTGCTAAATAGGCTACACAGCAGCTGAATTTATCAAGTGATGAATCTCAACACGAGCTTCCTCTTCTGACCGACACCTAAAAGCTCGATTCCTGTGCAAAAATCGCTCAGCAATGTTCCAGATTCACTTTTGGTGTCTCTCCTTGAAAGAGAGAAGGTCAAATTAATGTTGCTAACTCGAGGTTCACTAAACTCAAGCCTCCCTATGGACTTCCTATTACCTGCTTCACCTACACTGAGATCTGAAGACAGAGGTTTTCTGCTGGCCTTTCTCCCATGACCGCTACGCCAAACCCCCAGTGGACCCTGAGGAGACAGAGGACAGCCGGTATGTCATTTGTGGAAAGCAAGGAGCAGCGTTTGCTGACCTAAAACATAATGTCAATCACAAATCCTGAATATTCTCTGAGAGAGAAGACCAAATGCAAGTATGCCAAATCGGGTGTAGCAAGCGGCATGTTTGAGTGTCTGACCTGGTGTTTGGCCACCATGTGGGCAGCGTGGATCAGCGGAGGTCTGATGGAGGGTTTGTACTGCAGAGGTTGGCCCAGTAGAGAGTAGTGAGCTTCACCTAGACATCACAGCCAAAACACAAAGTTATCAAAAACTGCATTTTCCCCACCAGTAGAAGCAGAAAATCCAAACATCTACTGAGATTTTGTGTTTATTCTTTGCCTGACTGGAAGATATGATGCAGCTTGTGCACCCATAAAAGATAAAGTTGACACTTAAAGGGTCCAGAGGCTTTCTTAAGGTTCAGAAAACTAAATACGTAACCAAAACTGTATAAACCACTGAGGTGTTGCTGCAGAGTGCCTGTCTATGTTCTGCCAGTGTTCCCTAGAAACAGATAACATTAGCAATCGAAACAGCCAATCAGAAATGACCTCGTTCAATCTCCAGCTGATCAACTCTGCAACGCAAAAACATGAATACACATGTTCAAAAAAAATCTCTTCTGTGCTTCACATGCACCATAAGGCTCCATAACGTTTGATTAGCCTGCTACGTTGGTCTGTGGGTGCGTCTCTGACCTTGTCCACTGTGGCAGAAGGCTGTAGGGAGCTGCGGGTGGTGGGCCATGACAGGGATGGACGAGATGCCCGACGGGAGGCCCTTGACGCTGGGCGGCTGGCCTGGCAAGGGAGTGAGTGCCGGAGACGAGGGCAAGCTGCTCTACACACAACACACCGGCGGCGTGGCGAGAGATTACGGGGAGGAACACAAACACTTTCATTCAATAAAAAAAACCAAAAAAAACCAAAAAAAGCAACCACGGCTATTTCTCTCTTTCGAAAAAGTCATTCTGTTGTTCAAGTCGTTGCTTTAATGTACCATTTCACTCACATTAGTCCCCCTCTAATGTACCATTACACTCTAATGCTAAGGACTATTTTCTTCTCATTTTCAAGCTATGCCAGCGTTGGCTTCATTTGCAGAGCCTATTTACTTCGACATTTAACCTGCCTGGAGTGCCGGGAGGCCGGGTTTGGCCCAAGGGGGGCGATGCTCACGTCACTGTCAGACTCAGACAACCAAACTAAATTGGCTTTCAAATTGCTTTCTTAGGACTGTCTTAACTTTCTTGACATATACTGTATTGTCTTAGTTGGCAAACATTGCCCAAACAACTGTCCGAATTAATTCAAAATCATCTGGAAAAAAAAAAAGATTCCAGTCAAAATCTCTAGAGGTAATTAAATCTTGTCACAAGCACAAAACAACCTCAGGTTTTCAGAAGGTCACAGATGCAATCTTTTATCAATCGCTCGTTTCATTGAAATGCAGTTTTGTTTTGAGCGACTGTCTCCAGCGAAATCGATGCACACGGGCTGCGTTTGTACCTGGGTGCTGTCTGGAAGAGGGGGGAGCTCAGCAGGCCTGTGGCTGCGCTGGTGCTCGGCGCCCGGGTGTTTGTGGTTGGGCTGTTTCCGCTGGCAGGGGGAGGGGGCCCGGGGCTGCTGGCAGGGGGGCGCTGTCATCTGCAGCATCACCATGCTGCTGCTGCTGGGGCCTGGGGGCAACAACCCTGCACACACACACAATTAAAAAACAAAAAAACAAAAAAAAAAAACCCACACACACATGCTGGAATTGAAATACAGTGCTGAGAGGAGGTGAATCAGGTCAGGCAGACGTGGTCAAACACTTCATGCTTCTTATGTTTATTGAATTCATCACATGAATTCATCATTTATGCACCAGAGTGAACCGACAGACTAAATGTGTTTTCACTCAAAAGCTCCTTTTCAGCACTTTTGTTCAGCTACACACCTCATCAGTGAAACACCGTTAGCTGCTGAGCAATTAGGTTTTAAGAGCCTTGATTATAAGGGCACAGCCGCAGTGGCAATAACAGACTCAATTCCCTTTTTCCTGCTAAATCCTCCGCGATGATCCGAGAGATCCAATTATCTTATTAGTTGGTGACACATGAACGTGACTGATGTGACTTCAAAAGTCAAAAGTTGACAAGCAAATGAATCAAAAAACACAACATATTTCCCTCTTATTAATTTCTGTTTACATAAAGCTCACATTAGGTGGAAATCATATTGCAAACTTTGCACAGCCAACACCACTGTTGATTTATGAATTATTTCCCAGCAGCAACAGCAAGGACAACGGATATTCGGACTTAATCTGCAGATTATTTCTGGCTCGGACCTAGCCAATTAAAAATGTTTACTGGTGACGCTGTAGGTAAGGCCGTCGTGAGACCTTCATCTGACCTCATTACTGACGGACTGGAAATGATGGCTCCCTCCATTGCTCCCCCATAATAATCAGACATGAATAATAAAGGTCATTAGAAAGGAGACTGCTCCACCTGGGCCTCTGGACGGAGATTCTGCGAGCCCTCGAAAGGCCAGCCCAAAACAGGCACCACATGAAAAGATTTTTTATTTTTTTGAAATTTAATGGTAAATTATTCACAGTTTCATCTATCTGTCTCCCAGTCTACCTTCTGTATTCATCTATTACTAATATACGCTGACAAAAACTCTATCATCAGCCGGCTATAATGTCTGTCATCTTCCCATTTATCATATATATCATATATTTTTGACGCTATTAACGCATAACACAGACAGAGGATAAACTGGCTGTAGCTGCACTTTAGTGCCCACAGTACATCTATATGTAAAAACACACACTTGAACATACATGTAATGTATCTACACATATATATAACATATCTTGTGAACAGTAAGCAGTTTATGCTGCTGTCATAAGATGTACTCTTCATTGCAATCATGATAAATCAAGCAGAGGATCATCATTTAGGAGTAGAGACAGTTCAGACATAAGGAAAATCTTTACTTATAATATTAGATTTGACTATGTGATAACTTATCCCGATACAACCACCGGAGCATAACTCACACTGGAGCTGCCTCAATGATTTCTTACTTTAATAGCTTCTCACTGTACCAAACAGCGTTTTGACTGAGCTGTTGTCAACAGAACATTTGCAGCGGTCGACCCACTAGCTGTTTAATCTCCGCGCAGCTCCGGAGGAAGAGGTGGATGTGCAAATCACTTTCACTTATCCGAACTCCGGGGAGCCGTCATCACCACGCCTCACTGTTTTTCATTTTGGAAATCCGCAGCGTAAATCTAATCATGTGTCTGACGCACATACAATGGCAGAGTAAACCCGGGGAAGATTATTTCATTAAAAAGTCCGAGTCATAGCTATGAAGGAATACATTCTGTAGTTATTGATGGTGAGAGATGAGGAAAAATAAAGAATGTCGGGGCACTGGCACTGATGGGGAATCTCCAGGGTGGCTAATGTCAGAGGCTGAAAAGTGAATATTGTCACTTTACTGCGTGATCCTACTGCAGATCAGCGTGCGCCTGGATCGAGACCTCGGACCGGGCTGTGGTTTCAGAGGGGTGAGCGTACCTGCATACTGCTGGCCTGGGTGCTGCTGGGAGACGCAGGGGGACGAGGTCTGAGGAAACTGGAGCTGCTCCATCATCTGGGCAGGCAGAAAACTCACTGTAGAACTGTGAAAGAACACATGGAGCAAAAGTGTTTTATAGCAGGGTCTCACTGGGTTTAAATGATCAAAAATATAAACGTGAAATTAGTTGAGAACTAAAACAACAGTAAGCTGCAGCCCTACCAACAATGAATATATTATCCTCATAATATCATTGATCTTTAAACAAACCAAACCACTCTACTCAAACCAGGATAAGCAGCAGAAAACGGATGGATGGATTAACCAGTTAAAAAACAAAAACCTTTGCAAGCTCTGCACATGCCCTGAATAAGGTTTAAATGTATGCCACTGGAAATGCGTCTGTCTCTCCAGAGTGTGAAGAAAAAGTCGATGCTCACACCTAAGCAGTTCTTAAAAATCACTCCTAAACCTGCACAGACGGATATCTCCAGGAGCTCTGAGATCTTAACGTTGCAGTTGGGGTATTAAATCTGAAATCTAACTTAAAGTCCATCTGCAGTAGCAGCGCTCTGCTCTGTAAGCAGCGCGCCTGCAGGGACTCGCATACAGCTGGTGAAAAAGCAGGCTGCAGGTGGACAGTCGGGCCTCGTGGGAGAAGGCTGAGCCGCTCCAACACAGCCGCATAAATCATTTCCACACTGACTGCCCTACTAACGCAGCCTCATTTTACAGCTGGGACAATGAGAGTGCGACCTCTCCTCGCATGCGAGCGCGTCTCTGCATTGTTCTTCTGCAGGTGATGACTGCGTACATGCCTGCGTTCACGTCTGGTGTTTGTTAATGTATACAGGCGCGCACGACGGTCCCAATAGAGCTACACTCACCAGTATCCAGATTGATTGGGTCCATGGAGGTAGAAACTAATTACATGTTTTGCTTTCTGTGAACTAGTTCTATCAATCAGCTTATAATGAGAGAGAGAGAACTCCTCCACAGCAGCAGAGTAATGGAGGAAAAAGACTAAAGCTCTCCAAGAGGGCGTCAGAGTCGACATTCATCAGATACATGAACACCCGGTTCGCCAAAAGCATCGTGGTAATAACCTCATTTTTCCCCCCCTACGGTGAACAAAGATGACCTTGGCTCGAAGCTGCTTTAGGGATTCACTCATCAGGCATGTTAGGTCTATAAATAAGAGGCACTTTCAGGAGTGAGAAGCTGCATCAACTACCTGCAAATCGGTTTCTGGGACAGAGTACATCTACAGGCAAGCTAATAATTTCATCTAAAGCTGATTAAATCAGCTTCAGCCATTAGAAATTGTCATTAGGAAAGGAAGAACATAAATCTGAGGATATTTATGGATCGATGTGAGACGGGTTATTAAAGATATCATGTTAATGCCAAACATAAACGTGCAATATTAACTAATTACTCCCATATATCAAAGTATTGATGCGCATGTAAACGACTGTCTTGCATTGCACGATCGAACAATGCAATAAGGCTGCGTCAACTTACAGTTATTTGGGATTTTCATTTGAAAAACTGACCTCATGGTGGTGTGCTGGTTAGGCGGGAGCAGGCTGTAGCAGGGCTGCATGCCAGCAACAGCCACTGCCCCCTGTCCCGGCTGACAGGACACAAACACTGGCTGCTGGTACGTCTGCTGCGGAACTGAAACCTGCTAAAGAAAAAGAAGAAAAGAAAAGGGACATCAAGTAAATAAATCCAGAAAAACAGAGAAAACTGGCTTTGCTGCCAGATTCCAGCACATACACCAACTGTTCAGTCGGTCAAACACAAGAAAATTCAGGTATTTGTTTTCTTAGATCAATAACAAAAAATGATGCTCTTAGCATCACAGAAAGTGTTTTCTGACTGCCAAAGACGTGTTTTGAGTGAGCAATCCAGTTGTGCATTCCTCTATGAAATGTTTTAAAATCTAAGACGCTCCCTGTGAATATCAAGCCCTTGACTCTTCTTGTGCCTTGACAAAAAGCTGCTAACCGCCGCCTTTGAGAACAACAAAGGCCTCGGCAGCAGATTTCATTCACAACAAAATGAACTGCATGCTCTTTTCATTTTTATTCCGCTATTATTAATCCATCTGACACCGTCTCATCATCACAATACCTGATAAGACTGCATTGGAGGGTACTGGACCATCATGCCTTGCATCTGGTTGCCCATATTGCTTTGCTGGTTGCCAGTGAGAGCGAGGTTGGGTGCTGGCTGCACGCCCACTATGGTCTGGTAGCTGGACGCCGGGTTTGGCATCACGGCTTGGTGTACTGAGGCAAAATGAGAAAGGCACAACACTGTGACCGAATGAAAAGAGACTCCTGATAGGAACATGGTGATAATAATGAGACACGAAAACACTTGACATTAATATTCATGATTCCAATGCAGCGTGGCCAAAAGACAGCACTAACAAAAGCCCGGTTATCAGGATTGTACGAGGAAAATTGTTCACAATTTTATACATTTTAAAGGGAAATGTGCTTGTCCTAAGAATAGCAACAGAATGAGTGGCAGAGTGAAGGACTGCGGAAGGCTCGAGGAGTTGAGCTGTTACAGCTAAGAAGGTCTGAGGCACTTGGAATAAATGAGAAAGTCAATAAATTTGATTTTGCCTGTGGTGGCCTGAACCTCCAACCTGAGTGGCCGAGCCACCTCCCTACAAGCACAAAAAGCAAACTCCCACTTCAGCGTGTGATTAAGTTCGGGGGGATAAACAGAAAATGGGATCACATTTCTACAGTTCTTGTTAAAAAGCAATTTGGAGCAGCCGAAGAAAGTGACACTCAAAAGACGATACAAAGTCACAAGGATCCAGCCATTTTCCGAATGGCCTAAAATGGCGGCACTTTACTCCTCGCTGGAGGGGAAGGGGTGGGACGTGGGGGTGTAGAGAATCAAGTCACTTAAATGTCAAGGTGACAAAAAGAGACATTTGAAAATTCCGTCCCTCGTGACACCCACACGCGGTAATCCGAGTGACAAAAGGAGAGGACGTCCTTTTGTGAAGGTGTCTTTACAGTCTGCCGCCCTGGGAGAAAAGTACAACTAGACAATGAAAGTGCTCCGCAAGGAACAGAGAGGGAGAGGACTATTTTTATCCACCCTTGTCTCCCCCACCTTCACTTACAAACCAAGCATGAAATGACTGTAATATCAAACACACCTGATTTTATTCCATTCCAGCAGGCAGCTGGTTGGAAACAACTGTGACTACTTCACTTCGGAAATTCCTTCAGACTGTCCCTTTAGCTTTGTGGTTGACCATCCTGCGTTCGCCGAGCTTTTTGCCTCGCATGCACACTCCATCCTGCAGTGCTTGTTGCTGTGGTGAGGTCACTGTACGTCCCACAGGTGAGGAGTGAGGGGCTGAAAAAGAGACCGGTTCACTGTGAGATTCATAGAGGCCTCTCAAACAGCGTCCCGGCCCCGCATCCCGCCTCTCGGGTGTCAACAGCTGACTGCTGGGTGCACAGCAGACATTGCAGGGTTTAGCTCCAGTGTCCAGTGTTTTAGCCTGGTTGTATGCATCCGTTTCATTTTAATGTCTTCTAAATAATGATTTTATATGACAAACAGCATAAAACACAAAGGTTATTTAGTTGAGTATCACATATGACTAAAAAAAAGAGGCAAACCCTCACGTTAAAGAAGATGAGCTCATCATTTCATCTCTACATTTGCTGCGGTTTTCTTCATATTTCAAAAGAAAAGGTTGCTTCTCTTTCACGTACCTTCCACTGAACGCACGGTTTGTTGCATTTTCTTTTTAGCAACGTTAAGTCTGTAATACAACTGAAGCATCTACCCAACCGTAAAGAGGAAAGAAGACAAATCCTTCAATCCTTTCACACGTAATTCAAACGGCTTTCCCAGAATGACCATGACTGAAGCCAAAGCCCGGAGGTGATGGTGACTGTCTGATGCAAGTGAGAGCAAACATTGGCAGGTTTTTCTGAGACTTTCCACTGATAACTTACTATATATATATATTTTTTTCTTTCTTTTTATTAATTCAAAAACAGGACGGAAGCAAGTCCTTATTTTCTGTTTCCCTAAGAAATAATTGCTGTCCTTTGCCTTTGTAGGTCAGCTTCATTTGTCTGCTGTCTAGTCCCCGGGTCCCCAGCAGGGAAGCCACATTTGCAGGCTGCAGATGACAGAATAGTGCCGCAGTCACTCGTTCGTGTGTGCGTGTGTGTGTGTGTGGCTGTAGAAGTCCAAATTGTCCCTACATTACATTCAGTTAAGCAAGAGTGAGTGTGTGTGTGTGTGTGTGTGTGTGTGTGTGTGTGCGTGTGTGTGTGTGTGTGTGTGGGAAAGACCGAACAGGAGCTAACAATCTCACAATCTCATCTCCTGTGGTGAAGAGGAAAAAAACCAAACAGAAACAGAATAATCAAGTGGATGACTCCCGGGGAGACATCTGAACTTGTGAAAACAAAGAAAAGGAGAGGAAAGAAAAGGCAGAAATATTTGTCCTTCAGTCGAGCCGTCGGACTGCAGCTGGCGGAGCTCCCTTGTGAAGAAACATACAAGAACAACAACAAAAAAAAATACAACCAAAGTGGGAAGTTAACAAAATCTACTGATAGACTCCTGATATAGCAGCAAGGCTGAGCTTTGCTCTTGACAACATGAGGTCTGGAAATTCAAGGGAAAAATCAGTCGCTTCACATTAGAGGCTGCAGACCTCATTCATTAAAAACTTCCTTTGATTTGTCTTTAGAGCCAGCGTGCAACTATTTCAAAGCCATGTTTGAATTAGGTGTAGCTTTGGTTCATCACAGAAATTTGGAGGAAGGGAAGGGTAACTTACGTTTGTCATACAACACGACACAACTTTGAACTGTGTGTGTGTGTGCATGAAACATCACCAGGGCATTTACCATCAGTTTTTAACATTTCCTACAAAGCCAGTGTGACATACATTATTCATGTGGCAAAAATAAAAGATAATTTGCCAGATTTGCTCCTGTGAAAACTAAACTTTGATCATGTGTAAAATAGCCGTGCTCGCACCTTGATGCTGGGGCAGGTTTTGGCTCTGAGGGCAGTTATAGGGCAGTGGGTTGACAGGGGGCCGGTAGAGCTGCTGCTGTTGCTGCTGGCTGGAGCAGTGGGGGTGGTGGGCTGAAGAGCAGTAACATGTGGACATCTGTAAGAGACGCATGAACATGAATTCAAGGACTGCGTGACACATCAGCACTCCCATTTGAATGGACTTCCTAGCAACTGGAGGAATGGAGGATTAGTCATAAATTTGGATTGCACTGCAGGAGTGACTCATGACAGACCTACAGACACATCACCACATTATGAGACAGTTATGGACACCCGGCCTGATTTTAGATCTCCCCACCTGCTGGACAGGCTGCTGGATGTAGGTATGTTGCTGGAGTAGCTGCTGGTTCAACGTGGAACCCGGAAAAGCGGCGGGACCCGGGGTGGAGCTGGGATATGCATGATTTGGGCCCGGGTTCTGGAGCGTGACAGGCTGACCCTGTAGCACCCCTGCATGTCCTCCTGATGGTCCTGCCACCATGTAGCTGGCAACCTGCTGCTGCTGCTGCTGAGGAGGAGCTCCCTGCAGTACCATGGAGGAGGGGTGGTGGTGGTATACGGTGGGATAGTGGCGGGTGTCCGGGGCTGAAGCCCCACTGTCACTGGGCTGCTGCTGCTGCTGCCCCAGAGTCATGTGACTGAACTGGGCGTTGAGGGCGTCAGGCTGGAGAGACAATTGGGTATTTCATTTTTGACAAATGTAAATGAAATTCAACAACAGACACCGCCAGGTAACCATACAGATCCACCGCAAATACATTCATAATCAGAACCTTTTAGATCGCTGAATGGCTCAGAATATGGATCGACACAGTCCCTGGGGACACTGAGTTGATTTCTAAGCTAAGTGCTAAACCAAAGACATTTGCTGAATTGACTTTTCCTCAAAAGTTCAAACGAATACAGAGAGTTTAAATCTGACTCGGGTCTGCAGGGACGAGCAGAGTGTAAAGCAAACTATTTATTGCCATCGTCGCCGCACACTAGTGCAGGTCATTCCTGACATGTTGTTGGAAAAGTAGTGTTTTTAGTCATGGATTATTCAGCGCTAACATCTGGTGATGAATTAAATATTAATGGAACTTTCCACAGGCATAATTAGTCACAGAGGCATGTCTTTCACTAAAACCAGGTCAAAAATGAGGTTAAGTGAATGCATGATCTACATATGTGGGGAATGGCTCCTGCTGGATTTAGATACACCTTTCCACCAAAAAAAGCCCCAGAACTGAAAAGTTAATGGGAGAATAATAATGTCATTTGAAGTTTGTAAAGGCGAGATAATGCTATTCTTGATTTTGGAAAACATCAACAAGAACCTTTTTAACACAAATCTCCAATTATGTACAGGAGCTACAATGAAGGTGGACACTAGACTCCTCTTGCCAAATTAACAAATTCCAGTAACAATGGAGGATGTGATGCATGTAGCAAATAATGCAGCTACATTTTAAACATATTACTAAGAATAATTCATTAAAAAGCCCAGTTAAAGTCACATGCATACAGTATGAAGACCTGGGTCAGAATAGAGCTCGGAGCATTTCATTTGCCCCACACAAGCTGAGTAAAATGTCTGAACTTTGCGGACATCTGTGTCAGAGCTTAATTTATTAATTTAACTGCTCAGAGAAATTCTATAAATAAACTCTTAATGAGCCAGGTCTGAAAGGAGATGGAGCGGGGGAAGAATAATAAAAATGGAAGAAAGAAGTTCTGTACCACAGTGTATTGTTGGTTAGGACAGACGGGCAGGAACTGAGAAGGAGGAAGAGGAGGAGGAAGAGGACACAAGACCATTGGGTTGTGGACAGGCTCAGAGGACAGCTGGAGAGGAGGACAGATCGGCTGAGGAGGGAAGGGAAGAAGAAATGGACAGAGGGACAGGGGATGAGACTGGAAAAAAGAATGCTAGTAAAATGGTGAGTGCCTCAGTTGACCGTTTGCTGAGCCCTATTGACAAGCTAATAAAGCTAACATTAGCATCTTCCCAAGTCAATGAGCCATGAAGACGAAGACACTGAAACAATGAAACTTCATTGCTATTGTATTGCACTGTAGAGCCATTAGACTGTTCATTCTAACAGAACCCTTTTGGTTGCACTTGGACAACCAACACAAAGGTTATTTTGGGATTTTCAAACAGTAGGTTTTCACTTTTAATATTACAAGAGAACAGACATTTTGGATGAGGACTGACAGGTGTGTTTAGCAAACACAGTGCTCGCTCAGGATACTATTGGCCTGAGATTCCCCACATCCAGTATCATCTGATAAAGCAGCGTGATGCTTCACTGCACTGAGCTTTTATTTATTGTAACCTCTTATCCCACAATTTAATGTAGTCCGAAATGCTCCTTGGGTTTAGAAGTAAAGCTACTATTAGCAGGTAATGCTAATAATTCCAGCAGTTAAACTCCATTGTTTATGCTTTTGATTTTCTGTTTCCGGTTTTGAAAATACTAAAAGAAAGTTTAAAAAAAAGTCTTTGCATACAATACAGCATTTCCCTTGCTTCAGCATGTGGGGAAATCCTAAGCTTTGCAAGCCTGCTATCCTGTCCTGTTCGAAGGAGGAGTTCAATGAACAGTCAATTAAGCTCCTACCATCCCACTATCAGCTTTTATTTTAAGACTAAGTCGGTGAGGTTAGAGAACGTTAGAAAACAAACACTGTAGTTTCACATGAATTCAATGTGAATGAGGGGAAAGTCAGGACTCCTGCTGAAAAATGTAAGCCCGCCCACTGACCTGTGAGAGGAGGTGACTGGTTGGCTGTGTAGGCGCAGGGATTGGCTGCTGTGGGGTTTTCCCCTGCTGTGGGTTCCTGGCAGCAGCAGGGGCGACAGTGGCTGGGTTGTAAACTACAGCACTGCCATCGGGGTGGATGAAAGGCTTGCCTGTCAAATTAAATTCATAAGAGAGCAGAAACCGCGGTGATGTGTGCTGCACACATGGTAATAATTCAGCATCTTACAAAAGGAAACACTTGAATTATGCTCCTTGTGACAGGGACAGACACACCCGAACACAGCGCACGAGAAGAGAGTCAACAGGAATTAACAACCCTGGCAGCATTTGAAGTTCAGTTTGCAGCCCAAAAGTGTACAACTAGCCCATGATGAATATTTACAGATTTCTCCCATCTGTTCAATGCATTTTGATCAGTGTGCTTTGGTCTGACTACTAATTTGACAGACAAACCGAGCGCAGCGCCATGTCAACCTGTAGGTCTGTCCACTAGTCATGAATTTTCATCAGCAAAACAAAAAATTACATGACAGGAAAAGGTATTCTGGGAAACATTTACTTAGATTTAATGTGGTAGATTGGGTCCCCAGTCTTTCTCATCTTCACATGGAGGTATCGAATCACTCACCTGTGTGTGGGTTGAACAGAACGCTGCCTGGTGGTATCCCTGAAGCTTCCAGCGGCAACACAAAATAGTTTGTTGCATCTGTGACAGATGGTGGCTGTGAAGGGACGCTCTTGATCATCTCAGGGGGTCCGGAACCTCTGGTGGTGTCAGCAGCCGTGTGGATTAGGGGGTTGCTGGGTATGTTGGACCAGGACGAGGCTGAAACTGGGAGAGGCATCTGGGGACGGGATAGCGAGCTGGACGAGGAGCCGACGCTGCTGCACGATTCTGAACCTGATCAGAAGGCGGAACAAAGAGATTCATCATCTCCTTCCTACATTTCCCAGAATGACTTTAGACTGTATTAGAGAGGAAGCCGTTAAGTTGTTGCTCTCAGCTTGTTAGTTATTCACGAGGGTGGAAAGAGCTGATGGTGAAATGAAGCGGTCGGGCCTCCTGCTAATAATGCATCCTCTCTTTTGGCTGAATTGCGCTCTGGTTTCTTGAGGCAACTGTTGATGGAGAAATTGGTATCTGTGCACCGTCTGTGATGGATGTCTCCCTGTATAATTACTGAACGTTGTGCAAAAATGGTTGAGTGCACAAAGAAGCCCTTGGTTTTTGGGAGGAGGGACTGGCACGGCAAACTGGTGTTTAGGGTTTTAGATGGCTGAGCTTAATGATGTTGTTGCGATCAAACCACAATGCTGCACTGGGTATCAATGTTATGTCACTGAAACTCATCCACCAGTTACACAGAAAATACTTAAAAGACACTGAAATAAAATGTAAAAATACATATTATCAGAAAAATGTACTGTATCAAATGTGATAGCACTCACATATTATGCAAATGACCCTCGTGTTGTGTACCTTAATGTAGAACAATGGCTCCTATTTTATGGACTGATCATATGGTTTGTATGCTAAATATTGATTAGAAAAGCAACAACTTAAGCGGTCAGATCAATATAGTGGATGTGAAAGTACAACATTTCCTTCTTGAAGGATTTGAAGCTTACAATAGCAGAAAAACTGAGCAAAGCCTTTCACTTAAGTATGTCAGAATAAAGGGAAATGAATGACAAGTGAGGCTCATGACCAAAAAAAAGAGACAGGTTATCATAATATCATACAGGTTGAAACAACAGAGTTCTCACTTCATTTTGCTTTTAAGGTCTCGTTTTTCAAGAGTTGATGGCGTGCAGCTCTTTTAAGGTTAGGTGCAGTTTAAGGTTATCTGAGGGTTTAGGAGAAGGACGAAGGCAGGAGAACACAGCAGCACAGACAAGATGTCTCCTCAACTTATACTCCCAAAACACAAAGTGAGGGCAGCCAGCCACCTCGTAAACAACTTAAAAAACTGCTCAGGCAAGAAGCCGGCTGCTGCAAACTCTCAGGAAACAAACAGGAAACTGGCAAAAATAGAAGAAAATACCACACACAAGACAGTGGCAGGGACCAACATGGAGAGCAGGGGCCAACCAAGGATTTCCACCCTGCATTCACTGAGATAAAGAAGACGAACCTGTGGTGAGGAACACGTTTCATCTAATCTCATAAAGTCAAGTTACAAATGGTTCACACTGTGGAGAAGCACCTGCAGCTGGGGAGCAGCTCTAACTTCATCTTGGTGACGTGTGCCACACATCCCGCCGCTTAAACTTATACATTATGCAGTAACTCCTCACTGCTGGGTTTTATGCTGCTGCTTCAACACTTTTCAAGAGCCTATTCCATCACCGTGTTGCTGTATGGTCATTAGTTTTGACAGCTGTCTGGCTGCAGGGTGGCCCGTAGACTTTATTGACCACGGCAGGACGACAAACACTTGTCGTCCTGCCTTTTGCTCAGAGCTCGACATGCAAAATTCTTATTTCTGTTGCCCATTTACCCTGTGTACTTGCTAATGAGCTCATTTTTCCTCTTCATGCTGTGACTGAAGGTTTTCTCTCCCTTGTCTGAATGACTGAATAAATAAATTACATGCTCACTTCCCAGGAGAGAAATCCCTCCACGTGCATTCAGAATTTACCTGCACGATGTAATCGGCCTCATTGTAGAACAAGAGACTGCTGCAGAGTATTGATGGCTACACTTTTAGAGCAGATGCAGGTTTTTCAGGCTCCCTCACCAAGATATTTTCATGTAAAAAAACTATTCACAGTATTCTGAGACATCCCATCCCTGTCGCCTCTCTTGCCTGTTTTGGAGAGCCTCCCTGTGCTCTTGCTGCTGGCCGTGCTGTCCCCTCGGACGAGGCCGGGGGAAATGCCGCTGAAGCTGCTGGCCTTGGTGATGGCGGGCCGCGGGGCGAGCCGGTTGGAGCTGTCCGAGCTGTCGGTGCTGCTCCACGGACGAGGCTCTCCGTGCCGTGGCAGCGTTTCTGTCTCGGAGCTGCTCTGTCGGCTGGCTCCTGACCGGCCGGCCCTTAACCTGACAGAGTGTTTACAGTTTGACACATTTACATCACTGATCAGCACCGGCATGTTATCGATGTTAAGGATTCATTTGTTGGTCAAGTATGTGATTCATGCAAAAAAAATATCACATTTTCTCAAAGTTGGCATGTTCAGACTGCTTTTGTTCAGACCAACAACTAAAGAGCAAAAAGATATTTAATTTAATGTCACAAAACAGCAAAGCACTCAATTACACATGAATGAAACTGTTTTTTAAAAATTGCTGTATATGTGTAGTTCAAGGCCTTTTACGATATCTGAAAAATGGCCTCTTGTCATTTTTTCATAGTTTCAATGTCAGCAAGAGTGCATCTTCTCCTAGCAAACATCACCCTTATGTATTTTTAAGTGTTTGATCATCATTAGAGACATATTTAATTGCCAAGCTTTGGTCCGAACAGACCGTCCTACATGAGGAAACCTGGACAGAAAATCCTATTTAACAGAAGCTTTCCTGAGCAGCGAAAACAAATCCTACGATCAGCACTGCTGCTCCTGAGCGAGCCGATTAAGGCAGACGGCGATTCAAAGGCTTTCTCTCTGCCTGGGGTTCAGTCTCTGAAAGAGCTGAATGATGTGTGACGGGTGTGTGGGTGAGGGGGAGGGGGGGTGGACCTACCTGAACATTTGCCGCCTCTGCTGGGTGCTCATGCATGCGTCTTCATCTTGAGCACTGGAGGGGAGGGGAGAGGTGTTACAGGGAGCAGGCGCTGACAAAATGAGATATCCACCATTTTAAAACATGACTGAGCTAATTGCTGCTCTGACAGGAAAACTACAAAAGTGAGCACTTAATGTAGAAGCAATCTGAAGAGCTTTAGTCCCACTTTAATGAATAAAATCGGTTCCAATTTGGCCAACTAACAATTTCTCATTTCTGTTAGATTCAGCTCTTCGGAACCAAATTATTACATAAAGAGAGGCGAAGCATGGTCAGTGGACACCTGAAATTTTACTACTTACCTTCTATCTAGTATGAAGTGATCTCCCTGTGGGTGGGAATGAAAATTACAGTAAATTACAAAGGTGCAGACAATTCATGGCAGTTTGTTCTTATGTTATCTCCAGCATGCTTCTCTTTGCATTGCGAGCTCTGCCCGAAGCTACATTTTCTCGGCTGTGCGCATTCAAAAACACAATCAATTTATCAATAAATATCATTAAAAATCTCGACAGGCGCCTGGGCGCCGCTCGCAGGTCTTGTTGGAAAATCTGACTTAAGGGATTCGGCTGCAGAATCAGAGCTGCCCTGTCTAAAAATTCATAAATCCAGCAGTGGTAATTGGTAGCAAGAAATCTACTGAATTTGCACATGAATAGAAACGACACAAAGATTTGTGCAACATGGCCCCCACCCCCCACTCCGCCTACACAAACAGCTCTCACATCATGTGCAAATATCCTTTCTCTGGCTCGCTGGTACTCCTCCTCCCTCTCCTCCATCGATTTGCTCCTCTTGTCAGCTTTCAAACGCATTCGAATCTGGCAAGGACACACACACACACACACATGCACGCATGCTTCCTTAGCAGCAATGTCAGGGACGCCAGATTGTCCCACTCTTACCAACATGTCAGGAATGAAAGTGACAGCTTGGTTGGAAAAAACACCTACCGCGCTGTCTTCGCGATCAAAGCTGGAGTTGTCTCGTTTGAGAATGTAGCGCTTCTGAAAATCGTCCGCCCTGTCATCCTTGATGTGCTCTGAGAATTTCTGATCGGGTCTGTTGGTGGGGGGAATTCACAGGAGTTTTAGTGGCAGCTTAATTTCAGGTGGATGCTGACAGCAACATATGTTAGCCAACAAGCAGGGCAGGAAACCAACTTCTCTGTCGACAGCGTATGGTTGTAGGAAATTATCCACCAATTCACTAGTAATGTGAGAGTGTAGCATAATGAGAGGCCTGCCCTCATGCAACATCCACCAGCCTAATAATACTGTACTGATTTTACTCAAATAGGTTCGTGAGGAGACAGACCAAAGAGAGGCTCACATTCTAGTGTTGGTGGTTTTGTTGATCACCACTGACTTCCCACTGGGGTCCACATTGTGGTCCATGCCGAAGTAGGCCGCCACTCGATGTAATAGCATCCTGTGGTAGGACGTCATGGGTGGGAACTTTCTCATTTGGCTTCTAGGAGGCGATGCAGAAATGTGGTTAATGGCCAGCAGTTTAAACGTCGAAGTTCTTTTAAACTGATAAGCTGGGGAGGGAAAAAGAAAAAATCCCAGTTCGAAATGAGGAGCTAAGAAGGGCCAGCAAAGCCGTTTCATCTGGTACAAGTCTGTTGTTGTTCTGCCTTGTAAGGATATATCTGTTCTTGGGTCTGTTTTGAAAACGTTTCAAAGCACTTCTGGGTTCACTGGAGGAGAACTTTAAGCCCTCAGTGATTCTCAACCAACACGGCTACATCGGCAACAGTGATCCAGACTGAAGTTTCCATACTTCCAAACAGAGTACACCAAGATTTTACTGACCAGCACTTTTTTAGTGAGTTCACAATTTAAAAAAAATTTTTTTTTTTAAAGGCTGCAATACACATCCATGCAGACTTCACAGCAGTCCCACTTGAAACAGCTGGGACGATGAACAGCTGCTCATCTTAATTGCGTGACATCGAGCACAGCTCCTCTGAAGGTGTAAAAATCCTTCTGTGTTCGTATTCTGGAGAGCTCCATTTTCTTGAGACAACTTGAGAAGAATATCTTAATCCTGATGAAAAAGTTTTTATTTTTCCCCCCACTCCCATTAAAAAAAACAAAAACAAACACAAAAAAACAGAAATTACTGCAGCTGAGTTCACTAATTGAGTTCTCCTTCTCTGGTTAAATTTGTTAAATTCATTGAAAGCAGGTGCTATGGCGTTTGGTTGGGACAAAATCCTCCTCCAGCCTATCTCATTGAATATTCCTTACTCATTATTGCTGATGAAGTCCAAGATGTCCTGTTCCAACTTCAGCAGCATGATTCGATCCCTAAAAAAAAAAAAAAAAAAAAAAAAAGATATGTTAGGACTGTTTCTGAGACATCTTAACTTACTTCTCAGGTGCTAAGCAGATAACCGATGTCCACACAGTAATCATGAGATCACTGAAGGCCTGGTCACACCAGGAAGTTGCATAATTTCTAGTGTAAGCATAACTTTTTGCACTAAATAAATTATCAATCCATTGTGAAAACAACTGGCAGATTAATTGATAATGAAAATAAATCTCTATGGGACAAAGGGACTAAATGCACGAGTTGGCACACACCTAGTCAGTTCCTGTGTCATGTCTGGGGGGGGGGGGGGGGGGGGGGGGGGGGGGGGCTTGGTGTTGGTGTTAAGCGTACCTGGGGTTGCCCTTCAATGTGTTGACCAGGAACTCATGGAGATCTATGCCAGTTGAATCTGTGTAGTCTTGACTGGAATCTAACCGAGGAGGACATAATGTTTCAGAGCTCAGTGAGGCAACCTTTCAAATTAAGGCAATAAATCATAGACAATTTTTAAGACACAGATGTGCACAGATTTCACCTTAAATCCAACATGTCCAGATTTAGAAAACAATCCACGAGATTACTTACAGGTCATTTTCTCAATATAATTTTTCTTTATAAGAATAACAAGAAAAATGAGATGTTCCACACCATTAACGCCCTAAATTAATGCTAAACAGTTAATGGAATGTTGTGAATATTGATATGCAAATTAATTAGCTTGTCATTCAACTATTTGTGAGGGGGGAAAAAAAAGCAAAAATCTTCACTGAGGGTTACATTGCTTAGGACCAGGCTACTTGGTGGCTATTGCTGTCAGCAGCAGTGAGTGCTGCCAGCTGAACTACTTCAGAAAGGGAGAAGTTGGCAGATAACAAAGTTGACACCGGGAAAAAAAACATGTTTCTCTGCTCCAACAAAGGACAGGAGCCATCAGTGAGAGTCAGGGGACGCTGGAGCTCGTTCCCCTCGGTGGGTGTCTGGTTTCTATAATTGGAGGCTGCCTCATCAGTGGTGTTGCTCCACAGAGGGAAGCAGACACCTTTACACGCCTGTGGGAATCTGTGTAATTGCTTAACACCTTGAGCTTGTCGCAATTAACTGAATCACGCCAATTATCGGCCCATAATGAGATATCATTTAAAATGGAAAAACGCTTTTGGACAAACTGGAGGGCACGGCGCCGGAGAAAAAAAAATGTTTAGGACTGGATGTTCCTCGTGACATGGTAAAGGATATAATTATTAGAGGGCTGTAATTTGGCTGAGTGACATGGATTGTGTGATAAGTATCATTAAAGCATTTGGCTTCATTTCAGCATTTTGCCTTCAGCGTAGCCGGTGACAAACTGACACCAAAATGATATCATAAACATAAATTAATGTATATAATATACAGCGTGAGTGATTTAAATGTGCATATATTCCCCTGCCAAATTTTCTACATATAAATTCCAATTTTTGGATGGGGAAAGCACATGCATCTCTCAAGCTCCTTTTTGGGAGTAAGCAATGTTTATAAATGAGGCCCCAGGTGTTCATGATGTAAAGGAAGCTGAGGTGTTAATGGAAATATTTCAGCTCCTGTGACTGTGACTGAGATCTGTTTCCCCGACCCTCATCTGCTCAGGTCTTCAACAAATGTCTCTAACTTTAAAACCCAACCAAAGCTGATGATAAATGCTTCAAAACGTATGTTCAAACAGGGTCGACACTGATGATGCACATACATAAAGGAGTTAAAATGTGAAGAGGGGATGTTAATCAAGAAAATTTCCCAAATTTTTATAAATGTATCCTCTAAAATGAGAACTTCACAATAGCTTCGATTGCATCTCTCACCTCTTGACAACATTTTTCTCTGCGTTTTCTCAGGTTTGTCCACCTTATCACAGCTGTCCTCTTTGTCGGCTTGGTCCTGTCTAGCTCGATCCTCCTTTTCAAGGGGCTGGAGAAGGAATTCATCCTGTCAGAAATACAGAAAAACTGATTTTGTTTGAAACAGTTGGTGCAGATTGCTTTATGTACTGCTGGTTTGTATGTGTGTGTGTTTTCTACGTGGTCTCAATGAAGCCATTTCGGTAGACCAGTTTGATTAGTCGCAACACACAAGTGCAAAAAATGTCAGCATTTCACAAGACACTCAAAATATTCAAATACTAGATGCAACCTGATCGAAGAACTGACGTGAGACGTTAATTTAGAAAGGAGGCATTAAATATGAGGCACTTAATTCTCTATGATCTTGCCTGAGGTTCTAGGTTAATTAGAGAATAGCATGGGCAAAAGAGGCCACAGCCACACACTTCATAAACTCTAATGGTTTATCACTGAAACCTGTTTCCTTGCCAGTGATAATGCGCCTGCGCCCATGAATTCCAAATCACAATAGCAATTAATCTGCCAGATTAGCTTGTTTTTATTAAACCGCCTGAATAAAACATGAATTCGAGCCTGACGTGAAACAACACAGCACATTTCGTTCGTCAAAATTCAACAGAACGAGGAGTTAATCCCCCTCCAATTGTTAAAGTTGTTAAAAATCGACCGTGCAATTAGAATGGAAGACCAATGTGAATGTTTTGCGAGATATATTAAAAATGGCCTTGATTTACCTCAGTCGTGAGCTTCCCCTTCCCGCACACACACAAACACACACACACACACTCGACTCAGAGCAGTATCTGATTTACTTTTCAGGCAGTTCTACAAAAGGCTGAAAGGAAAAGCTGAATAGAGGAGAGGGGTTGCCAGTGCCAGTTTAAGTGGATTAAACACAACTCTGGGAAGGTAACATCAGAGAGCCTGTGTGAGAGTGTGTGTGTGTGTGTGTGAGAGAAATGAATGAATGAATGAAGGAGTGAGAAAAAAGGTGACCTAGTGGTGGGAGAGCAGCTCATAACCAAAAAGGTCACGAGTTTGATCCCTGTAACAGCTGCTAAGCAAGATAATGAGACACTACATTCTCCTTCATTTCAATACTCTCTGAATATATGTGAAAATGTAATATGCTAATGAGAAACGTGACTGACTAATTGCCTGAGCGAGACCGGGAGAAAGTGAAAATGAGTCTTGGACTGTGTGTTGTGTAAGTGACAGCGAGTTTGTGTAATGTGTGTGTGTGTGTGTGTGTGTGTGTGTGTTTGTCAAAGCAAAAGGATTTTTTTTTTTTTTTTATGTTTTTTTTTTTTTTTGCTCTGGCAAGAAGCGGCGATGTTTGCTGCTTAATGCCACCCTCGGCATCACATGGAAGCCGCCTGGTTGACGTGCAGCTGTTGCGAGCTGCCTCATTTGTTTCCTGACATCCATTTACCTCGAGATAAAGGAAAAAAACGGCATGAAAATGATGGCCCCCTGAATATGTAATGAACGTGCTGTCAGTCTGAAACAAAAAGTACAGCGTGTATTCAGAGGCGCGTGACTATCGGCCATTGATTTGAATTGACAGCCAGGCGTACAGTGGAAGGGGCAGATGGAGTTTTTCAGGATGCAGGGATGGCGTGGACAGCTACAGATCCATACAGCCCTTTGTTACTGCTTCTAATTTGATAATAAAGACAACAATGTGCAACAGCAAACAATGGGACGTGTTTAGACTTGATAATCAGGGAGGTTTGAATGGGAATTGGTGATCCTGTGTACTCCACTCCTGCTTCTTCCTCTTCGTTCTTTATTGCTTTACCTCTCCCCTCTAGGTTAGTTTGCCGCAGAAGGAGTCTCGACTCCGGGCCCCAATAACAGTAGCGGGGGAAATATCAGGAGTATTCAATTAGAGCGTTCCACAGCTCTCCACAGCTGACGTGTGGAAATTGTAATTTCCTCGACATGATTGATGGCAGTAATACAGGACGCCGTGTGAGTGCAGACGATGCGAGACTGTTGTGGGAATAAAACCGCCCTCTGGTTATGGAGCTGGGTGCTGACTGGCTGAAACGCCTGGAACAAGCACACCTGTGTGTGTGTGTGAAAGAAAGCCAGGAGCTGTGCAGAGTGGCATGTAATAGAGAAAGTTTGATCAGAGGGGGGGGGGGCTTTGCCTGGAGATACGGCGTTAAAAGAAGAGTTGATTTAGCAAACTGACGGCCGGCTCGCTGTCAGAGTTCAGTACTTTCCGTTTTGATGATGTGATGTTTTCATTGGACGGCCACGGCCATTTGTTTAATCACTGCCATCAGAAGAAGCCCACTAATCAAGCATCAGAGCTCGACCTGCTCAGTTGTAATGAAATGAAATGAACTGATCCTGGGTCAGCACTTCAGCGGTATGCATGCGGGCTTGTAGCTTAACAAATTTGACTGAGGAGTCAGAGGAACCGCCCCCCATGTCACTCTGGGCTTGATGAGATGACCGTGATGACATAGACAGTGTGGCTGCATGTGAATTAGGGATGTGCTGGTAACAAATTTTCATGCTATGATTATGTTAGCTCAGACTCAGTCAGATCTTACAGAGATGTTACCATTAGAGCTGAATGGAATCTATGGAATTAAAACGCAAAATTAAATTTCTTTAAAATCTCTATCTTTCAGATTCTATGCACACTTTCTTGCTTCTTGCATACTTTCATCACCAACTTCTTATGTTAGGTGTTTGGGCTGTGCAAAGCGACCCATGTACAGAGTCCTTCTCACATCCAACAGCTGAAGGTGGAAAGTTCATAAGGCCACCTTAAATCTGTTTGTCTGTAACAGCAGCATTTGTGACATTATAACTGCAGTA
The DNA here is from genome assembly GCF_020382885.2 of Scatophagus argus. Lineage (NCBI taxonomy): Eukaryota > Metazoa > Chordata > Actinopteri > Scatophagidae > Scatophagus > Scatophagus argus. The sequence goes on from NC_058516.1 coordinate 7,344,743, forward strand.
GTTCAGAGCCAGTCATGGTCCAGTATGAGACTTTCACAACTGTGAGGTGGAAACCTAAAGCCTCCTGTGAACAAACACTGAGAATTGACTTTTCCTGTGAAGTAGGAAACATCTTGTGTCCACTGGTTAGACTTTTAACATCAGTATTTGCATAGATCCCACATCATTTCCATCGAAGGAGAAGACATTTTAAGAGTTCTTAACCACATAATTGAACTTTTTCCCACAGAGGCAAGTTACTGTTCAAAGCAAAGCATTTTTATATTTCTAAAACATGTCTGAAGGGAGATCTTTAAGTCTTCCCCGCTGTGTGGTGGAAAACTGTTAGAACGTACCGGCAACAGACAGCATCACAGTTTGATTGGGCACTTATAGGCCACTAGCACCCCATGCCTGTGTGCACACCAGCTCCACATTACCAATAACAAATTTAACAGAAGAAAATAATGCATGTGGTCTTCACACAATGAGTCATTTAAAATAAATACTATCTCCAAACATTAGGACTCTGCAGCCATTAACTGGCTGTACTTTTGCTGGTACTGTTCCCATCAAACTGCTTCACCCTGGTATCTAGTGAAAGTGGAATACCAGCACATCTCTAATGCGGATACACTTTGGTTATTCAGAGAGATTGTTACCTGAGGTGCTGCTGAAGGCTCAGGAATAGGGCAAGGAAAGGACTCTTCACACACTGCCAGGCTCCGCACGAGCTTGAGCCTGGTGCTGGACTAAGGAGGGGTTGCAGGTAGGTGGGAACAATGAAAACCATGTGTGCATATACACACACACATACAAGCACCTGCGCACTCATACAACTGCATCAACATCATCACGCTTCACAGTGACAGGCCATATGAAACAAACAGCCAGCGAGCACGATCGATTCTTGCAAGCAAATCATACAGTTTCAATATTTCACATTTTAGCTGACAAATCTTCTCCCGAGTGACTGAGTTTTTTGCTGCTTAGATGACTGGAGATCTTCTCACATAACTAGATCAGAACAATCATAAACTTAAAAAAAAAGGTGTAAGCATTTTCATATAAACTCAAGCCTTCGCATTCTTCCTGAGCAAACATCAACAGCAATGCAGCAAGCACATAGGAACTTTCCATTTCAAAGTATTTGTTTTTTTTTTCAGGCATAAGTCACACCATAACCTCCACTTTCATTCATATAACAGCATCTAAACATATTGCACTGAAGTATTTACACATGTCTGGAGCAGTGCATACAATCACAACTTGCTTGACAGGAAACACGGGTACAACTTCCAACTAAATCCAAGCAAACAATGCAATCCAAGGGCACATCAGACAGGTTGGAGCATCCTCGCACAGCATGCATGCCGAGCATACCGTACCTTAGAGTGCTTCGCAGGCTGTCCATAGGTAGGGGAGGGGTGCAGGGAAAAAGTGCACAGGGGGGGAAAAAATAATCAAAAAAAAAAAAATCAAACAATCCACAGGAGTTTGGAAGTGAAGAGAGGATTGTTACTTTAAGAAAGTGCAGAAGTTTGAATTAAATATGACTGGCCTACATTTTGTACATGTGTGCACAACTAGCTCTGCAAAAGAGCAAAGCAATCTAAACCAAGATAGCACAAAAATACAATAACCTGCTGCACTGCCTATATTTTTTTATGCCTGTTCCTAAGCTGAAAAATTTAAGAGCACAGAACAAAAATTTAGTGGAATTGATCTGCAGAAAGAAAATAAAAATTCCCTGTGCAGCGTGAAATCACAAGTTGAACATTCACCATTTCCTGGGAGCATGAATTAATTTTGCAGAGCATATGCTATCAAAGCAGTTGCACTGTAAAGCCCCTTCTCCTCTTCCTTCCTTTCTTTCTTTCTCTCTCTCTCTCTCTCTCTCTCACTCACACACACACACACACACACACACACACTGCAGAAAACAAAAGCCAGACATTTGGCTGTGTGCGATTCGGGTCGGTTTTATGCGTTGCTCCCAGCTCCATTTAGCTGTCATGTGAATCAGACCCAGGCGCTGGAGGTGAGATGCAGAAAGCAGAGAGAGACCGGATGCCCAACAGTGTGTGAGACAGCTCGGTGCCTCTGCGCTTCACGCACTACTGGCTGTGTGTGTATGTGTACGTGTAAACAGAAGGTCTCTCAGTAGCACGCATAGAGGAGCAGAGGAAGGGAGTGGAGGGGACCTGGCAAGAGCCGTTTCAGTCGAAACTGTAACAGAGCCCAGTCCTCTGCTTCCTAATCCCAACATGCATCCACACACACACACACATGTACGCACACACACAGCTATGTCCTTCCCACCTGTCCTCTAAAAATCAAAAGGACAACCCCTCCCTTCTCTCATTGAGCTCGAGGGCCAAATAACACCTATAAAAAACTGAAATGGACTGCTGTTCGCCCATCTCCAATGCCTGTGACCTGCCGTGCCCCTTTCTATATCAGGTAATATGGATGTGGATGCAGGAGGGTAAGGGTGAGGGGAGGGGGCTGGGACTGTGAGCGCACCGCTACACCAGCTAATTGAGCGGCGAGGGGCCTGTGGGGAACGAACAATGCCGGCAGGAGATAAAGGAATGGGAAAGGGGGAGAGGGAAAGGGCTGAAGTCAGCAGAAGTAGGGCGGCCACCAGCCACCTGTCCTGCCGCAGAGGACGGATCTGGAGAGCTGGAGGCAGATGGTGGCAAAGTCACCCAGCCTCCCACCCCCCACCTCCCTTTTTCCTCTGTCGGAATGCTTTTCTGTCCGTGCCCCCCCTCCAATTCCTTATCCCACTTCCCTACCTCCTCTATTTGTCCCACAATGGACATTTCAGACAGTTAACTGATGCCCTTACACAAAATAACAGAATGAACTTCTCCTGCAACGCCGGAAATTAGGTCAGGGGGGCTTCAGTGCCGTCAGCATATCCTGAGACCACAGAATAACTATGCCAGGGTGAGTCTAAGGAAAAGGAGGTAATGAGAACTAAAGTAGCCAGATATATTTGAAGGGACACACACAAAAAAACAACAGAGGAGGCAGGGATACATCTAAAGAGATGTGGAACCAAGGGGTTTAAAACAAAAATGACAGCTTGCTTGTTTTACTGTCCAGAATTTTCACCGAAAATCACTGCTAATTTGCAGAGCCAAAATGTAGTGTAAGGTGAACAGAATGACTCAGTAATGTCAGTTATGCAGTGACATCTATCAAACATTTGCTAACAATAGCTAACAGCCACTGGTTATACCAGAACAACTAAGGTTGTAGCAGCAAAACCCCTGAGTGTGTTGAACTGAGCGGAGCTGAGTTTCATTGCTTATGAAGTCAACCTTACATTCAAGAAGATTTGCTGTCTGTTTGAGGCAGTTGTAGCTTTAATCAACATGACCCCTATTTAAGATCATGACAGATTATTCCTGCTACGTAACTCTTGAATATGGTCTGTCACTAGTTATTTTAACCACCAGAGCTTGTACTTGGAAGGAATTTATTCATGTAGTTGAGTGGAGTGTATGAATGAGGAGAAATAATTCCCCACTGCTTTCCTTCCTGTTTCCTTTCTCTTTGAACATCATGTCTTATGTTCTTTTACCTTCCTCATCTCCTTCATCCCTCATTCTTACGTCTCAACCCATACCTTCCTCCTGTGCATCCTCCCCTCTCCCCTGCCGCTCCCCCATGCTGGTGTCATTCTGTTCCTCGGGGTAACACAGACACAGGAAGTTGGAAGATAAGCCAGGATTTGAGCTCCAGATTATCTGCCTGCCTGACTGCCTCTCTGTGCCTGCCTGCAACCACAAGGCCAGATTGGCCTGAATCCTATTTTTAGGCTGCAGCCAAAGAGACAATCCATTTCCTTTCCTGGATTTTGTTTCCTTGACCACACTCAAAGAGATTTCACACCATTTTCGCTTTTCAGTGTCCATTCCTCTGTGAGCACAAACCAGTCGGCACCCATTTTGCTTTAAAAGCTAAATTAACGAGTGCAAATGTTCTGCGGTCCCAAAGCACATTTGTTGCAATGACACAGAGACCTAATTAATTAGCAGTTTATTTGAAAGTGATCTCAGCTGCCCTGAATCCCCAGTGGATCCCCTCCTTTAATGTCTCCCATAAAGAACGCGAGATTCAGTATTACAGGACTGCAAATTCTCTTTTCCACACTCTGAAGTTTCTCAACATTCAGGCAGACTAGTGAGGAGTCGCTGTGATTGACCTCAGTGATGAAGTGAAGCAGTCAAGCCCTACCATTATTATTTCAGTCTGGGCAGATTGTGCTTTACAGGAACAATTTTGCCAGGTGGGAAAATCATCTTGAATGCCGCAGGTGACAGGAGATCCCCAGGGCAGTTGGTGTTTGACGTTGACTGTTACTGAATTTTCATGGAGATGAGGGTGGAAGAAAAGTGACAGTGCTTGGTGAGGTGTCAAGTGTCCTCAGCTTCAGTCAGGCTGCAGACACCTCTAACCTCCTTGATTAGATGACTATGAGGAGGTTTGAGGAAAAAGACGAAGTGCTTCTCAGTGTGTCAGTGTTGTGTGTGAAAACTCATTCACTTGGGGCAGACGTCAGAGTGCTTTACCTGGACGTCCCTCTTATGGTTGCTGCCGTGTTCATCTTTGCTGCTCTGGCTCTGGTCGGCGGCCTCACACTTGGCGGGGATGTTGTCTTTTGGAGATGCGACTGCGTCGGCAGCCTCGGGAACCTTCATCGTTTCAGTGTCAACTGTGTCGGACATTCTCATTGCAAAGTCTTACTGGGAGATGCTGGCAAAGAGAGAGAACCTGAAAAAGACAAACACGTCTATGAGGGCCATTCTACAGCAGACTGCGGCAAAACGATCACATTGGTGGCAGGCTGGGATGAGAGGCTGCACAGGGTGAAGTGCTTCACTATTATGAGATATTTTATTTAAGCTTCAAAGCATTGAATAACAGGAACACACAAAATATACCACAACTTTTCTTATTCTGTTTATTAGCACTTCACAGATTTTTTTGCCCAATGATACACTGCATTTGGTCCCTCTTCTAGACGACAATGAAATCTTGACTGACTGAGATTACCCTACAGTAGATATAATGCTCAATATGTCACTACAGATATGCTCAAGCTATTTTTGAGGTAATTTATAACCGATTTTCAGATACACAGTTAGATAATTTATGTACCAGAGAGTACAAACAAGTACTTTCCTACTAGTCCTACTGAGTACATATATAGATATTCATCTTAATTCCTCAGAAAAAATATAATGAATATTGATTCAAAAGTCTTAAAAAAAAACCTTAATCTTAGACTCTTGGACCCTTTTTATCTTTAATTGCTCAAATTCTACGACCTGAAACACTCATATTAGCAGTATTATGTTTCTGCATTTCTTTCAGCTCCCCTACCACTCTCCAGGGTGACACAAAAATACATTTTTAGATAGCTATAGCAGATTCATTATTTCACACACAACCAGATTAAGTGTAAATTCAGATTGAAACATATCAAAGGTCAGGAGGTAAAAAATAGAGATCCACGCATAAGCAGTTTCCTAACAATCTAAAGAGCGACCGCACTGAGAATCTTTGGTGTGTTGTGGCAGCCTCCAGTCATTTCCTCATCCTTCTTCTCTAGACTGCAAGAGAAACAATTTAAAATGAGTTCATATCTCGAAAGTAATGATGATTAACATCCATTTGGGATTATTAAAAATAAGCAGAATTAATACATGTATAGTTCACAAAACTAACAAGAACAAACTTGATATAAAAATGCTATTTATCCATAAAGTAATAAATAAAACTTACCGTTTCACACTGGATCATTAAATCAGGCCCACAGCGAAGCATCTGCTGGTCTTCCATGGTGCGGTCCATATCGTTGTTTAAGGAGTGTTTAGTAATGACTGTTTACTCAGTTCTTCTTGTGGGGTTTTAGTTTGAAAGAGAAAGCTACAGTGCTGCAGAGGTAATAACAGTGATTTGCCACATGTAGAAAGGAGGATGAGGAGGAGTCTGGCAAATGTTTTCAAGGCAGACATTTAGACCTGTTATAGCAGTAGAAACAGGCTAAATGCTACTGATGGCTCCACATCTAAATGGAAGTAAGCCATTGTTAATGTCATCAGCTACATCTGTGTTTGAGCCAAAGCAAACTCAATGTACACCGTGAGAAAGGTTTATAAAGTAGCAGGCAGGTGGAGGAGAGGGGCACTCGGTGGTCATAAGTCACTCATTTCTGACTGTGCTGTCTCTCAGCTGTGCAGCTCTTCAGCCACAGACAAAAGACATGACTGGACAAGACACAGCAGGAGTACAGTTTGCTCCCGTGAGACTAAACAGCTTCAGATTACAGCGTTCGTCTCGACAGAAAATAATAAAACTCCGACATCTCTGTTCCAAAGTGTTTGTAGGAGCAGGGGAGGGTCGAGCGTGGACTGTGTGGGGCATGAGCCGCCTCCAACCTATTTTTGGAACAACACCAACTGCAGAAATTACGTTTTTCAATTCCGAGGGTGCAGAGTAAGACTTGAACTAAATGCTGTACTAAATAATTCAAACATATATGAAGATTAAAGCATGTTTTTATTCATTTAACACCCAAAAGGCACTTTCTAATCGCATTTTGTATGCAGCTGTCCAAACACTAGAGTTACCAGCACACAGTATGAGAGGTCCACAATCCTCATTTTACCCAACCCCCCCAAAAAAATCCTCAGAGTGTGTGTTGTATGGGAAGTGTAAATATAAATAGGAACAGCTCAAGCGTGCAGATTACACTCCAGGCAGGATGCAGATTTTGGTTACTTTAATGACTCTGGTTGAAACATTGTGTATAAAACACGTAGACTCTTTAAGCTGACGTCAGCTTCTTACATGTGTGTAATGCCATGACCTTCCTATGTTGAAACCATGGTGTGAGTTCATCCTGCTGATATGCCCTAATTATGCAGTCAGGCCCCATGCAGTGAAACACACACACACAGATCCACGCATATGAGCAAGAAGGGAGGGCAGACATCTGGTACATGAGAGCTATGATTAATAGGTTAATTAGAAACGGGCTCATCAAATTCACTTTGCACATCAAAACTGGATCCACACACGACAGCACTGACTCTGTGCTCGAGTGTGTGTACGTGACTGGCTGCGTGTGTGTTCCGGCCGGCACCTATCAGAGGGGGCCACAACCTATTTGCCCGGCAGTGATCACAGCCATTTTCCTATCTGATCCCTGAGCAGCAAGCGGCTGGCTCAGACTTGATTGTTTATCTCCGTCCCAAAAGGGCTGAGACTGCAAGCGGGAGCCGCTCTCTTTAAGGTGGCATCCAATTCCTCCATGACAGAGTAACTGACTTCGAGTGAGGTCCGCCACTCTCCTGAGCGCTCCTGTCGGGCAAATGTACCGCTAACCCAATGCTGTGCAAGGCTAAGAGGTTAGCTTAAATTTAGCCGGGCACTGGAGAGTCAGATGTTGAATTTCAATGACCTGTCAGATGTTTGACAAAAGCAACACCGGCTGCTGCTTTACATTATTTTTACATTCTGAAGGAAAACAGCTTAATACTCCAGAGTGCCGCACACGCCTTTGAATATTTAGTGTCTGTTGCTGACATTTTGATGAGTGAAGTCTCTTGAGTCGCTCCGTTGAAGATTTGCAATATTGGACAGATATTTTCAAGAGCCGGGCTCGTGATGGATGGCTATTTTGTCCCTCACCGAATCATTCATTCTTCTAAACACATTTTATCGTGGGACTAGAGTGTTGGACTAAATTTGGCTTTAGACTTTGATGCATTCAGATTTCACCGTCTCGTCTCTCATGGCTGAGGTAATTGCGCTGTGTGTCTGTTTAGAATCCCTGACGTTCTGACTGCATAAGTAATATGGTTCATCATTAGATCCTCAGTGTTACATTGGGGAAACGTCGGGGAATTCAGGGAGCAGCAAACTGGTCTCTTATGAGCGAGACTGAAAACTGATATCACCACATTTTTCTTACAATACATATTCATGGCTGCCTTTGTATTGTGCTGTCATATTATGGAATATCCACTCAGCGTAATGACAGCTATTTGCTTTCATCAATAGCAGGAGGGAAACTTCGAACTCGAGCCACAACCACTTAGGTGCACTGCAGACAAACTGTTGTGCTTCATCTGAATGTATCTCTGCTTTCTTACTGCTCCAGTTACATCAATACTTGAAGAATACTTTATTAGAGGCTGACACTGTGCCAAAGCACCCAGTTAGGTTTGAGAATGACATAACTGAGGAGGAGGAAGGTTAACGTCTTTGTGCAGCTTTATAGGTTGAACAGAAATGAATATTAAGTAGACAAATATATACACATATATTTTATTAACATTTTACGACATGTTTGTTAAAAACTTGTAATGCAATTGTTGTGTAGTACACAGTATATACATACATACAGTGTGAAGACACTCTGGCGTCTCTTCGAGTTGGACTGAAAAATATCACCTAAGACCATAACTGAATGTGTGAGCCAAGTGATAAAATACTCCAGTATGTGCTGCTATGTTCCAGTGAAGTGACTCATCTGTAACTAAGGCTATAATCATTTTTCATCTTATGACAAAAAGTTTTATATTTAGACTGTGGCATATAGTTCCCACATCTAAATGAATCACGAGTGAAATTCTGAGATATTCTCTCCATGTGATTTTGAATATATTATCATCATCATTATCATCATCAGATTACATTAGAAATCATCGTGATTAATGTTGTTTTAAGTAAGTTTCAAGCTACGTGTTAATTTAAACATAAAAACGTGTTGTGCACAAGCTTCCACTTGAAAACAGATGAAGACATCAGCTGTGGAGTGATAAGGATGATGTAACCTTCCTCACACCAGAAATGAGATATTTCCATCATGTTATCTACATCGATTTATTCTTTTGAGGTTTGACTGGCATTTTTAATGACATCATCTTGTTGCACACTCTTCTTCTGCGCTGGTTTAATGGAACTCAAATGCAGAAGCAGCTCTAGCAAGAAGCAGCAGTTTATTTCGGCAGAGGCCAACTCCTAACATAACCTGAATGCAAATATAAATTGGTGTTTTTGTGTGCCAGTTTTCTGAATATACATAAAAAAAACCCCCAACAAAACCTGAGCTAAATCTGGATTAAAACATTGAGAGTATCTCTCATATTCCCTGACTGACTAGTCATATCAAACCAGAAATAAACAGGAGACATACTTGTTGCGTAGCCAGTGGTGGTTGTGGCGAAGGAGGATGTGGCTGGTGAAGTCGATGAGGCCAAGCCTACCGATGCCATTCGAGACTTCTTTGCCCATGTCTGCTTCAGCTGCTCTAAACAGCAACCGGGGCCTCCGACACCCTCATGACCCCTGCTGACCTGCAAAACGAGAGAGGCACAGGGTGAGCGCTGTGGCGTGAGGGGTGAGAGAGGTCAGGGGTGAGGCTGCGTGGACTGACAGCAGTCAAGTTTGTCAGCAACTCTGAAACATTTGTGTCGGAGCAAAAAGTAAAAGTGTGGTGAGTGTGTATTTCTGGGCCTATGCGTGCCTATGCGCCATAAATAATGGATGAGCACAGAGATGGGAGTGCGGCAGAGGCAACAGGAGAAGGCACCCCTGCCAACCTCGTAAAAATCAAGCATGAGGAATTCAGAGAGCAGCGGGGGGAGATAGCATTTCTCAGCCGAAAATCCTCTGCCATTTGGTGACACATAAATTTCAAATCGCCTCGCGTACAATCTCTATTTCCCAGCAAATTCCTTTCTTGCTGAGCTACAGGGTGACACTGGTTGGGCAGGGCTGACATCTGAAAGCGCCAACAACAACAGAGCTGCAAAAATATTGACACAATATTGGAGAAAATCTTTTTTGATACCGTATATGTAATTTCCAGCTGTCTTATGAAATCAGGACTTTTCTGTGCACTTAAACCTGACTACTGTGTTAGACTGCGGCCACAACACTGTGAAAATGTGAAATTACTGCTCAGTTTTATTGGCTACAGTAGCCAAGTAAGGATGATAAACATCAATTTAGGGTTGTAACTAACATTTTGTTTTCAATATCTATTAATCTAGAGAGTGTTTGCTCCATTACTTCATTCATCATTTGGTCTATAAAAGGTCATCATCAAGTGGCATCTTTCAAAGTCTTGTTTAGTCAAACCAATGCATCAGAAACCAAAAATAAGCAGTTCACCCTAATAAAAAAAAAATAAATCGCCATTTTTGCTAGAAGAAAAAAACAATTACTTAATTATCAAATTAATTTTTGAATAATCCATTAATCAATTACATTCTCACTGTCACTTCCTCACAGCAGCATATATAAGAAAATTGTGCTCTGGCTTCGAGTTTCCTCCCTCATATCTCTCGACCTCTCCCTTCTGCCCTAATCTCCATCTCGGTGAGCAGGCGAGGTGCCACGCTGACTCTGGCAACCAGAGGCGCCAAGCCCTGGCTGCTGCTCCCAACATGATCTCGGTGTGACCCCCATGCCAGCCAAAAAGGTCAAGTGGAATCCCTGCTCACTTCATAATCTGCCTTCTTCATGACACCTCAGAGCCTTCAGCCAGACAGAGATGATGATGATGGGTGGGGGCGACGTGCCATGAAACACTCAGATAGACTGCTTTTGTTCAGACTGCCAAAACCAACAACGAACACCACGTGTGACCAAAACAGGAGAGCTTAATGTTATTCAAGTTAACAGGATCAAGACTCAAGCAGTGACACAATGAGAGTAAGTCAATTTTGAAATCTGAACTGACATTTTAGCAAATTTGCGAGCAAAATGTCCACTGTAGCCTGCAGCATTTCTCTCATGGCAAACCGAATGTGAGGCCCAAGGCATGATCCATTCATCAGGGTTGATTTCATGTAAACAACCTAGTATATGCAGTTAAAAGCCAGGGAGTCTATTACTGTGTGTTGGTAGTCTTAAGACAAAATCATCTCTCAAAAGTCTGCATCTTTTTTCAGAGATGCTCTTATATTGCACCTTCTACTCTTATCTCTCTAAATGCACTCAACACTTATTTTTACATGGTTATTCTGGTGCGACAGAGTATCATCTTAGCGTTGGGCCTCCAGTCTTTTGCAAGAAGGAGTGGTGCAAATTGAAGCTGCTGCGAATAGGAGTGCCCGTTAAATGTCTAAAAAGAAAAAAAAAAAAAGTGGAGCCTGCTCAGTAATTCAGAACAGGTCCTGCAGCTATCACACATGCACACACGCAGAGTGTAAAAGTTGCTCTGACAGTGGTGTGGCTGAGTCTGGCCATGGGCGCTCCAGGTTTTATGACCAGAGCCACTGAAGAGGGCTTCACGCTGAGCCAGTGTGTGTGTGTGTGTGTGTGTGGCAGAGAGAGTTTTATGAATGCTAATGGCGCAAACAATGCCTGCTCTCCCCAAAAAATGTTTTCCCTCACTCTCTCTCTCACACACACACACACACACACACACACACACACACACGCATGCATGCATGCACACAGGACCTGTAGAGATGCTCCGCCTGTCTGTGCCTCCTCCAGTATTGTGCTGGAGCTGACAGGGAGTGGTTCATTGGTATTACAGTCGCCGCAGAGCGCAGCAGCCTTAAAGAGGCTCCCTCAGGCATCATTCGGTGTCACACCCGTCCCTTCGTGCCACTTTTATCACCATGCCCGACGGCATATCGGCAGCCTCACTTACACACACATGCGCGCTTCAAACCTTCCCATCTGCACACAAATGCATGAATGCATTAAAAGGCAGACACACCGGACAAAAATGTCACATTCATTTTTGATTAATCCAAAAACCATCAAGACTAACTGGTGTAACTGTATGGATTCAGAACACATATTCTCCACTGCACATACATATTCTTGATGGAAATGAATTCTCAAAAAGCCCACATTGGGGTCATAAGTCTGGCCGTCAATTGCACAGAGTTAATCATACAGCAGGCTCTTAACGGACTACTCTCACAGACAATTATGTTCGATGGCAAGCTAATGAGAAAATTTTTCAATCACTGTGAAGCGCTTAAGAGCCTACTGGTGATGACACATACGCAAGAACAGGCGAGCAAGCACACTCCAGTATACCGGTATTTATTTTCTTTCCCCTTCGCACAAGCACGAACACACACACACACACACACACACACCTGCCTCTCTCTTGCAAAGGCTGACCTTTCCCTCCCACACCTCCGCTCTGTTCTGTTCAGCTCTGCGTGGATCAGGGCTCTTGTCTGGGCTATAACCAGCTCAACTGGAGGTGAAGGACCCTCAGTCCCCTCCCTCTATCTGCAACTCTATCCCCGGCTCTGCTCTCGACAGAGAACGAGGAGATGAGTCAAACACGGGGCGGAAAAGAACAAGCCATCACCTTCACAAGCTTCTGTGCGAACACCAAGAAAATCCACCGATGATTTCTAAGCGTCTAAGGAAGGAGAAAAAAAGGAAGTGGCGGCATCTTTCTGCATGCAGTTTCTGCAGATTCACACGTTGAAAAATAATGCATGCTTTATTGCTGCTGATGAGCTTTTGCATGTGTCACATAAAAAGGACAAAGATAGGAGTGGTGCCAAACAGCTGGAGTATTGTGTGCAGAGATGTAGAATAATAAACAGAGCTTTATTCAGTGGAGCGCTGGGAAACAAAAGCAGACACAAATAACTAAGGTAATGCCATGTCTGAGGACCACAGCTTTTGTCACCCGCTCCCCAGTCCTCAGTTATAATTACCAGTTATGTTCAGCTCATTCTTAAAATTGCAAATTTCAAACACAGGAAATGAGAGAGGGCAGTCAAATGTCTGCTGTGCTATGAATTGCTCATTTCCTAATGAAAAAAAACAAAAAAAAACACAAAAAGACAAATTTAGAAAAAAGCTGCTTTGGGAGAGTGCAGGATGTGCACCCCGGCTAATAAAATCAGACATCAAATAAACAGAATAAACAGTTAATTAGGTTACTAATACTGGTTCGCACTCATGGCGCCGCAATAAAATTGATTTCAGTGTTTTGCTAAACCGAGTAACTAATCTCCCATTTTCTAGCCATGTCTGCTAATTGCAAAGCAAGGAAAGCACTGACAGGGGAGCTATATAATTGGACCAGAAAACGATTAGTGTAAACCTTATGAAATTATATCACTTTCATACACTGCTTGTCTCAATTTCAGGGCAACTTAGGCAGCGTCAGTTTAAGGAACTGCCTGTAATGGTTTCGACTGAATTAACAGAAAAAACATAAACAGGCACAAATGAGCCTCTAATTGCGCCGCTCGCTCTGCCTCCAGGTTGCAAAAGGCAGAGCGCGGCACGGCGCGGCGCAGCATAGGCGCAGTCAGTCAGCATTAATAAATTAAATCCACAGCAGAGCATGTAGGTAATCCATTACCTATCCCATAGGAGAGCTTCCAGGGAATATCAATCTAGGCAATTAGGGGAGAAACAATAAACACAGAAAACTAACATGCAAGTCTAGCAGTTTTAATCTATGGTGCCTTATGAGAGGAGAATAACTCAGAAAGTCTGCCAGAGTCATTAAAAGTCCATTTGCAGACAACACCTGCAGAACAAACAGGGGGAAACGGGGAGACCGAGGATGAGCTTGGCTGCAGAACAAAGCAGAGCGAAGCCTCTTATTGGCTGATCTTGGTTAATTATCCTCCTAATGAAAAGCAGAAGCAGCAACTGGCAAACTAGTGAGGAGATTTTGAAAGCTCTGGCTCAGCTTAGTGAGCAACGCGGCACTGACAGCACACCAAATCTCATGTTGCGCTCAGTTTAACAAGTCAAAGAAAAGACTGCACACTTGCTTGCTGACTTGCTGCCATGCAATGATAATAGAAACAGAAAAGCTCATGTGGAGGAGATTATCTCATGGATTAACATTTTTTGGCAGTTTTTAAAAACAGCATTGGATACACCGCGCGTGGCAATAAACTGCAGAAAATCGACAGCTTCGTAAAAGCAACATGACAAAGAAAATATCGGGAAAGCAGAACAAAATAAACCACAGGAAACACAAACAGAAAATCAGTAAAAGATTCAAAAGAGATTCATGCCTGAAGTGGCTTCAAGCTGCAGGACCTACCTGCCCAGCAGCTCTGCCCTCCATCCCTTCTGCTACTCGACCGTTTAGTTTCCATTGTACAGGAGGCACAATTTGCTGGAGAGGAGGCTGGAGTCGCCTCCCAGCTCGCTCCTCGGCAGCTGCCTGCTGCCTCCTGTTTGCTCGCTCGACTGAGTGAGAGTGTAAGACAGGGAGAGGGGAGTGTAAAGGGAGAGGGCGAGGGAGAGTGGGTGTCACAAAGAGAGAGAGAGAGAGAGAGAGAGCAAGAGAGAGAAAGAGATGGAAGTAGGGAGGGAGGGAGAGTACTGTGCAAGCACAAGTCTACCTGCCACAACCCATCAAGCCAGCCAGCCTTGGAGACAGCGCCAAATCAACAGCTGGCCTCTGTGTGATGTCAGAGCCTCAACAGCCAGTCACGGCATCCGAGGCCGGCCGGCTCTACGGAGCGCTGACTGAACCAAAGTCACCGGCTAAATGGGGCTCTTCATTAGCTACTCTGCTTTAGGATGGAGGCGGGGGCAGGAGGAGGAGGAGGAAAGGGCAGTCAGGGACATGGAAGGAGACTGAGAGGAAGAGGAGAGGGAGATGAGAAAACGGGAAGGCGGGAGGTAAGATAGAAAAGCCGTAGAAAGGAGCACGGAGGAGGCGAACCAGAAAGCCAAGGAGAAAGAGAAAAGGCAAACAGGGAGGACGAGAGGACGGCGGGACAGGATCGACATGTCTGTGGCCAGCTAGGTGCTCAAAGACCAGGTGGAGAGGCGATGGGGAGGCGATGGCCGCTGAGAGGCCGAGCTGTTCACTGGGCTACCTTCCCATTAAAGCTGGCACCCTGCTTTTCACACAAGACGACAAGGCTACAGCTAATCCCACTGACTCAGAGAAAGCCACCGCTTGAAATGCCACCTATTACTGAAACACAAAAAGTGAAATTCTGGAATAAAACATTCGGCTCTAGGCACACCTAAGATAATGTTACCGCGGTGGATCAGCTAGAAAACAACACACTGACAGCATAAGAAAGAACAGCAACTGCTTGTGCATCATCAAACCGCACCCTTAAACCTCTTCTGTTTCATCTAGGTCTTCCATTCATCATTTTAAAGGCACCAACTGGAAAAACAATAGCCTGCAAGAGCATTCACTTAGCTTGTTGATTTCACTTAAAGATCAAGTATTCTGCCTCCTCTGTGCATGCAAACAAGACGACACGGACAGGAGTGATAACTGAGCTCTGAAAATAATCGACTTCATGAAGCACTTTCATCACCAAGTGACTGACAGGCTGTCAAAGACACAGCAGTCACAAACAGGTCCTGTGCACAGCCGAAGTCTAGACTGTCATAATGTGATTGTTTTTGTCCTTTCAGTCACTCAGACTTTAACAGCAAAACCAGCGGGCGGAAAAGTTCCTGCTGTCACTAAGCAACCAACACCAGGCTGCGACAACCGATCCGATCCAATACTGCCTCATAATTGTACCATTCGTTATGCCAGGTCTCTGAAGAATTTATTATTGTGCTTCCTTAATCCCACGAAAAGGTCACCAATTGAGCAAACAATTTATGGATAGGCGGATGAATTATTTAATGGCCCAGACCAAATATTATAGGAATGAGAGATTTCCCCCCTGGAAGACGATGAATTATTTAGTCATTGGGCCACATCTTTGGTGAGAGCTATTACACAGCATCCTCAACCTCAATATCTGATAATGTCATCAGCTCCAAATATGCCCTAACCTGCGTAATGAATGGTCAACACAGAAGCGGCTATGGTGGCCTGAGCAGCCGCAGGTGAAACAGTTTTTGCAAAAAAAACAAACAAAAAGGAAAATAAATAAATAAAAAAAAAAAACAAGCATTTTTCTAAGCCTTGAAGGGTTGTGCCACACAGTGCACTGTACACAATCACAAGAGAGGATCTGAGCAATGATTTAGCATAACTTTTATGCGACTACCACATCTTAATGCACTAACCCTCACGCAGCAGGTAAAAACAGATGTTACTCATCTGCAGTAAGCATATCACTCTGAAATGGACCTGATTAAGCATTTCTAGCATACATAAGGGCCAATTATGGACACAAATTTCCCAAATTGACATGTTAAGGAACACATATAGCAAACATTATACTGTATCGCTGAACAGCACAGTAGCAAGCCCTGCAAAGATGAACGCAGCATCTCCGCTCTCTGAAACAGCAGCCGGAGGAACTGAACCAGCACCCACTCTCCACCCACCAGGCTCCGCTGGTAACTTAATGAAAATGATACAGTGATGATGCTCAGTCTCAGTGGTGGGAACTTGTGAGCTTTCTCTGCCATTGCAAAGCCTACGAGGTGATAATTTTCTGGGTGAAAAGTGGGTAAGGGTTACATGTTAACCATATCAAAATTAGGTATTACATGACTGATTCATGGCCTTTCACTGGCATAAAACTAGTTCAAGATTTTACTGTCTGTGTTTATAACCTCTCTCCATTTTCAAATAACAACTTAAAACAGAGAATCTCAGTGTAACGCTGCAGTGCATTTCTCATAGTTTTTAATTCATATTTACAATTAATTTATATGCAACCAGCGTTTGAGGGCTAATTACAGTGATCGTGATTGGCATAAATTAATTTTATTTGTCACACCAAATACATCATTAACAGCCTTTGACCTTATTTGGTTAACTCTCTGGCTTAGTTCTACAGTACTGCACAATGTTCCGTATCGTTCATTAATACGTGGGCTTCATTAATTATCATGTCACTTGTTTTTCTAAACTCTCATCGAGATTAGAAAAAGTAAAACCCAGAAGACAAGACAACTTAGCATACAGGAAGGGTATGAAGAATCAGTCCAAGTTAAATGTAAATGTCTGCATTAATCATTTAGAACGATGTAACTTAATGCCAGTATTCGATATTTTCCGTTCGCTCTCCCACAGCAAGCCCGTAACACCAGACTCCATGCCAAATTTTGCAATTTTACTGTTCTCGGCAAACGCACACACCCCGGACAACATGTGACATTTCAGTCTGACGGTTGATACGTGTAACTAAAATTCGGCCGATCAGACATTTAACCAAGCAGCGCAACAGTGGCGCAAAGCGCATTTTGTTGAAATGGCTAACTGATCCGAGCTCAGACTGGTCGTTGCCGCATATCGTTGGGATAGAAACATTCGAACCAGGCCTGAAAGTTATTAAATTATACCGCATTTTTAAGCGACTGCCGCTTAGTCTTTATTTCGAACAAACGCCGAATTTAAGCAAGGCCGCTTACAATATGGGCATACTGCTTACGTGGTGTGTACTTTGGCTGAAGCGGAAGGCAACATGAAGAACAACATTTGGCTTTGAATCGTGTCGCGGCTAAGCTAACGATTATTACCTGGTACTGTGGCTCGCTAACGCTTGAAAACGGCCAAACACCGGCGCTCTGCGCTGTCACGCACTAGCAAGAGAAATGTTTACTGCTAACTAGCTCGTGTTACATGGTTACAACTATCCGGTTAACATTGTTCGCAAACCGGCAATGGTTGGGCATGATACTGCAGACATCTAACGTTGCCTTACCGCTTTGGTTTACAATCGGTGCACAGCCGTAGTCACTACCGAAGGTGAAGTAGCTAGTGTTTGTGTGGCAGAGTGTTGGATACAGCAGAGTCCAGCAGGCTACGAGAGTGCGTCACCTCCTTACGTTACACGCGTAGGGTGTTGAAAATATGTCACGTCTTGTCGTAGCTTCTTTTTTGCGTTATGCACGCTTGCACCGAGTTTGTGTAACAGTTTCGTCGTTTGTCTCACACATCGTTAAAAACAGATGTGCATTATCTGTTCTTTCAGGTAATTTGTGTTCAATTTGATCATGAAGTGCCAGGAAGTTGCACTGAATACTGCGATAAATGCGTGCTGCGGATGTCTGGTGAAACAAACCGAGTGAACCTTGAAATTGCCGCGAAACTTTTCAGTGTTGTCTGATCAGTTCGCTGTTTCAGAAACCGTTTTTGTTCCTGCGCCTCCATCCACTGTCTCTCAGGGTAGGAAAACCACGCACAGACCGACACAAATGCTGCTAGTCTCTTTATTTCGCTTTGTTAGGACCAAAACGTGCCTGCATGTTGCGTTTTTCCTGAGTTGCAGCGTCACTCATGTGATCACACAGGCTGTGCTTAAAGGAGCAAATTATGATTTCCATGAAAACAAACTCAACGTAAAATTGTGTGCAACTTATACCACTTAAACTTTGTATTCGTTGTCAATATTTTAAAAAAATAATAATTAGTTTACGAAAGGGGTTTTGAGTTTCCACAGTCTCTAGTGGGTACTTTTATTTCCATAGGTGAGTACCTGTGCTCACGGTCATTAGCTGTATTTATTCATTGGTTGTTAATCTGACAACTTGTTCTGTAAGTCCTCTAATATATAAATGATGGAGCTACTACTTTTCAGACCAGGCTGTATTGGCTTGGTGTATTTTGGTCTTTTTGATGAAAATGAAGCTATCAAATGAGTGAAATTTTTGGTTGTTATGAAGCAATACTCTTTCAATATAGTAAGTGGAAATGAAAGAGTAGTAATGTAGAATTATTCCAATTCTATTTCATTTCATTTAATGCCAGCTAATTGGAAAATTAATTTCCTTTTGCCGTTAAGTGCAGACACAGCTTCCTCTTGGAGAAGACTGTTGCTGCTATGTTTCAGACATGACTTTGTTTATTCACAATCCTGCACCATCCAGCTTGCAGCAGAGGACAGCTTCTCGTCATTATGACAAATCAAAGCAGTACGAATGAAGTCAGAAATCAATATGGCAAACATATGTAATAATATTCACTGATTCAGAGTAAACCTGGCCTACGTAGGAGCACATTCAAATGTGCGTTTTGGTTTAACGTTGGTTTTTTGTTTTTTTGGGGGGGGGGTTTATTTTCCCCAGCCTGAAATCAGAGCCGGTTGGCTGAGCAAGGCCCTAGAAACTGATGAGGACTTACGAATGAAAAAAGGATGATGATGGCCCACAGACCTCTTGCTGTGAGACAAGATGGACTGTCAGACCTTCCTCACAAGCTCCTGCAGTGCCTGATGCCTTTCCAAAGGGAGGGAGTGGAGTTTGCTTTATCAAGGAATGGACGGTAAGCAGTGGTAATGCCCAGTCAGTTACATCACAGCTTTACTGTTGATTCGTCAGTCTAGTTTTTTTAAGTTACGAAGCGTTTTTGATATCGGCACACTGTTCAGATATCTAATCTAAATATAAGGCTCAGCTTGCTTCTTGCAAATCAGTAATAACATGGCAAGAAAAAAATGTCAGCTAAATATAGAACTACAGATAATGATAATAGATCTGTTATTCATTTTTTGAGTGGCTCCTTTTGAGAGCTTTGCAGTCCCCCTCTGGGTGTATGCCATCCTTTGTTTGCAACCTGACCTTCCATTACACATCTGCAGTGTGTAAATATTGATTTATTGCTATGGTGCTTTCAGCTCACATCTATTGTCTGAGCATTTCATAGAGGAATACAAGCAGCCTCTTGAATCTTCTCATAGAAGCTTCAAATACTGGTCAGCACCAATTACAGGAAATGGCAGCGTATTTAGAAAATGTAAACTTCATGCAAAGCTATGTTGTTTTCACTAAACTGCAGCCAGTTTGGTCAGAAATGCTAAAATGCAGCTTTACTGGAGCACAGGCAGACACACAAGGTCAAGAAAGTACTGGAACTATTGGTCATACCAGACCGGGTAAGGCTGTGGCAGCAAAACCCCTGAGTTCTTGCCAGTGAGTTCAGGGTACCTTGAAATATCCATAAATTCAACAATGCAACATTAATCAGTTCTATAAAATGTGCTAATTTTTACTAATCCATGGAGTCCAATAGGATGGCATGTTTACATAGACAGTTTGTCAAATGGAGTCTTGAAGCAGGCCGCCCGAAAACTCTTGATTTCCTGCTAAGCTACAGTGTGTTATGATCCGTTCAGAATCAAGTAAAAAGTCAAGAGTGTATGTGAATATTTTGAATTCAGAAGGTCAGACAGAGTCCAGGTTGTATCTCTGAAAACAATTACCGGTCCGTGGGAAGTTTCTCAGCTGCCCTTAAGTCTGCGAGTGTTTGGCTGCGTTGAGCATTAACTGCAGGAGCAGGCCAGAACTTTTACATTTCCTCCTACCCGACCAGTCGATGTACGCTCGGGTTCTGGGGAAGGTCAGCACAGGGGGAGCCATTCTGAGCGCCTCTGCTGTGATGCGGAGCGGCCATATTGATTCAGGAACACTGTGAGGCACTGCTTTGTTACACGGGTGGGTCAGAAGTCAATTGGCTCTCGGTGCACTGTGTGGACAGTTACCTCAGTCAATTGGCATCAGTGTGACAGTAAGAGCAGCCCGGGCAGAGCTTCTCTCTGGAGACGAGAGTGTGGCATCAGCACAGGATATTATAGGTATAGGGAGCCTAAAAGTAGAACGAGCGCTGACCTTTAGCTTGTACATAAATATCACAGTGCACATGTAAATTAACTATCCAGAATATGCCAGTTCTGCACAAGCAGGTGTTGCTCAGGTGGCGTGTGACTCCATCTCCTATATCCATCTTCCGATACCTAACAAGTCAGTATCTTCACATGTGTTGTTAAATAGGGAGCAAGTATGATAATGAAAAATGCAGGATACGGTTATTTTGTTTGAGCAACCCTGTTTGACTGCTTAGCTTAGAAAACGACATGTGTTCCTTGGCTTTGGAAGTGACACTCGGTGGCTACGTACGGTAAGCAGCCATTTCAGGGCACCATGTTTTCTGCAATGCACTTTTTCATCCACAAATGTGTGCATTCCCACACAGACAGACAGTAAAATGATAACATATTAAAAATGCAAATTTTACCAACAGTAATCTTGATCTTTCTGTGTATCTCAGGCACCCTGCTGTTTTTTATTTGTTTCATTCAGTGTCCTTGAAAAGAGCCTTGAATTAAAGGAGCAGTTTCTTTATTTCACTGATGCTCTGGGACTCATTGTGGAAGAGGCAGAAATACATTATGACAGTACAAGCTGACAACAATGGAATGCAGCTGCAGACTTGTTGGATTATTTTTAACAACTCTGGGAAATGTAGGCTATCACTACCTGAGGTGGAACCAGATGAGGCAGTAAGCACAGGCAGAAAAATAAATAAATAAATGAATGTCAGCCCTTCATTATAAAATAACTCCTGAAATGCACTGAACATCATAGATTGATGTTGGATTTCTAACAGTGTGGGAGGACCTGTGGGTGGATTTTTCCTTTAAATCACATAGTCATTGTGTCTTTTCACATCCAGAGCATCGAGGGTAGCCAACCAAAACATCAAATGCTGCTGCAATTGAAATACTTATGGAGCCCGCTGTATGGGTCTGTGTAGGAGGGTGGGTGAGTTTTATGGAGTTAGATGAGGGATAATGTGGGAAAGTTGTGGTACAATATGACAATAAAAACCCATGAGATGTGGTTGATTGTATTGTTTGGAAAGTTGGGCAGAAGCGTGCCATTTGAGTGCTGACACCTGTATATATTCAGCTATTCTAAAACATAAATTTACCCAGGGTACATCTGTAAAATGCAGTACTCTGAGCGGGCCTGTCCAGACACTGAACAAAAACATCAATTTGCAGTAAAAGTAGATCCATTAAGACCTCTTGGTCACTTCCATTAAGGTGTTGACTGTATGTCTGCCCTGTTCTGATTTGTCCAAAATATTATTGAAAGAGACTGCCTGTGCTTTTATTGAATAAGGCCTGCTCTGCTGATGCAAGAGGAGATCAATAAGCAGACTGTGTTGTCTCTCACTGGGATGGGCAAATTACTGAGAAGTCTATTCTAGAGTTTGTTCTCTGTACAACATACAAGTCGTTGCATTTACTCCACATTTCTACTGGCCTTGAGCTTATTAACATGATCCAGAATCAGAGTCTGTTTAAGATAAATGAACAACAACAGCAAACAACTTCTAAGGGAAGGAATTTATTAGCACAGTATTGAAATCCCTGCAAACTGATATTGTATTTGAGTTGGATTTGATTGCCAGTGCTTGTAACATAAGCAAACAACCTCGCAACCGTCATTGAATTCTGATTGAAATGTTTTTTGATTGGTGCTCAGAAGCTTGTGACATCACATATGAACCCTGCCCACTTTAAACCAGTGACGAGGAACACAGAGAAAGAAAAGAAAGTACAGAAACTGTCTCATGTCAGATAAGGAAAACTGTTCTTCCTTTGGCAGAAAACTGGGCTCTTTTAAGTACAGTAAGACATTCTCAAGGGCTTTAACAGCTTATTTGATGTCGTTGATTCAGTTAGACTGCCTGGGCAAATAAGCATTAGGTAGAAATAGTTTATTATTAAGGTCCTCTTCCAATTTAGTGTTGCTCTTCCATAAAATTGGAAGAGGAAGCTCCATTCGGAGCTGCAGAGGACATCTTCAAACAGTATTAACACACTGAGTAGTAGTGTTTAAGACAGGTAAACTGATCCAAGGAGTGTCCTTTTAATGCAGACAAAATCAGATTGAGTAACTTATCACCATGAAAGTCAGTGTTCAGCAGCTTTAATGCTTCACTGCTCTGTCACTTTCTTACTTACGGTCTGTCTGTCTGTCACTCTTACTTAAATCACTTGCTGATTTTAGGAAACTTTTTACAACGATGGGTTGAAACAACAAATTAAGATAAAATAAGATTAACTTTATTGATCCCGCAGTGGGGAAATTCACTTGTTGTGGCAGCTCACAAGGACAGAAGAGGAGTGCAAAAAGCAAAGAGTGTGCAAAAACAGTTACAGAAGAATGTAGAGGTAAAATAAATTAGCATAAATTCCCATTCTCACCACTGTAGTTAAAACTTCCCTCAGACAACTGCTGGCCAGTATTTCATAATGTTTTCCCGTCCTTATTGTCTACGTCTGTGTAACCAGCTATAGTTAAAAACGATCTTCATTCAGATGTCAAAACAAAACAAATCTCATGTGTCTGATCCTGCGTCCACTATCATCTCGAAGATAAAGAAATGTCTCTCCTACACCATCATCAAGCGCCTCCATTACAGCATTTACTTTTTAAGGTGCTCTAAATTTCTTTGCCTCCTAATTAAGTATGACGCTTGTTGCGTTCTGTTATACAGCGTGAGAAATGTATTCTTAACTGTCATCAATAACCCTTTGCCTTAATAGGATTTTGATGTTATCCATCCTTGGCTGACAGAGGAGGTTCTCACAGGAGCAAAGTGTAGAAGCTATACAGGATAAATAAACTTTGTGGCCTGCTGGGTCAGTTTGTGTGTTACAGAGAAGAATTGTGCTGTACTGTAACATAAAAAACTATGTTCGGTTAATGTTTATTATTTCAAGAAACTTCAGAGTAAATGCATCATTAGGGCCTAACACAATATGCAGTCGTACATCTTTACGCACATCCGGCTTTAATAGAAGGTGGGCAGGAATTGTGACTGAACACAGCAAAAGAAAGAATCGAGGATCGTCTAAGGCCTTTAATGTAAGAGAAAAATCAGACAACACCCACATACCATTACGCAACACGATCGTTTTATATTCACTGTCCATTTTGAGGCTGACCTTTAGTTATACCTGCTGTTTGGTGCAGCTTATCCTGAAAGGTTTAATCAGAATAAGTTGCACAATTTCCTGCTCATAGAATAGCTCTTGAAACACTTTAAGTAAGACTGACTGTGTCGCTTTAAAGAGTCAGAAACTAATAAATAAAATTTATGTATTTGCTGTAGTCAAATTGGGACGCCTTGGCTCAATTGTTGAGTGTCTGTGGGTTCAAATAGCGTAATCATGACTTTGAAACTTTGAAAACCCCTTGTAGAAGGATGAGAAAGAAAAGGAAGCTTCCGCAGATCGACTCTGCGATGTCAGTTACATAGCAATGCAAATTTAATTGTTTGCCACCGCAGTAAGCTGCTGGTCGAGCCAAAACAAGTAAGACTGTAGAAGCAAAAATCTTGAGTGTACCGAAATAAGCAAGGGTGTGTTTTAAAGGAATTCAACTTCTCATTTCTGATTTCTGACAAACCATTGTACTAGACAGGAGCAAGGAGAGAGCCAGCCATTGACCAGCAAGTAGAAAAAAGTTTTCTTTTTCTATTTTAAACGCCATTTAAAAAAAACACAATGAAGAGGTCTCTGATAGATTTGGGTGAGCAGAAGCTTAAGTTAGAGAAAATAACTTGTGAGCCAAATAGTAGTTGAGGATTGCCCCACATAGCTGGGGTTTAAACTTTCCCTTTTAAAGGAGTACACGCTCCTGAAACATCCTCCTCCATCTCCTACAAGCAGAAAAAGCCCTAAACCTTTTCCTCTAAAGGCTACTTTGTTTTGATTATAAGGTCATTTACAGAACACAGCAAAACTGTATGTGAGATCTTACTGGGAATGAACACGGCGTGCTGGAGCACCCTCTTATTTAGCCTTTTGCGGCATTCAACCTCTGAGCAGTTTTTCCAAGTGACGACGGCACACTACAGGTCCAGTCCTCAGAAGAGAACCTAAACAGGACTGGAAGATTGGGGTTAGACACCGGGCCGCACAGCACATCCCCCATGCAGAGGTCAAACCCATCAAATCAACCTAGCCTGCTTTGGGAGGTACGGGAGCCCATTTCCTGACACTTTGTGGCTTGTGGGTTTCAGAGATAACATTAGAAAGACGTGGCGGCGGGGACCGTGCCGTTGTCAGGCAACAGCACTGCAGCATCCTCGCAGTCTCAAACCGTCAAGACGACACTCAGGTTATTTAAAGGAGGATGATTAATGTGTTGAGAAATGGCAAGCACCTGCCCCAGCCACACTCCCTCCCCACTGAGTGAGTGTGTGTGTGTGTGTGTGGGTGGGTGTATGCGCAAGCACGTGTGTGTGTGTGTATCTGTGTGTAGACGTTTACATGTGTTTGTATGCGTGTGTGCAGTTGGTGTAGATTATGTATATATACTTTTTCTTTTTTTGCATATCTTCTCTTTTGTGTGCGTTTTTCTCACGCATAGTAGCCTGTGTGTGTGTGTCTGTGCATGTGTGTGTACACGTGGATATGTGTGTGTGTGCGCATTGCGCTGACTGGGCCGGTGTGCTGGCAATTAGAAAAACCACCAGTGGCAAGGTGCACATTAATCATGTTCCTCAGCTGAAAGAGAGAAATGGGGCGGAGATGGGGGGGAGGAGGAGGAGTGGGAGGAGGAGAAAGAATAATGAGAGACTGTGTCTGAGGTATTCAGAGCTGCTCCATTGCACTGTTTGCTCTGACATGATGTTGGAAGCATTTATGAATAAGCAAGGTCGTGACAATAGGCCCAAAGCCACTGGGCAGAGAGAAGCAGAGGTTGATCTATCTGCACTTTCTCCGTGGGGACAACTTCAGCTGAAGAGTGTGTCGCGCTTTCATTGTTCCTTTTATAAAGTATCATGCAAAGGGTGGGGGGGGGGACTAGTTGGTTGTATGTGGCTGGTAAAACATATCATATCAGAGACAGCCAGACAGGTGAGCTGTTACTTTTATCTCAGTTGAAGGTTCAGGTGCAGGCTCGTCTCACTCTCTTAGGAATGTGAATTAAAAGGAGAATCAGGGCTAGCAAAGACAACAGCATCGTCATTATAGTTCAGGTTTCTGATGTAATTCATAATAATTAATAAGCAGGAACAGGGCTACATCAATTAATCAGTTTAATGCTTTTTTTTCCATTGATAATTTTAAAATTACTTTCATTACTTTTAAATTTCAGAGAGACCAAAAGAGTCTGTCATAACATAGGTCCTCACGCTCAGCATAATTAGCACATCGGTAACCCAGACAAGACAACTATGTTCTTAACTGTTCAGAAAAA
Organism: Scatophagus argus; assembly: GCF_020382885.2. NCBI lineage: Eukaryota > Metazoa > Chordata > Actinopteri > Scatophagidae > Scatophagus > Scatophagus argus. The sequence continues at coordinate 7,370,651 of NC_058516.1, forward strand.
TAAAAGGAAGGCGGTGTTAGTTTGTCCACTTCTGCTGTGAACTGAATGCAAGGAGGAAATATAAAGAGCTGCAGAAGTCTGATTAAACAAACTGATTTAGGTTTAGATTATCTCATGCCTGTCAACAGTCCTGCTGTGACGACACAAAAAGGAAGGACATAAATTTATGTGTGTGTGTTTTTTTTCTTTAAACTGAGTTTCCTCCCAGGTATTATGAAGTTTATTATTCCACTTCAGGAATTAAACTCTAGAGTCTGAAACACCAAACATGTGACTTCCTTTTCCTGGGAACTGATGAACCCAGACCCAGTGAGCAGTGAGCTGCCTTAGACGCAGAATATTCAGTAGGAGCAACAACAACATAAATATTGAATAGCAACAACAGCTCTCAACCTGAGCCCAAGTCCCAGTGCAGACCTAAATTACAAGTGACAGATTTGTAATATGTCCAAGAGCAGCTGAGTCTGAGGTGGTTTTGTGTGTGTGTATTCCTGAAAGGTTTGAGAGGTCGGGTTGTGACAGGAGGGTTTCTGGTCTGAATCCTCAGACAGGCCAGGGGCGTCTGGACAAGGGAAACCTCTCTAATGACTGCTGTTGTGGTGCCCTTGAGCAAAACCCTTATGTTGCAAAGCCTGTTGTTTTTGTACGCAAACTATAAACTCTGTCTTTTTATAGCAGCCAGGTTTTTATTGCCTGCAGGTCAGCGCTGCTATACAATTCCCTTGTCCTCAAACTCATCTGATAAAGTTTTCTCTGTTTTCTTTTGTTTTACAGATGTATGATTGCTGATGAGGTAAGTACACACAACGCTGGCTCATGAAATCTATTTTCAAAAAAAAAAAAAAAAGAACCTGAGACTTTGCTGCATGCCTTCCAAATTAATTTGTCAGCCCTGTGCAGCACTCCCACGTGTCTAATCGGTTTTGACACACAAATCATTCTGAGACCTTATTACTCTTGGGCCTCACATCAGCTCGGCCGTCATGTGCAATTTACCGCAGAGTCGGTGCACGATTGACTTGTTTTTCTCCCCCCTTCGCCGTGTGTTGATTTGGTCGGACCAGATGGGTCTTGGGAAGACTGTGCAGGCCATCGCAGCGGCGTACATCTACAGACAGGAGTGGCCCCTCCTGGTGGTGGTGCCCTCGTCCCTGAAATATCCCTGGATCGAGGAGCTGGAGAGGTGGATCCCCGAGCTGCAGCCGGGAGACATCAACCTGGTGGAGAACAAGAGCCACACCATGTAGGTCATCCCACCTTCACCCCTCCAAAGCACCTCAGCTGGGCCACACGCACCAGTACAGACATGTATTTGTCATCACTTTATAATTTTATCACAACTAAGCCCAAGTCATAAAGCACACAATTCTGTGGATGATGTAAATGAAAGGTTGCAGCCATTGTTATAAGCTGTCCTCAGTAGCGTCTAATGTCTCCTATTAGGACTCAGCCCCTCCAGGCTTCTGCTTCTGCACATGGTAATAATTTACCCAAAGAGATGGAATGAAAACGTGAACACACTTGGTCACATAGTGTGAAAGTGAGGACGTGTGATAGACAGAGAGGTTGCGGCTGACAATTTAATCTCAAAGTGTCCCTCGGTGTCAGGAGCCAGCACGGGACAATGTTTGACAGCGCTGACAGACAAATCATGTCATGGCAGCGTCTGCAATATTGAACAAGAGCTGAAATTTCAATGCAGGAAGTGGAAAAATGCTGTCGTCGAGAAATGTGCTTCATTTTCACAGCTGTTTATATTGATTCAGGTTTACGATGTGTTTGTGCACTGTGAAATAATGTCACGTATAAGCCTTGACAACAGCTACTTTTATTATCCTCTCAACTTTCCCCTAGTTCACTTAGTTTTTTTTTTATTTTTGAATGAAACAAACTTTCTATATCTGTGACTTGGAAGGGGGAGGAAACTCTCAACCTCACATCACAGATGAGGCGCAAAGAGGTTGTGAAAGCCTTCCGGGGGAAAATGTGTCCTTGAACTGGATGTGTTAATGACTGAACAGGGAGGCAAGAAAAAAATTATGCAGCACCACCTCTCAGTATTTTGACTCACTTGTTCTTTTGTAGAACATGAATGGCACCTCAGGTTTATTTCAGCTTGGAAATGTGTGTGGCGAAGGCGATGAATTAGAGGCTGCCAGATGCTGGAAATGTTTTTGATTTCTGTGAGATCCTTATTAAGTTGCATGCAGCTGAATGTCGCCACTGTTTGTTTGTTTATCTGCTGACTGTGCCTGCGTATCTGCGTGTTTGTTTTAAGCCTGCACGTCACCTGGAAAATGTAGAAATTGCAATACAGCCCAGGAATGGATTTCTTAAGCGCTAGAGAAGATGAGATGCATGATAAAACCTGCGGCCTGACTGTGTGTCTGGCACTGTTTGTGCCTGTGTGTGTCTTTGTGTGCCTTAACATTTAAGTCCACACACCCTTTTTAAACAGTCTGCTTTACTTTACCTTGAGGACTCGGTTGCCGAGTCAGTAAACAGTGTTTATTTAATTCTTTCTTTTGACATGTATTCATCAGTTTTAAAGGTGACGACTGTAAAGGATGAAGGTTTTTACATTTTGTATTTTTCACTGAGTCACATTGGGCATCATATTTCTTCATTTTTATGAACACACATACTGTAGTTTGATATTCTGAATCTGCATTCTGTGATTTCTTATTCTGTGTGTGTGTGTCCTCGTCCCTGCAGGAGAATCAGCAGCAGCAAGGTGACCGTGCTGGGTTACGGCCTGCTCACCGCAGATGCATGCCCCCTGGTGGAGGCGCTGAACAGGCAGCGGTTCGCGGTGGTCGTGGTGGACGAGTCGCATTACCTGAAATCCAGGAACGCGGTGCGGACTAAGATTCTGGTTCCTCTCATTCAGAGTGCCAAGCGAGCCATCCTGCTCACGGGTACCCCGGCCCTGGGTCGCCCTGAAGAGGTAATAAACCCTGATTAAATGAAAGCTGACTGATGTCCCATGGGGAAATACCTGTGTGGGCAAATAGAAGAAACCTTTCAAGAGAATATAAAACTACATCCACATGCTTCAAAAGGGCTCCTGAGCCGACACTCATGAAGGAAGATTAGAAGGCCACGGCGCTAACTCGGGGCTCAGCTCTGACTTCTCTCGAAGGTGTTTCACTCCGCAGCGCAGGTAGATCGCCATGGTAACCTGCTCCATAGCAGGTCACAGTCTGATCCAACATTCAAAAAGCCAATTAACTCTCTCCGGCGTTACTTATCCTCTAGGATCCCGTGGACTTATTTCAATAACCTTTGTTGCAAAAACTTCATTTACAAAGCCCGATATGAACAGACACGACACTGCAATAAATGAGACAAGTAATAAAAAGAAGCGCATGGGGGGGGACTATTGAATTTAGAGACAATAAGAAGGGCTGTTCACAGGACAACAGTGTTTGGAGAGCGGCTGAGCCATTCCCCTCTCCATAATGATTTATTATATCATTTTTATATACAATATATTGAAGCAGTAGATTGCAGCCATATTCTATCTGTGCAGCCACAGAAGATGAAGTGGGCTTGATGAATAGAAAATCTTTCCACAGACACAATACAGTATCAATAAGAGGTACAGTATGACCACTGTATCCTAATGATAGGGCACTGGTACAGCTTTGTGCTTAGGCATCTACACCACTGCCACATTCCCTCCAGTCATCCCCTCCAGCCTGACTTTTTACTTGAATTCGTGTTACAGAACATTTCTTAACGGGGCTTTACAAATATGTAAAGGACGCATATAATCAAAATCAATAAAAAAATTAAGTGCTAGTCTGTAAAATTAAAAATTAATGAAAAAGTGAGCAACAATCCATCTCAAAGTTTGGAATCTGCTAATCTGCTTCATCAGGAGTGTGTGTGTGTGTGTGTGTGTGTGTGTGTGGGCTTAATGCTGATTGGTGCTGATTGGTGCATGGACATATGTGACATCACCTTTTCCAGCTGAGCCACGCCCACCTCTTACATTTGAGAATCACACAGACAAAGCAGATGGAAATCTCTCATGAAAAATGGCCAAAAATGCTTCAACTTGGACGGAAAATTATTGTGTGTTCATGAGGGACCGCATCACTCATCCCAAGAAGGTGATTAAGAAAATACATTTTTTTTCCTCATTGTCAACAAATCACATTCACTCACTCGCAAGAGACCCAAAGCAATACTGGGTTAGTTTCTGACTTCCCTGCCATGCTCCTGGCACTCAGCGCCAACCTCATTTGTTACGACTGAAGACATAAATCTTCGAAAAAGACTCGGATATATAGTTTGACTTTTAAAAATGTCATTTCGGTGCATTTATTGGGGACTACTTTCAGCTGCGGATTAATACACATTTGACGACCTTGTGAGTGTTTACAGCAGCAGACAGGTGTTTGTGGGATTGCATCAAAATAAACAATAAAATCAGAAAAATATAGAATATCACCATATCATTTTTAAAAAAACATATCTGAAAAGGGAGATTAACAGGTTTACAGAGCGAGCTGATGACTTACTGCATAACTAGTTACCCTGGATTGACACCATAGCGTTTGTGTTGACTGCTTTAAGGTATCTGTTTGAGACAGGCCTTCGATCCTACTGCAATCTACATGACACATTGCTGTGAAGAAAACTTAATTATTGCTTCGACCCGATCATGATAATTAACTGATGAAATTCAGGCAGCTAATTAATTCCAAAATGAAGTGAAGTTCGTACTTGTAAGAAGTCTTGAGAAGGTGTATCATGGAGAAAGAGTGTGTGTGTGTGTGTGTGTGTGTGTGTGCGATTCATGCCATCCTGTCTTTTGCCATTGCCTGCCTGCAGTGGTGAGGTTAGTTTTTAGATATCATCTCTCTCTCTCTCTCTCTCCCTCTCTCTCTGCCGCTAGAATCTGAAACTGAATATAACATTTTATCATCCGCAGCATAAACCTGATAAGCCCTGTCCCTGCCTCTGTGCCAGTCTCCTCACTGCCATCATTACTCACTGTGGCTCTGACATCGAGTTAGCACACAGCTCAGGGCATGCTGCACCGTTCATGATGTGCCCTCATTCCACCCACCCATTATATCAACAGTGTGAGGCGAGGGGGGCTGTGCAAAGCTCCTGTTGAACAAGTGCTGAATTCAGAATGGCGCTCTCACTGCGTCTGCTTATTCAGATCGCCTTGCTGATGATTACCTGTCATTACTTACAAAATTGCTGCAAATACTGAAAATTGACGGGGTTGTGGTGTGCGCACACGGACATGTTGATGTTTGCGTGCACACACACTCACACACACACACACTGTGTGAGCTTAATGCAACCTGTAATGCATACACGCTCTTCACCTACTTACTGTATGAAAAGGCTCCTTACACACTGTCGTGCATCCACTGAAGGCAGAAAGCAGCAGCTTGTTTTGAAACTCAAGTGATGCAGATCTTTGACGAGTCATAATTTCCATGTCTGCAGTTATTTCATGGCAGTAGGCTGATTTTCTTTACTTGCATTTAGTTTAATTTTCCAATCAGTTTCCTTTTCTTCGCCTGGTTTCATGGCACAGCGGTTTGACCTGGTTAATTGGTGATGACACAAATTACCACACAGTTGCACAGCCCAGAACTGGTAAACTAGGTGAAGGACAACAAGACCTTGAATAAACAGCACACAAGAATGCACACAGCAGACTAATCGTGAGTAAAGATAATTCCATGTTTAAGGCCAAGAAAAGCTCTCGCTACTTTGAGTTATTGCAAGAAGGTGAGGAAAGCTAAAATAGCAGGCTTAATGGTGTGCCGAGTCTGTCACTTTGGTGAAGGATGGTGGTAAAATTTTGACAAGATACGATATTAAAATAACTTTTTCAAACTAACAGTTTGGCATTTGGGATAATAAACTTCTCACCTCTCAGGCAAATGAACTGAGCAATGGGGTGTTCTGTTATGCTTCATCTGTTATTTTTTCCTTCAGAAGTTACTTTTCACTTTGAAGCAAGGTGGCTTGTTAAATCGGTCACTGCGGCGACAACAACAGCCATAAGCTAACATTTGCTTACCGTAGACACCATGAGCTAGTGGTCACGCCACACATAGTAAGTTATTTCTTTGTGTCACCCATGAAATTTCTGAAAGTTTTGCAACATTAGCCCAAACGAGACACAGAAAACATGTTCATAACACAGAAAATAAGTTTTTATGCTTTATTATTTCAACTTTTCATCAGTGGAATGTATTATGCATGGATAAGGATGTATTATTTATGCTTTCGCTGTACTTTACGACTCACTTTAAGGTGTGTATGTCATCATTATTAAATGGGCAAGATGACAAATACTACAAAGCAATATAAAATTTAAGGAGATTCCAAAAACGAGACACCGAGATGTTATCACACACCGTCTCTCCAGGTTGTTCCGAGACCCTATCTCTCTTTCCCTTATACACACACACACACACACACACACACACACACACAGAGCCTGTAATGTGTGCCTTAGTCCAGAGTTACTGTTAAGGTCCTTCTCTCGGCTGTGAATTTCACAGCTTTTCATGCAGATTGATGCCCTCTACCCCAGGAAGTTTGGAACGTGGACCGACTACACTAAGAAATACTGCAACGCTCGCTACAGGTGAGGTTTCAATACACGCACACAAGCTGTGTAATATGCACTACTACCTCCCATGGAGCGTATTGTAATCCACGTTTGATGTGAAGATTGTACATGTCATGGGGTTCATATTCTGTATTTCATGTTTTTCTGTAACCCATTTGCTTCTTGTTTTCAGAAATTGCAAACTATTCTTTTCTGTATTGGAGTGTATTCTCATTTCTATTCTTTAAATTGTTTCAGCAGACTTTCAGTGGCTCTCACCTACCATTTAATTTTCACTCTTTTGGAGCGTCTGCTGGGATAATGTGGGCTGTACCTGAGTGGCGGTGCTGCTGAGTGGAGGGTTTGTTGTCAGAGCCAGACCACAACTGAAGCCAGGCGTTAAATGCCAACTGGCTGCCAGTTGCTGGTGACGATCACTTACATGTGTGAACAAACACATCAAATGCATTGTTTTGGACGTCCATCAAAGTCAGCCGCTCTGTCGGGGATGGGCCCGGCGCCGTTAATGATAACACTTTGTATATGATAACACATAATGTGGCTGGGCAATGACTTTCTGAGCCACACACGCACATATATTCTCACAAAAGATCATAGGCACAGACAGTGTCTCCAGTTCTTGTTAGACAAGCTCTTGTGGGAAATGGCAGCAGCCCAAGAGATCGAAGACCAGGCTCACAGCTGCAAAGTTGCCGGTTCAAGTCCCTGCACCCGACAAATATATATTTTTTTTTCTAGAAGGAGGGAGTCAATTTCCCTCCCCTCAGCAACGACAAGTTTAAATACCGAAGTGTGAAACTGCAAATTTTGGCAGCGGCTTGTTAAGTTTGTGCACACTTCCAGCCAATATGGCAGATAACCAGCCTTTGTGTGGCGGGCCAGTTCTATTCTAAAAATCCATTTGGCTGATGAATTGTGAAAGTTGCCTGCGAGTTTTGGGATAAACCTGCTGCTGCTGTGGCCATTAGACAAAATAGTTTCCTGCTCTGCAAAGTGCCCCTAAGCAAAAAACTGATCCCTCGACTGCTCCAGCAGAGCTGCTCAGCGGTGAACGATAGAAGGCTGTTGTAGTGCCGGGCAGCTCCCAGGTGGGATTGTTTAAATGTGTTTAACTATTCCTTCAGGGCATTTCCATAAATAAGTGCATTTTCTTAGTGAGTTTCTCTCAGTTAGAATGTGTATAAAATGCATCAGCAGCCACAGCTTCGCCTCTCGTTCGCTCTCTCGCAGGTACTTTGGGCCTCGCAGGCAGTGGGACTGTCGCGGGGCATCCAACCTGGGGGAGCTGCACCAGCGGCTGAGCCAGATCATGATCCGTCGTCTCAAAGCCGAGGTGCTCAGTCAGCTGCCCCCCAAAATCCGCCAGCGTATCCCCTTCAACCTTCCCAAGGAGGCTGCAAAGGTACACGGTTGCTTGACCAGATCACATTACCATCATCATTTCCAGCTTCTCAAATGTGAGGATTGCTGCTTTTCCCTGTTTTATGTAAATCAGATATGTTTAGGTTTTTGATCATTTGTCAAACCAAACAAGCCATTTGAAGACATCACCTTGGGCTGAGTGAAACAGTGATGGGTATTTACTATTTTATAGACTTAACAATCAAAAACAACCATTAACTGCAGCTGAGTGTGATTGGTATTGCTTCTTTTTTGAACCAGCAGTAAAAACTGCTGCTATTGCTGCTTTAAGATTAAGAACAGTACTCCTTTAGCTCAAGTCCTGTGTGTGTGTGTGTGTGTGTGTGTGTGTGTGTGTGTGTTCCTTCTTCACTGTTGTAAAGAGGATACCAGGGTATTTGTAGAGTAAATGTCATGTTTCATGTGTAGGTGTTTGCATCTCTTTTAGCATCCCCAAAGTTATGGTTGCGGTTTATGCCTCCCACGCCACACTGGATGCATGTGAATGTGCATGTAAATTCTAATGTGGCTTTGACCTGGCCTGTGCGCCTGTCAGTGCGCTCTCTCTGTGTTGGGTCGCCAGTGTCAAGACTATGAGGGGGTTTGTTTCCCACCGGGAGCAACCGGCACAAACAGTAATACGCGCTGAGAAGCATCCACTAACAGGCCTTTGTTATATTTTGTATCATATCAGCAGTAATGAAAAAGCACTGGAGGAGCTCTTGCAGTGCTAATTACACACCAAGCCACCAAGCCCGGGAATGACACAACAATAAGAAAGTTGCTCGCAAAAGTGATGATGCATGATTTTTACGCCAATTTCCCTAAATGTTAAGGGACGCTTTAATTGGGGGACTAAATATGGTCAGTGTTTCTACTCAGTGGTGCCAATTAGGCCGCCCAACGTATGCATGGAACCCTTGGAAAAGTTCATGTCATGTTTTGTAGTTGCTCTCTTATCTCATGTTGGGCTGAAACAGCAGCTTTGATGCTTAATATCCTCAGAGAAATGAGCTTTGAGACATTTGTCTTTGGCGGAAACAAAAAGCAGAACTGCAGCTGGTCGGCTTTACAGATTTTTTTTTTTTGTTTTTTTATTTGTTCATGAGATGAATGTGCAAGTGTTTTCCGCAGGTATTTGTCCACTGAGAAGAATAGACAGGCATTTTATCCTCCAAGCTAAATGGACTGGTTATAAGAGATGAGAAAGGGAGGTGTGAAGTGGCCAGTCACCCGAAGCGGCTACAGCCATTGTGCTTCCCACATGCTGGAAAATATGAACAATATAAAATATAAAAGACAGGGTGGGCATTATTTTCCTCCAAACAAACTGTCTTTTCAAGCACAGTTTTGCTAACTGATGATGTATACGTACACCAGGACCACTCACCAGTTCAGCCTCGTTCATCCTATCTCATTTTCTCCCTAATGATGGCTTTTATCTTCCACAGCCAGACACTTTTTATGCCCCTCCTGCCCTTTATGTTTTCAGCCGTGGCCTTTTGTCAGTGTTAGTCTAGTGAATATCATCAAGGGTGAGAGTGTTTAGCCAATCAGGTGTTTTTTTTTTGTGATGATGATGAGGAAATGCTTGAATGTATTTTTTTTTTTAATTAGAAATAAACATTGAGGGACAGTGAGAACTGTGGTGAGTGAAACATCTGCGAGAAAACATAAAGGAAGCACAGCCTTGTGCTCCTGCAATGCAATGCTATTTATCCACTCAACCGTCCTTGACTTTGTCTGGGTTTGAATCCACTGAAATGCTAATTACTTCTCTAAATGGTGCAACGTTTTCATGTTTCACCAGAACCTTTTCATTGTACTGGTCCCAAAGCGCACAGTACACAAAATGGAGCTGTGCAGCTTGCTTAGCTAAAGAAGCCTCCATTTTGCGTGTGTCTTTTTCCTGAACCTTTGACCCCCCCCTTGCGCACTCTTCACTTTGTTCGACGTATGAGCTTAATCACGCGCGGCCCACTTTGTTCAGCTTGCCATATGGTTCACAGTTATGCTTCGTTCAATATGCAGCGTTTTTAAAAAAAAAAAACAGTGTTCCTTCCTGATGAGTCTTTACACATTTTGTGGTGTTGCAGCCTCAATTCACAGTTGTGAACAAAAGGCACAGAATAACCTCGACTGACAAATGATTTAACGTTGGAGACTCGGGAGGAGGGCTTCATCACTGTTCTGAAGCACTTTAAATTGTAGGCAAGGTTAACCGTTATTGCATGAAACCCAAGCTTTTGAAATAATTCAAAGCAGCACGCTGCTTTTCTTGTCAAATTTCTGCATAGCATGTTAATTGTAGTACAAAGTATTGGAAAAATATGCTGAGGCCTGCTGTTAATTTAAAGTTTCACATGAGTCCTGTATTTTTGAAAAACAGGGCGAGCCTACACGTCGGCAACAAATGCACGGCCGCTCCGCATGTCTTGTTTATGAGCAGGAGGTAACATATGCTGCTCTTCGCCGGCAGCCTCTCCCACTGCGATCCTCTCCGCTCTCCACTCCCGCCTTAAATACTTCTCGCCAATCACCTTGAGAGCACGCTAGGCGTCTTTGATTTATTGTACCAGCCCGGCTGCTTCTCCATCTTCGACCCCGGCTTGTCACAAGGCGGCTATAATTGGGAGATGCTCATGACCCACCTAACACAGCAGCCCAGTCGGAGGGGGTGGCTTCCTTGGGAATTCTCCATCTTTCTCTCTCATTTTTTTTCCTTCTTTCTTTCTCTTCCAGGAAAAGTAGGACACCCAGCAGCACCATTAATTGTTTTGCCCTTTATATCTCAAAAACAGTAAAGTGCAAGAGAGATAGAGAGAGAGAGAGAAGGTTGGATGGGGAAATAAAGGACGAAGCCTCACTGTCTTTGCGCTCTCCTTGCTTGCAGGAGGCCGCAGCCAACCTCGCCGAGTGGGAGGGACTGATGAAGGGACTGCAGCCGGGGGTCGACACCACAGACAACCCCTTCACTCAGGTCATGGGCCTGATCACGCGGATGTACAAACAAACAGCTATTGCCAAGGTAACGGGAGAGCAGGTGGTGCTGGAGTGTATCTTATCGGGGGATAAGGCCGGTTTTAACATATTTTTATGAATCCAGCAAACAAGTATTTCCCTGAATACAAACCAAAGAAGTCACTGTTGGGCAGTTAAAAAATGTGATTTTAATGAAAGAAATAGATTCATATTTTTGAAAACATGTTTAATTGGCTTCTTACTGAGAGTTAGATTAGAGGATTGATACTTGAGACAGCAGCTGGCCAGCTTAGGTCAGTATAAAGACTGGAAACAGAGGCAGATCAGCAGCCTGGTTCTGACCAGAAGTAGCTGTCAGTACCTGATGCGTTCTGCAAATGTGCCAAAGCAGTCCTGTCAGTCAGATAAGGTTACTGCAAATGTGCCTGTTTAAAGTTAGTCACAAGGTAATGACTGATCATAAAACAAGTCTGTTTTTAAAAATGTAATAGTTCATTATTATCTAATAAGGCATTTACTGAAGTTTTAAAAAAACCTTACTGGGCTGTACTGGAAATGTGCAGTTTCTACCAGTAACTATTGGAGCTATTGGGAATTGGGAGTAAGGAAATTCACAATTCAATTTAGCAAGGAGTTATCTAAAAAGAAAGAGAATTTAATAAAACTTGTTTCAGACGTCACATTAAAGATCACATTAAAAGAGATGATGATCTGCCCCAAAAGGTAGATAAACTTCAACAGGAACCAGGCAGCTTTCATACAGAGTGGGGGACATTTTTGTGCTTTCAAAGACAGAAAAAGTTCTAGAGCCAAGTTAAAGCTCTCTGGCAGCTGGGAGTAAAGTGGATACCATCACATCATTAGTGCCATATTGCCACGCTTTTGGACAGAAATGTGCCCTATTGTTGAGCTTCCAGTTTAACCGCCTATAAGTCATCTGAAGGATAATTGTTAAACAAATCAAACTACATATATTATCCAGAGCAGGTTAAATAGCTTAAGGAATTACTAAAGGATGTCATGTTTCAGGAAATGGTGAATTGATGGTTCAGAGTGCTTGGCCGACCACTCAGTGAGATCTCATGGGAAAGCATTGCCATGGTAACAGAGCCTAATGGTCGCCAGTGAAAGCACTTAGACAAAGTAGGGAGTTATAACTGAGGTATTATTTAGTTGGGTCCAGGCTGGCATGATTACACCTTATCTCAAAGTTACACACCGCACTAAAATAGCATCTCTGTGATGTTGTTGCTATGGAAACTCTGTCGGCTCTCAGTTTGAAGTGACGTTTCTTTTTAATGAGAAAGAAGTAAGCACTATGGGAAGGGGGCTGGATGAATGCAGCATGAGGAAGGTTGAGGTCAGAGCAACTGGTGTCGACAATCCAACAAACATTTACATTTCCTGTGCCTGCTTTCAACCTCTGGTCAGTTTTCAGCCTCACTAATACCGTTGCTATGAAAATAAGCAGTTCCTCAATCTCTTGCACTTGTAGTTGAGTAAACATTTCCAAATATAGTATCCCTCTCCAATAATCTGCCATGTTCGAGGGCTGGCGTTCTTCTCAATTAGCCTGATGCCCTCAGCCATGAGGAGCGCAGCCCAGAGGTTAACGAAGACCGGAGATAACCACCAAATGCAATCATCAACACACTACTCACCCAGCCTGCCTCCGAGCTTGGATCTTTTTTTTGCGCCTGGCATTGTTTGCTGATTGGATTTCTGCTCAGTTTAGCCTAACACTGGACCTCCTTTCATTACAAGGACCCCCACCCACTCACCCACCTCAAAGCCGATAATGCCGTGCAGTCTCATTTCCTCTGCTATTGGTTTTTAGAGTCAGACACACTTTCTCTACTTCAGAAAAAAACACATTCTTTCTTCTTTTTTTGGACCATTGGGAGGGGTGAAATGGTGTGATAGATTCGCACATCTATGTCACTCCACGAGCATCACGGCCCCTGCCTGCCTGCCAGTCCGCCTGGCGACAGAGCTGCCAAACGCCTTTGGGGTATTTTTATTGCTTTACCCGCCAAGCATCTGCTCCCAATTACCCAGAGAGGACAGCTCTGATGCTGGACTTTAAAGCAAGCTAACAGGCCGCTTCAGACAGCCGAGAAGTTTGTGCACTAATTAAACTCAGCGGAGGGAAGCCGCTGAAGCCAAGCCGTCAGTAATGAGGACCCCCCAGATCAGAACAGGGTCGACAGGCCTGGCGGAAAGATTCATTATCAGGCGCATTAGCTAATTATCAGCAAGGTAAACCAGAGGTTCTCCCACCGGAGCAGGTGCGATGGCTGCAGAGGTTGTCATGTTGCAGGGGGTGCAGAGATTATAGGGGTGGGATTCACACCATGGAGAAAGGCCTGTCTCCAAAAGCGTCTACTAAGGGCTCTGTTTGACTCAAATCCAACCTCAGTATTTCTCACTAGTTAGTGCTATTCTTGGCTGCTTTATGGCCCGGGGCTCTGAAATGAGCCGAGCCTGGATGCTCAATGACACGCTCGTACAGCACATCCACTCCAGCTTTGCTGAAGGTAGCGGGAACGGCCACAGCCATCACAGTGTGATCGCTGGGCAGCAGCGCATGGTGAAATGATAGATACGGATACCTGCAGGGTACAGTTAACTGACTCCCAATTCTGCTGCTTTTCTCTTTTTTATGTAGACTGTTAAATTCACGCTGTCAATCAAGGCCGCAGATGCGGTTAACCTGGACTGTTTTTAAAGCGTTATTACCATTTGACTTCATAAATAAAACAATACTCACAGGTATAGTCAGGCAAAAACAGAAACAGGGTTATGTAAGAAAAAACAAAGCACATAGCTCCATAAAATAGTTGAGGGCTGAACTTTTACTTACTTTTGGGCTGCCACTGTCACTTTGACAGGTAACGAGCCTAATATATAAATTATTTGCAAGTTCTAAACTATTTGAAAAAAAGTTTTGAGTGTAGTGTCATGAAGCGATGAATATCCTAAATTTTCTTCAGCCCTGTGACCCAGCCCAGTGGGGGGAAAAAAGCTTTAAAACTCAACTCAGTCTAGTTGAAAACAAGCCTTTTGGCTCTATTAAGTTGTTGGTACATTCTGAGATTCATCTGGTTGTTTGTGGATCAGAAGATGAATTTTCTTGTGTCTGCTGTCACCAGAATTCCTAAAGAAAGAGCACACGCACCAATCATATCTCTGAGTTGTGAGTTATTGATTTGCTCTCACTATCTGCGGGCTGACAAATGCACCCCAGTCGCTCTATGTGCTCTCTCCTTTTAAAGTCTGGATCCCTGGCATTCAATAGAGAATCGATCACACAGAAAGGATGCCGCGGTGATTAATTGACTTCTTCACTGATCTTGCCGATTCCTCTGTGTGTGGTCGACCAGTGAATTGATGTATTCAGTAGCCCTCTTTCATCTGTGCCTATTTCTGTATCTGTGTGTGTGTGTGTGTGTGTGTGTGTGTGTGTGTATACCTGCCTAGGCGGGAGCTGTGAAGGACTACATTAAGATGATGCTGGAGGCAGAGCAGCTGAAGTTCCTGGTGTTCGCCCACCACCTCACCATGCTGCAGGCCTGCACCGAGGCCGTCATCGAGGCCAAGGTAACCTCAGGCAGTCCGCAGGCAGCTGGATCTTCTGAAACGTGTTAAAGGGCTAGTACGCTGTTTACACTTGGCATTACCATCCGTCCTGGGTGATGACAAGTGGACAGCTCCAAGTATGTCGGTTCACACCTTGTGAACATGCATCTCAAGTGACCACCTGTGATCACATCCATCCATCCATCCGTTTTCTGTAGCACTTTATCCATGCAGGGGTGTGGGGGACTGGAGCCTGTCTCAGCTGACAATGGATGAGAGGCGGGGTACACCCTGGACTGGTCGCCAGTCAATTGCAGACACACACACACACTCACACCTAGGGGCAATGTGGAGTAGCCAATTAACCTAACGTGCATGTCTTTGTGATAGGGAGGCACAGGGAGAACATGCAAACTCCACACAGAAGGGCCCAGACCGGGATTCGAACCTGGAACCATCTTGCTGTGAGGCGACAGTGTTCCAGTGTTCACATCTCGCATCCAAATGCGAATAATTAGATACAGTGACATCTTTGAAACAGTCAAGAGATGGTTTAAAAAGTCCTGGATTTTGTGTTATTCTTGTGCTATCAATCACTCAGAAAGAAGAGGGAGCACTGTTTCAGAGGGTCCATATTTCATTTGGTCATTTTCATTTTAGATTTAAACATTTTTTTCCAGCCACATCCCAAATTGCCCATTAACAGTAACCTGGAAGCAGTAAATGTGTTCATATTTCATTCCTCTTTCCTGGCTAACCGGAGGTAATTGGCCCCATACTTAAATTTTATTCCTTCATCCATTGTCCTGCTGTGTTTCCAAGTCAAATCCTTGCCATATCTGTGATTAACTTTGACTGAGCACTGAGCTCAAAGCTCACAAGTTGGGCTTGTTCTTCAGCAGAGTATATACAGCAGATATTAGCAGTCATGAATTATTTGCATTGTCCACATATATGCTGAATTCAGACATACTGTGTACTACAGGTACAATAATCAGATGATTAACAAAGTTTGTTTTTCAGCACAGTGGTTAAAGAACTTGAGGAATCTGTTAATCATCATCTAAAAAATTCCTATTCAGGGAGTTTACTTTTTCCTCTTTCAGAAAGTAAACTTTCCTTCCACAACCAAGGTGTATTTCAGAAGTCATCACAAGAAAACGATATCTTAGCTCAGCACAGGCAACCTGTGAAAGAGTTCAAGTGTGTGTCTACGTATGGGGGTGTGTTTGCGTGTCGCAGGGGTCGAGGAGGTGTTGGTTGAATGTAATGCAGCAGTACGACGTGTGATAACACATTCTTCCATGAGAGACTAGCGCTCTGGTGCATTCGCACTCACCAATTAACAGAGATGGGCTAAAAAAGGAACGAAAGGCAAAGAGCTGTGATGAGAAGCTCGGCAGAGACAAGTGACTGCACTCAGATCACATGACGTTATCGCTGCTTTTGTGCTTCACATTTTCCCACTTTCACACCTGATGTCCAACTGGAAGGGTTTGGTTAACAAAGGTGCTGGTGTCTTGAATTAGTAAACATAACACAATAAATACAAGAGACAAATAACTCTGAATTTTGGAAGGTTTTATGGCCTTGAAATGCGGGTGAAATCTGGTATTTTTTAGGGAAAAGTCAAACGGACCTTTGTGGTCTTTCTTGGCAAGGTTCCACTGTGTTTTCACACAAGATGGAAATGCATACATTTACGTTCACATGTATGAACACACTCTGCTGCTGTCGGCCAGCGAGCAGCTCTGCAGGACTGACTGAAAAAGTCGCCACAGTACATTAGCAGCTCGGTGAATGTCATGTTCAAGTTCAGGTTTAATGAACGCGCTGCCGCTGCTCTCTTTGTTTGGTGTTAGGAATTGTTACAAAATATTGGGTTTCACTGTTCCTCTCATTTTCTTTCAGAGGAGCTGGTTTATTTACTCTAATTCATTGCGGCTCCTGTGCTCATACTTTCCATGGTGCCTTCATTCACACATGTGCCATTGAAACATCTCCTGTACAGCACAGAATGCAGATTAATGAAAAGCTTCGTAGCTTTAATGTTCAGAGGCAGACAATGCTGTCCCACTCAAATTGTGTGAACCTTTAGTCGATTCAGTGCAACCACAAATACATTATCGCCTCCATTTATTTACAGGTGTGACTCATATGAAAGCCAAACGATGCCTCCAGGCAAGTACAACTGTGATAAAAAAAAATTAAACATGACACATCTCTATGATGGACAAAAGGCTTGGTTAGTCTGTCCTTACAAGTGTTGATTTTAAAGTGAGACTAACGGTATGTATTATTTGAAAGAATATACAACACATTTTTATTTTCACAAATGAAAAGTTTAATTAATAACCAATAAAAAAGTGCCCTAGCTCAACTCAATACATTCGACATTTTTCCCATTTTTAACCCTGTATTCCCTATCTTTTTTTTTAGTTCTGTTTTGTTCTTCTCGCTGAGGTTTTTAAAGTTGCTTTTCCTTTACTTTCTTTTGAATGGATCAGAAATTATTCTAAAAACCAGCATTTGCATCAGCTACGCAAAAGGCAGGTGTTAATGTCACCCATTGCAAACTGACATGTCCTCCCTGAAGTAAATATTGTGGTGTTTGTGCGTTGCAGGCTGGTTATATCCGTATCGACGGCAGTGTCCCGTCCTCAGAACGAATCCAGTTGGTCCACAAGTTCCAGAGTGACCCAGAGACACGTGTGGCCATACTCAGCATCCAGGCAGCCGGGCAGGTACTTACAGAAAGTCCGTGACCCGCCATCATTTGTTGTTTTAGTCGAGTGATGAAGCAAGATCACTCTGGGGAAAAAATCATAAAACACAGACATAATAAATTTTCCAAGCTGCAGAAAACACAATCTGCTTTGCAAATAAAGACACATGGAAGCAGTCACAAATTACACTTTATGTCCTGGGATAGTCAGTGAAAAATGAGTGATCTTCATCCATGGAGATGTTAGAGCAAATACTTGCAGTATAAAATTGAATAAAACGCTGCCCTGTACAGACGCTGGCTGAAGAAATTAACTCGTGCCGTACTGCTATAATGTAACAGTAAATACACTAAATAGAGTCATTTGGTGCATATTAGTAATCATGATGACTGTTGTTGTTTGTAGTGAGTCATAATCAAGATTTGTGTCAGTAGAAATAAATGCTGACAATGTGTTTTACTCTTAATAACTAACTCAATAAATGCATTTATTCTGAGTGACCAGATTTGTGCAGAAATGTTGTGCTTTCCAATCAAAAGAAGTAGGAGCATAAAGCACTCGCATGGCAATTAGCTGCTAATATTCTCTCATTAAAAAGGATTTCACTCAATGAAATATCATTGGATGTGGAGTGGTCCATTTGAGGTGGTTGAATGAGCTATTTTTGCTCTGATTGGGCTGTTACGTGTGTGTGTGTGTGTGTGTGTGTGTGTGTGTGTGTGTGTGTGTGTCCGTCCGCCCTTCCAGGGTCTGACCTTCACCGCTGCCAGCCACGTGGTGTTTGCTGAGCTCTACTGGAACCCCGGGCACCTCAAGCAGGCTGAAGATCGAGCCCACCGCATCGGACAGACGTCCTCGGTCAACGTGCACTACCTCATTGCCAAGGACACCTTTGACACCATCATGTGGTCCATGCTCAACAGGAAGGTACTGTGGCTGATGATATGGCAGCAAACAGGGAAAAACATATGCTAAGCGTTTGATTCGTCACCACTCATTCCAGTAATTAAACAGTTACTGATATCATGTTTAGCTTGAATTAATTCACAGGAAAAACCTGATATGCCTAATTATTTATCTACTGAATTGAAAGTTAGCTAACTGCTATCTTCCTCTTGTATTATCATATACAACTGCTTAAATAACACCTTGTGTGTGTCTACTGCCTGGCTTGATATGTTTGTATGTATGCATGCATGAATAAACTTTGAAGCATTAGTGAAATTGATTTGCATGTGAGAACAGGCTTTGGGGATTTACTTTAATAATTAAAGCTGAATTATTCAAAAAATATATTTTTTTCTCTTGTCTGTGATATTGCTCATGAGAGAAGATGTGTGAAAAAAGTTTCCTGGTGAAAACTAAAGTGTGAGAGAAAGAAAACTGTAACGTACTGGATCTCCCGTGTCCTTCAGGAATCTGTGACTGGCAGCACCCTGAATGGCAGGAAGGCATATCTGAAGGCGGACGAGGGCAACAGGGACAAGTGGGAGTTCCTCAGCTTTTCAGACGCGTGGATGCCGAGCGAGATGGTGCTGCCGCTGGAGGGAAACATAGGGAGTGTCAGCGATGACGTGTTCTTCACTCATGTGAGTCAGATGGGAGGGTTTATCAGGAACATCTGGAGTGTTTTACTTTACTTAGTTTTTTTTTTTAAATGTAGTTCTGACATGAATAAAAAGTGATAGACAGATATGTGGCATGTGGCACACAACAGCAGATAACACCTTAATAACACCTTACATGAAATTACAAAGCAGTGCATGTAAAATATCAGGAAAAGTAAACCTTTTCATAATAATAACATCACATATATGGCATTAGAGAGGATGTATGTTGAATATCTTAAAAAGTTTTGATATAAAGAGGCAGGAAATGAAATTTTTTTTGGTGACTAATACTGTGAAAGGACCTTGGCAAACTCATAATGAGGGACCTTGTTGCTTTCGTGATGTTCTCTGGGTTTGAGTTTAATAAAGTCCATCAAATGTGAATAATTCTATAGACCAACATACTTGGAAATATTACAGTTCTTAAAACTGGGTTGGGGTTGGATGGGAGGTGGTTGGAGCTGCAGCCATCGAGAAAGGACACAAGAGCACAAGCTTATCTAAATTTAAATCAGGACTGTGTGAAGTTTGCGAGATTAAAACATGCTTCAGTTTGAGTGGTTTTTTTTGGTGGAGGTTTATTTGGGGTTTTTTTTGTTGGATTTTTTTTTTGCCCTCGGTTGCTCAAGCACAAACACACAAATCTCATAACATCAAGTACAATCACCAAATCAGTGAACTCGTAAGGCACTCAAACGCAAGTCAGATATCCTCAAAAGTCAACTGAATAAACTCCTGTCATACATGTCAAAGTCAGTGTATTACTGGGCAGATATTTAACCATTTTCTTGGCGACGCTGTAGTACTTTATTTTATCATTCATGTAGCAAATATTAACTCTGTACTGCTGCTGTGACAGAAACTGATTTGCGTATGCTTTTTTTCTTAGCTTGAGAAAGAAAAGCAGCACGACATTCGTTCCTTCTTCTCCCCGAGCGCCAGCAAGGAGAAGAAGAGGAAGAGAACAGGAGATAAAGAAACATATCCCTCCGTCTCTTCAGAGATGACGGCTACACCAACTGCCACTGCCGCCATGTCTGTAGAATCAGAGGAGAGGAAAGGGAAGTCCTGCTCCCAGAGCAACACCCCTCTGCCTGATCACGACTTCTCCCCCCAGCTCAAGAAGCTCCGGACGCCACAGTCCAGCACGACCCCCAGGTCCCGATTCGAGGGGAAGCGGAGGTCGTCAGCAGGAGGGATTGGCTCCGGCAGTCCCAGCACCACAGTCTCGTTCATGGCCCCGCGGAAGCTGTCGGAGCCCGATCCCCCCGCTGAGACGTGGAACTGCGGGGCCTGCACCTACGCTAACAGCGGCCTGCTGCCCTACTGCGAGATGTGCGAGTTCCCACGCTCTTCTTCTGCTGTTAGGTCAGGTAGGATTACAAAACAAGTGATAATTAATCATCTGATGATTGCACCCTGACTGTTTGTGTTTGCCTTTGTGTTCCCTTTTTATTAATTCACAAACTTTATGTCACTGATTGTGGGGGGAAAAATACTGGATTCAATTCAGGAAAAAAAAAACAAAAACAATGAGTCCATCATCTCTCGCTTCACACGAAACACCTGAAGCTGAAATCCATTCATTGCTTTATTTTCCCTCCCGTCAATATCAATCGAAGCAGTCTGTTGACATAATACTTTTGAGCAGCATTACAGATTTCACCAGATGGAGATGCGTGATAGCAAAAGATGGAGGCAGGCTTGCCAGAGTCTGAAATAGCTCTGCTCAGAGAATATTGTCTGTCTCTCCCTCTCTCTCTCTCGCTCTCTCTCTGCAGATGACAAGGACGCAGTATAATTCTCACCTGTCAAGCTGAGAGAGAGAGAGAACGAACAGGCTCCTGCTATTGCTGAAAACGTCTTGCACAAAGTTGGGGAAAAGTTGAGTTGGCTCTGGCTGATATCTCTGACAGCCTATGATTGTATCGTACAAAAGAGAGGGGAGGGAAGTCGTTATGACCTGGCAGGCTGCAGGTCCACGCTCTTTAAATGTCTGAGTTGCATCAGATCGGTTCAGGAATGACTCCAAAAAGAAATAGGGTTCAGTGCAGTTGCAGCAACAGGGGATATTTAAACAGTGTTAGATTTAGGACTTCTTTTAATGCAGGATGTTAGACTATATATATTAGACTGCCTGTGCTTTAAAGTCATCAGAACATAAATATCTGCACACTTGGATCCAGCTTTCCATTTAGAGGCAACCTCCACTGAAAAGCAACTGAAAGAATGACTTCACCAACAGGTGGTGATGATTCATTAAATACAAAGCTGTGACAGGCTCAGACAGTGAGGGTGTCTCGAGTTCACAAATTGCACACACACTCATAAAATCATGTCTTTATAACTGCTCGACACCACGGCTTGCTTTTAAAGTTGAACGGAAAAAGTTTTTGAGGTCAAAACTTTAGGAAAATACTCATTCAACTGAGCTGTGTCAGAATGGTTTCACGTTGAGGTTACTCATATAAAATAACTCTCAGGTGGACAAGTGAGTAAATGGTAAAGGTGTTTATGTTTCATGTTGGAATAGAAATTATTCTAAAGGTAATTTTTTTGTAGCCAGAAATCTGAATGACTGATTGAGTCTTAGGTTCTTGGCTTTCCAAAATGGTTGAGAATATACACAATGGGAAAAATACCTCTGAGAGTTGGATGAGAACATCAGTACCACACTAATGTGCACTTGGCTGCTGGAGCCAAGAGGCAATTAGCTATATCTTAGCTTAGCATAAAGACTAGAAACAATGGAAACACGGAGCAGGAAGAAAACACGCCCACCTTTAAAAGTCACTAATTAACAGTTTTAAAGGTGCTGGTGTTATGTTAATTACAGTGCAGGCTTTAGACGTGTTGTTAACTCTCAGCAAGAAAGTGAGCACACGCATATCCCAAAATGTCAAACTGTTTCTTTAAAGGTATTCTGTAACTGTTCAGCTCCATAACTAGTCCTTACAGTTGAGGACACTGTTTTGACATCAGGAAGAAAAATACACTCAGTTCAACCTGAACTAAATCGTTTTAAGGTTAGCAGCATGTCAGAACATAAAAACTTTTTTTTGGGTATGTTGTCCAGTGCTGTGTTTAGCATTGAGTTATTCATTGCTACTTTTGTCCAACACCTGAGGACATTTGACTGAACGAAAACTGTCTGTGTTGCTGTCTTTTAGCAGTGAAAGACAGCTGAGGTGTTGATATAACATTCAGAATTGCATGAATCTCTGAATCATGATATTTTTAGCCATAAACACATAAATAGTGCGGTTGCTTTATTCAGTATGACGTGTTTGAGCATTAAGTTCATAACACATTAACTTCAGAGCCGTCTGCAGTAAAGACTCTCAAGTATCTTTATGCTAATATAGGATCTGTTTACTGTAAGTGTAAATATTGTCTCCCCTCACTTTGTTTGCAGCTCAGTCAATTGAAGTGATGATGGCGTGCTTAAAACACACACAGTTCAAACATCCAGTGCCTCATCGTTTGAGCAGCACAAAAACACACACCTACGCACTCACCCACACACTTTTTTTTATATATATATATATATATTACAGAATTCACCCCCCCATTTGCCTTGCTGCAGCAGATGCTTGATAACTATTCAGCAATCACATTCTCCTCTTTGTCACAAGCGCCACTCTGCATTCACAGCAGCAGGCTGTGTCAGCTCACTAGACGGGGGGGGGGGGGGGGGGGGGGGATTTAACAACCTGCTAAATTTGTAAATGACAGACTATGCTGAAAAATAACAACTGTATTTGTGGAGATATCGCTCAACTTGGCAGTGCAATCCTCAGCTTGGTGAAATGTGAGAAAATAATCAAGACAGAGCCTGGTATGACGTTAGAGATGTTATCCCTTCAGGAGCAACAACTTCTCACAAGGACTGTAAAGAAAATCGTGTCACTGCGTTAAAAGTTGTGTCAGTGGTGTTAAGACATGTCGCAGCGCATCACTTAATACCAACATATGACGCAAGCACAAATAAAAGTTAAGTATGGAACGGAGGACATGTCATCCGGCCTTCGCTGTCTGTGGATTTGAGCAGCATGACGAGACAGCAGCTGCAGAGGAAGAATAGTCAGCACGCAGGGGGATATCAGTCTGTTGTACCACGAGGTGATCGTACCACAGTGAAACCTAACAGAATGTACCAGAATGAGATGCATGAAATGAGAAAAGATTTAAAAGCTGGCTACCAAATGTGAAAGTGACAAACTGACCCTTTGCTAAACCACAGCTATTGTCACTGCATCTGTTAAGCTTTCCATCCCTTAACTGTACAAGCAATTTGAGATGATAACGATGGTCGATTTGTCACTCAGAATTCATGCTAAGAGGTTAAAGCAGATGAACACGGAGTTCAGTGCGTTCATTATAGAGGCTAGGACTTTCCACAAGACTTTGCAGTGTTTCTGTGGGAATTTTTCAAATTAATAGTGAGATCAGGCACTGATGATGGACAAAATCTTTGATGGGAAGCTGTGGTTGTGTTGGCTTTTCTTTTTAATATCCAGTCTTGCTGTTTATGGTCATTTTGAAGATGTAATTTCTCTGTCTGGGATGTTTTGCTGTTTAAGCTTTGTGGCCATCACTTCCCACGGTTAATTATTTCCTATGCAGCAGGGATGGGAACTCAACAAATTCAGCTTTCATTAATTTGCCTCAGATTGAATCATTGGACACAAATTGTTGGGTGTATTGTCAGTAATTGAGAACTGTTTTTAATCAAACTGTCGCAGATTATAACCGCCTTAACATGACAAGGTTTGGCATCCCAGGTGAGTTAGTCTGAACTGTTGATTTTGCACCAGTAAACAACCAGACAGCTCCTGTTCAGCCATTTTCGGGTTGAATCAGCGGTGTCGAGTTCCTGGGTTTGGAGCTTTTTCAGGCCGAGTGCGTAGGCACAGTTCAGTCCTTCAGCTCTTTCACCGGTAGACCAGCAATTTGTCTCTCAGCACCTACTGTGAGAGATGTATGGAGGAAGAGGGCAATTTGGTTATCTCCTGGCTCTCTACACCTCTCAGCTAGCACTCTGTACTTGTCCTGACTTTTTTTTTCTAACAGATTTTTGGTGTATAACAACAAAGTCCAGCCTTGATACCAAACAGTATTTGAGGACCTGGTGCATTCCTCTTCTTTGATACTTCTTTGTCAGAGGCTGCAGCTGTTTTACTCCCTGCTGCCTGCTATAAAAGCTTTTCCTGTTTTATTCAGCTACTGGAGTGTGCCATTTTTCATGTTAATCTGTTCAAGCTTATGAGATGGGATTGGGCCACATGTAGGATCACATGCTTTTGGAATGTGTTTGTGTGTAGTGATGTGACTGTGTGCCTGGATGTGTGACTCAATTTAGGAACCTTATCAAACCACTACCGACATGACGGAGCCCTGATTGGAGCTGGGTGGGGGGCAAGGAGGTTGAGTGGTAACGTTGAGGCATGGCCCTGCAGGATTTCCCCGTTAACATCTTCCTCGGTGGGGACAGCTTAACACAAATTGAGCCGTCTCTCGGCGGTCTCGCTCGGCTTGTTAGCGAAGGGGGGCAGCGGTGGGGCCAGGAGCTCGGAGACTCAGATGACATTTCAGGGAGCCGACTAGAGGCTGGCCTTTTGAAGAAACAAGCCACAGAGAGGCAGGATCACTAATTAGCCCTCTGCGTCCCCGAGTCTCACAACTTACTGTCTTGTTAGATTTCACACCTCAAGTTCAACAAATAATGTGAAAGGATATGATTTAAATTTAACTTGGAAAGTAGGGAAAGGAAACTGTATAGTACATCTCCTGAAGTTCTGTTCTGACTCAAAGTGACATTTTCATCTGGTTATAAATAAGTGTTTTCTTACTTTAGCAGCTGGTTAGCCTTACCTTGATAATAAACATCAGTGCAGGCCCTCATTTCATGAGCCTTAGAACAAGACTTAAAAGTAAAATTTTGTGGAAGCTATGAATGGCAGTGGCATAATCCTTGCATCCATTAACATTTCTGTGGCTTAGATTTCTGCCTGACCTTCACAGAATTACAACATTGAGTGTGAATGAAAAATCACATGAATGGTTTAAGAGTGGAACTGCAGAACAAACTTGAAAGCCAGTCTACAAGGTGCCGTAAGCTGGTTCTTTCATGTGTGTTTGGCTCTCTGCCATTATCAGCTGTTGGAACACCGTTCTCTGCACTCCGGCTGGACCGCCGCACAGATGCAGCAATCGCCGATAATTATTTTCTTTAGATTTGATTGCACGTGATGCAGCCGGGAAATTAAGAAAACAATGTGACATGAACATAAATTCATTCTTCCAGCAAATTGTGTTGGTCCCCTGATCCCAGAGCTGGTGAAAGAGGAGGTGGCAGGTGTTCAGTCTGCAGCTTTCTGCTTCACTGCTGCTGTGCTGCGGAGCTAATATCTTAAGACAAAACTGTACTCAGCAGCGTAGAGCTTCAGTTAGTGGTCAGTATGTAGCGAACTGTGAGCTAGATAATAGAATGATCTTCAGAAACGTGTTAGAAATTGTTTTATGTGCACTATAAATGCTTTCTTGTAAAAATCCTCCAAAAAGTGTGTTGTGTGCATTGCACCACGTCCCTGCTTATGTCTGCCCATTTTACACAATAACATTCTCTAAAATTGTCAGTTAAGGACTTATGATAGCTAATAACATCACTAATGAGCCATATTGAGTTTTACTTTCATGTCAGAAGGCATTTTGTCACACTGTCACACTCCTCAGATGATGGATATCTCACCAGGGAATGAAACTCTTCAAAGTCTGATTACACTGTGCAACTCGGCCAATAAAGTAATCTTCGTTTCTCTCTCTCTCTCTCTCTCTCTCTCTCTCTCTCTCTCTCTCTCTCTCTCTCTCTCTCTCTCTCTCTTTCCCTCTTTCTCTGCTGGCTCAGGGCCATTCAGGCCTTGGCAGCCCCCCTCAGCCGAGCGGGACCAGACATGCGTTGTCCTCTCCATCCCCGACAGCGAGCCAGAGCTCAGCCGAGGAAAAGCCCAGCCTCAGAAATCTTGCAAAGACAAACAGAGCGAGGAGGAGGAGGAGGAGGATGAGCTTCCGAAAGACAAACAGAAACCAGGAGAAGCAGAGGAGGAGGACAAGCGGCAGCTCAAAGGCAAACAATCAGCGGGAGAGCGAGGCGACAACGTTGCTGGCGGTGGCGGTCGCCTCCCCCCTGACCACACACATGGTAATCCCACCTGCAATCTTCTCCTTTTCATATCTAGGGAAATTGGCTGGTGCCACGTTGTCACCTGCCCATATAGTGCTGTTTAATACCATCACTTCAAACCTTATCTCATTCCATATGTGGCTATGCATTATTATTCCTACTATTATTAGTATCTAGTTGGGGATATTGCCTGTTTCTGCACTCAGGAAAGAGATATTGAGTTAAATCTCACTAATCTCCAGAGTGCAGCTTGTTGAAACAAGAGACCTGCTTAGAGCACCAAAACACACACACAAGGTTTAATGTTTAAAATCATCCAGAAGGAACCTGATGAGCTTCTGATTGGGTGTGTGTGTGTGTGTTTTTTTTTTTAATAAAGTGGACTAAGGTCTAATTACATAAAAAGGCACAAGTTCTCTCCTGACACCAACTTATCCTTGAAACACAACCTGCTTTCCCTGCATTCCCCGTCCACACTGGTTATATGTGTACATGTCTGCAAGTCTCTGAGGGATGCGAAGAAACAAATTCCCAATTACACAGTGTGTAATATTGCAAATTAAGACCTCTGTGTTCAAGCACTTGTGTCTCAAAGGGATACGCAAAGCAATAAATTGCGCTAATTACAAAGAACTAATTACACCGTGTGCAATATGAAGAGCTTTAAAAAAACTGCCAGACTAGCAGAGTCTAAGAAAAGCCTGTGACCTGGGTGTTGCCTCTGAAAGCGTGCAGACATTTTGGGGCACAGTTATTGGAAGATGAAACTAAGCTGGTAGCAGTTCCAGGCTGTTTTTGAATCTCCTTTGTAGAATACTTGGGCGGGAACACAAGCAATTTAGGTTTTAACAGGCAAGCTATCAGCCCCTATTACCCTTTAACATCCAAAGATCAGCGAGCAACAATTTGGCAGATTCCTTTCAGAGCCACACACACACGTTGACATCTATTAGTGGCCAGAGATTGTCGAGTGGTTAATTTCCTGTCTCTGTAGCTACCTGTGCCCCCCAACGGTCTGGGACTGAATCCCTCTGCAGCTTCCCCTGCAGTGCCTCCTGCACTCCTCCTACTTCGAGGTGCAGAAATCCTAAAGGTGAGCAAAATGCCTTCTTTAAAAAAAAAAAACACACACACACACCCCTATTCCGAGCGACTCTCGGGGAGAGATAAAAGCTTCACTGTCGATCAGAAATGGCAGCACTAAAGAGACGCCGCTGGATGCCAACTTGGCCCCTCACGTCTCCTTCTGACATGTACTTTTCATTGGAGACGACTAATATCTGTTTATCTCTCCGTTTGTCTGGCTTTGTATCTTTCCGTCCGTCCTGTTAGTGGTTAGTCAGTTTGTTGCTTACATGCTATTGGCGGTCCGTCTCCGTCAGCGTGGGTTTAGTATGAAACACAGCGGTTGTCCAATAAAATTGACCTATGGGGTCAGGAGCGGAGCCTAATGATTTTTCCCTCTACCTGCCTGTGGTTTTAGAAGGCAAACCACAGAGCTGTCGGCCACCCACATCTCTTGATTGCTCTGAGATTACTTTCCTCACAGCACAGACAGGCAATCACTCCTCCTCCACCTCTCTGTCTGTCTGTCTGTCTGTCTGTCTGCTTCTCCTTACTGTCTGTCGATTCATCTATCTGCATGGCCCAAACATTTGAACATGGAGGTGCTTTTTTTATTTGTTAGTTTTTATGTTAGTTCAAACATTGCAGCAGATGCACCAGACCTGTTTGTACTTGAAGTGCACACTTGGAATTTTTATTATTATTTTCTTTTTTTTTGTTATATCTTTAGTTTCGATCCTGCAGAAGATGAGATGACTCAGTCCAATTAGGCGTTGTTTTCTTTCTCTCGCAGTAAAATAACAAATAAATCCCTTGGGGTGTTTTGAAGGCACTGTTCATACTGCGTAAGTGACAGTCTAATAAGACGGCTTTGTAAGATGAATTGCCCCCATCGTATAAATGGCCCACTTAATGCAGCTGGCGCGTTCCGCCACTGCAAACAGGGGAAGGGGGGAAAAAACTGCTTACAACAAATATAGTGTGCACACTGCAGATCTGCAAGGTTTCATTACAGAGGCAGAAGGACAGATAGATGGGATTTTGTCTAGTGCCATAAAAATGTTTGGGCTCTAGGTTTGTGATGCTTGACCACATGACCAGACAATGCTTCTGTCTGGTCATCTTGGTATTTTCAGACAAAAAGTGGTCCATTCCAGCTGAGGCCGGGGTGAGATTAGGACAAGGTCTAACAGACCTGGTGAAATTGCACCTGTGAGGAAAGCAAACATAAAAAAGAAAGATATGGATGTTGTACAGGATGGGTCAAAGAGAGGAGCTGACTTATCAGGATGATCTCACCCTGAAACAAAAGAGATCAAATTGCATCACAAATTATCAGACAAATCAACGGTGGGTTGGAACTGCTGTCAGTTCTCAAATTAAAGCAGGGCTGTCAAATAAGAGCCACCTGTGCTGGAAGAGCTGAGTTTCACTGACAGAAACTTAATAAGCACAAAAAAGGAAGTCACAGTGGATGATCCGTATCTCTATTTTATAGTACTTTATTTTAGCTTATCCCTAATAGTACTAATGAGCCATGTCTGATCTGTACTTGATGATGTGAACCAATGAGAAAAGCACAGAGAAAAAAAACACAATATTGAAATTCCTCCTTTAAAATAACCCAAACTGTTCTAACTTTGGCAGAAAATTGTTTGCTCCTGTAGGACCCTGTCACTCATAATAAGAAGCCGATTGAGTAAATGTGTTCAGAGTAGCAGTAATTTGACTTTCCATCCTGCCATGAATCCATAATGTTTAAATTTAGGACGGCAACCGAAACATTCTGGCCCACATTCCCAGCATGATGGGAAGGATGTCTTTGTTCCATTATGCCGCTCAGCCCTCTTAGTGTTTCAGCACAAAAGCTGATGCTGTCCCATAACCGCTAGAGACCCGTGATGGTGCAGGTACATGGCAGCACGTGTTCAATGGGAATACTTTTGTCACAGACATCAGCCCGTGTCAGTATTTTTCCCCATTAGCAAGCCAAATCCACACACACACACACACTAAAATTCACACACACAGACAAGGCAGACAACTGGCCACGCGAAGTGATTTAAGGCAAGTATTATCAGAGTGTTATAGGTCATTGTCTAAATGAAGCGTGGTCGAGCAGCGGCGGGCTCATTTCCACCGCCTGACCTTTTCTTGCTAGATGCTGGCAGGATGAGCGAGCTACATTGCTGACATTAATGACCATCCCTCTCTCTCTCTCTCTCTCTCTCTCTTATCTCTTTCTCTGTTTCTCTCCATCTGTGACTGTCATTTTATCACTCTCTCTCTCTCTCGCTTTTGCTTTCTAGCAGCGTTTCCATCCTGTTGTTCAGTAAATTCTTGTGTGAACTTGTGAAAAATAAATTGGGAGGTTCCTGTCAAAGAAATGGGCCTTCAGTGTGGCTCCACACTATTATATAACATTAAAAGAATAGTTTGGCACTTTGGGTAGCGTCCTCATTTGCTTTTGTTCCAAGAGCAATCAGTGGACTCAACTCTGACAAGCAAAGTTGCACCGTTTACCAACAGCAACTTGTCTTGAATGGAGAAACCAAAACAGGAGAGGCTGCTTATTAGCTGTGCAGCCACATTTATTTAATGTCCTCCGTAGGATTAGTGCAACAACTGACTAGCATTTTAGCAATTAGCCTACACATATTAACATATTGTCACTGTCCTTTGGAAATATTTTTGTGATGATGCATTTTTCATCCCAGTGTTTTTTTTTTAATCGTTTATTTTGTTTAAGAAGTAGAAGAATTCTGTCAAACAGCTATGTTCCCCAACTGTGAGTATACTTGCTGCATGTGGATGAACAAGCAGATGTTTTCATATTTCCTTATGCTAAGCTAGGCTAACCACATGCCGACTCCAGCTCTGTACTAAGCTCTCAGTGTTTCTTCTACACTGTGAGATTTAAATCCTAACGAGGCATGTTGATTATGTTTCGATAAGTCTAAAATGTCTAGCAGCTGTGTGTCATGACTACATTTGTGCTGCAAGTCCAAAAAGAAGAAAAGCCCTGTACTTTTAAACTCTGAAATGTGTTGCACCATTCATTAAACTGGACATGGTAGCTGGTGTTTGGATCACCATATGACTCACTGCCTCTGCCAGTAGATCAGCAGTGAAGTATGATTCTGCAAATGTGTGGCTCATTGTCTCCTAGTATTTATTCAGAAAGCTAAGTTAAGACCAATAACCAGCATGTGGTGTGAATGTCCAATCAGGTCCAATTTCGAGAGACATCCTGTCTTCCATGTTCATGTCTGCTGACATGGATGTTAAATTCGCCAACTCAAAAACAAAGCACGACTGAAGATATTAATTTTAAGCACTTATATTTTGATACTTTGGTAGCGTTTTTGTGCTGGCAAATTATTCTTCTGTTCATTCAAAACAACCCGTTCCTTTTGCCCTTAGAAACCAAAAAGCATCATTTAGACTATCATGTGTAGGTTGGTGATAGAAAAAGCAAAATTGACTTTCATTCCGATTTATATGAAAATGTCAAAGATAATTACTTACACATTTTCATTTCGGATTCTGTAATTAGGTGTTTGAAAGCAATAAACTTACATATATGGCAGTTTCTTTTTTTTCAATCATGTACGACAAATGCACACACACATTTAAATGATCTGCTGCAAATGTCATATCTTCTCAATATTGTGCTGTGTATAATAGGTCTCAAAAGCTGCTTGAATTTAATGTCTCTGCTATTCATTGCATCACCAGAGGAGCAAACACAGGCACCAATAAAGCTGCGAGAGCCAATAATGAGTCAATAATAAATACTCAGTGAGATATTAGTCAGCCTCTTCCTGTCTCCCTGCAGACCGGAGAGCAGCGGCGTGTCTGTCTTCTGCTGCTGATCTTAATGACGATGATGAGGGCAATGATGGAGATGACGCCAGCGCCGCCCATCCCGTCTACACGGGGCTGCAGTTCTGTGCCAGCCAGTACACAGACCGAATATATCTGTACACCAAGGTACCACAGTCTGTGTGAGTGTGTGATTGTGCATATTGGATAATGGTCATGGCTCAGCTTGTAAGGGGACCAGCATTGTTGTACTGATGATTTTGTTTCTTAAGGTTGTGAATTGATTTTGCAGTAAGAGTGAATAGTGTAATGAATTTACTTCATGTGTTAACACACTTGGCTGTGGTAAGGTATTTAGGGCAGTTTTTGGAAAATGCAGTACAACTTAGACATTATAAAAATAGCAGTATTCCATAAGATTGCCGTACAGTAATCATACAATGCCAAAGAATTAAGCCGCATGCAGCTGAAATCATATTCAGCCCTCACTGAATTTCCTCAGCTGCGTTATGGATGCATTAATGTATTCAGGGCAAAAAGCTCCAGTGGCGGTGTCTTTTTGGAAGAGCCGCCTTCAGGGCAATGGGGTTGCTGTTGGAGTAACAGGCTGTCGGACAAATGGGCTTTTGGTCCAGTGGGACATATTGGGGTTTCAGAGTAAAGAGCCGTCAGAACAATGGGCAGTCCCCTGGTTTCAAGGGCCTTATGATATACTTACAAAGTGCAGAGGTGCAAGTCCTCGTAATTGACTCTCACTTTAATTTGAAAAACATCACCATGTTCTGCTCGGTGATGGGCCGTGATTGGCTAGCTGCATCACTGCAACACGGCACAGAAAAAATAAAAACTGCCATCATTTTATTTTCAAGCCTCCAGCAGTAATTTGTCCGCATTCAGGGTGAGGTAGTTATTTAGTTCAATTTCCCATCGAACACTTACATCAGAAGGTAGTTTTTTCATTTACAGTCTCAACACTCACTTTTCCCTTAAAACACTGCGTTCCTGTATGAGCAGATGGACATTAGCATGTAGGCATGCCTGCAGTGTTTGAAACTGGCCCAGAGGAAAAGAAAATAGTACTTTGTTGTCTCTTGTCCCTGTAGTTTAAAATGTTGTGTGATACCTGATTGTGTCACATGCTCGTGCAGGAGGTATTACATTTCTGCAGCTATTTGAAGATGATTAAGTGCAGACCCATCTTGTGCAGCTTTAACTGTCAGGAAACAGGAGCTCTTCTTACTTTCCAAATGAAAGTCAGAAGTCTGATGTAATCATTTTTATTTCAACTCTCAAGGCAATAAAAATAAGTAAAACTGAAAGGGAAAGTGGAGTTTTGATGACTCCTCCATGTTTTGTTCCTCACCAGCGTGTTCTTGTCATATTCAGCTGAAGAGTGAACAAAACGTAATTAATTCCTCGGTTTGAGCGGGGAGGCTCGTTGAGATCAAGATCACTTTGTTGAGATAGCGCTGCAAACAGCTATACAGTAAAAATAAAATCAGGTCTGTGCAGTTCCTTCACATATCGCCAATTAACAAACAGGACGGATGTGAGGAAATGGTTTCCAACAACATTAAGGAAGTTCAAGAAATGTTTTGTGAGCTAATGGTGATTGAAAGGCGCTACAAATTAGTCCTGTTAGATGTTGCATGGCAACGGACACCAACTATGATAAACTCAGACATGAAAAACATGATATGTTGTTATAACTGCAGCGTAGTATAAAAAATAATATTACTGAATGACCTTGAAGCTTGATGAGTATCCATGATTCCTTCCTGTCTTAGCTGAGGAACAAGAGCCAGTTTGAGTTATTTCACAATTATTTTTCTTTTCATTTCTTTCTTCTGAGATTGATCAAGGTTGTGCAGCGAAAGCAGAAAGAAAAGCTCTTCCAAAAAGTCCTTTCATATTCTCTGGTTCAATACAAATTAAAGGTTTAGGAATTACCAAAGGATTACCAATACGATTTAACAGAGATCCGCCCATCTCAAAGCCCACTTCCAACTTTTCCCTTTTCATCCTTCTGTGTGAATACTTCGAGTGCTCGGATAATTAAGTAAAATGTTCTCTTAGCTGCTTTTGTCGCTGAACCTTCTGGATTTTCCTGCACCCTAGCAGGCTAAGATAAACCGCAGTTTAACCCCAGCCTCACTCTGATTACACTCCTGTGCATTCTTGGCACTCGTCTTGAGGGCCATTTGCCAGCAGACCTCTGCATTGATCGGATTGTGATACTTAACGCCCTTTTGTTTCATTCATGAGGGATCAGATTCCTTCCCCGCTAACATAGATAAGAGACAAGAGGGTTTTACAGGGAGAGGACCAAGACGCTGAACTGAATCACTGATGGAATATTACCCTGACGCCAATAGACAAGTGTCGTGTACGTGTGGCTGAGACGATAAGCCGTGGAGATAAATGTCCCCCGCTGTCGTTTAAATGATAAACTGTAGGAATTTGGCTGGAAAGCTGTCACATCGGGGTAATCCTGGACCAGGCGTAGAATTCACACAGGGGGATGCTCAGCGCACAATCAGGGGGAGATTTATCACTGGGGTTTGAATGAGAAATATTGAGAGTATTAGGAATTTTATGTCCATTTCCAACACATCAAGCTGTTGTTTTATTCAAGGATTCAGTGTTCCTGCTCTGCTGTGGGTGGCTGGTGTG
Source organism: Scatophagus argus (assembly GCF_020382885.2). Classification (NCBI taxonomy): domain Eukaryota; kingdom Metazoa; phylum Chordata; class Actinopteri; family Scatophagidae; genus Scatophagus; species Scatophagus argus. The sequence goes on from NC_058516.1 coordinate 7,404,311, forward strand.
TTTCACGTCGACACCAGGAGTGGCAGATGGATGGGGTTTACCACGTCAGGATGATTCAAACATGCATTATGTTGTGTTAAACGTACTCAAAAATCCTTTGCTGTGACTCCATAATTTTGTCGTACTCATTATGTTGTAATGTGTGATAAATCCATGATCACCAAAATCCATTATCATCCATATATGCTATATTAATCAAGAGATCAAAATAATGAGTTTTTATGTTCCTTAAACTGCTGGAATCGCAAAAATGAGTGTCTGTTAGGCCAGAGTGCGTTTTAGCATCTAGTAATCTTATCAGAGCGCTGGATTTTAAGAAGGTGTCGGAGGGTTTTGCACAGAAACTGGTGGAGAAGAACGAGCTGTTTTCAAGGTAAGACTGCTCACACTGTTGACTGTGCTCATTGAGCTTTTCTCAGGCTCTGTGATCAGTGAAAAGGTGATTGGTTTTCAGTCTGGCTGTGTTATTCTGTGACAGCTGATGGAAGAGCAGATGGAAAACGCTTCTTTTTGTTACACTTTAGTGTTTCCAAGATAAATAACACAAGCAGGTGTGCAAAGTCTCTTTTCATGATCCTGTGTGGCCAATAAGTAACACTTAACTAAATTCTTCTCAGTTCTCAGTTTCATTTGAGCAGAGTTCTGCTTGTAAACCTCTCCATGCACGTTTTTTTTGCATCTAGCATCCTGTTTATCTAGTGTCTGGGGATATTTTGACTACACCACAGGAAGTTCATGCTAATGTGCTAACATTTTTTTTAAAAAGATATGGAGATAAATGAGTATGAGTTTATGTCACTTTCAAAATTATCGTCATCCAATTTTGAAATAAAGTTCCGTTTTGAAGTGCTACATTTATTATTGACGAGCTTGTTATGTGGGAGGATGGTACACCTCTTTTCAATCACATCTAGCAAAGCTGCTTCACCATTCCCCCAGCTCTCCATGATGTTTATTTTACCATAATCAAGATAAACACATGGGCAGGTGGAGGGTACAGCACAGGGAAAAAAAAAAACTTCCCAATATTGATTTGTATCTCCAAATCCATGAATCAGCTGCCGTCAGGTATTAACCTTTAAACTTTATCCCTTTTCCCATCTTTTGCTTGTGCTCACCATCCATGATTTCCATGCCTGAAGTGGCTCTTAAAACTGAAATCCAGATTGTAGCTTTTGCCTAAATTCAGTGGTCCGCCTGTGTCTTGTGTCTGTCTTGTGAAATGTTCCTGATGCTCAGCACAATCACTGTGGTGCGAGTTAAGTTAACACTGAGGGTAAGTGGCTTCTCAGGTTTCATATTGGCAGTAGTTAGTGCTAATGAAGCAGTAATAACTGTGAAAATGTTCTTTGCTGTAGTTATTTTTTACAATCATTATGCAGTTACCTCCCAACAGCGGCAGCCTGATTACCCATAATCACAGTGAGATACGTTCTCGTGGCTATATGCACTTTTTTTTCATACTCTTATAATCGTCATCATTTGTGTTACTAATGCATGCTTACTGTCACAAGAGAAGCATTAGCTTCAAAGTGGTATTCATATATTAGAACAAAGGCCAGGAAACAAGAGAGATCTCTAACAAGCTCCTTGCATCACACAAGAATTACCATGACAACCAATAAAGAATAAAGTGTGGCCAGACTACAGAACTTGAATGTAATTGCATTCAAGTTCTGCAAGTCGGTCATTAAAAATCTGATTGCTTGGCTGAAAATACCTGTACTTTAATACAAGTTGAGCTACAGTACACAATGAACCTAATTGCATGTAAATGCTAAAAAACTGGATCTTTGGCTGGTAATTATAGAGTGTCAGTTTCTGTGCCGCGGTTGCTATTGTCGCACATATTTTATACACGACCAATTCAGCCTTCAGCTACGACAGACTGCCAAATTTCATGGCAAACCATGCGTAAGTTGTCAGGACATTTCACTTCCAAGCAAAAACGTCAGCCTAGTGGTTACACTACAGGACGCACGGCACACTCAGACGAACAGTCACAGAAATATTTCAATGTATGATTCAAGTGTTTCAGCCTGGTTACCACCCTGCCTAAACACTGCAAATGCATGCATTACAGCATGTGTTTGATGCTAATACTTTAGTGAAATGTTAAACAATATTGCAGTTTTCATGTGAAAATAAACACAATAGACAAGTCAAATAACTGTGATAAATGTACTTGAAAATAAACAATACAGCAGCAGGATGTCAGTGAAACTCCTTTCTTATGATACTTTGGGCAGTTGTGCTCACATTGAGCATTTTGATACCAAAAGTCAGCCAAAACATCGCAGTATTCTCAGCCTAGTGTCAAAATGCCATCGCAGACTTAAAGTCACCAAAGTGTGCTAACAAAAACATTCAACACAGTGAGCTACAAGGCCTGTTTGACTTCCTCCTGCTAGATCACAGTAGCATAGCATTAACTTCTGCTATCTGAGGAAGTTATATTAACATTAAATTGAATTCGTCTGTTGTATCTAATGAGAAAACAGAAAGACTCCCACCTTCCCTGACACTTGAAGGTTTATTTTACATTTATTTGATAGCATCCGCTGCAATCCATCCCCCCTCCAAGGTTTGTATTCTGGTTATATAACTACAATATTACCCTGACATTTATTCTTGTCAAACAATAACCCCGCTGTCTCATCATTCACTTGGAAGTATGCTGAGCAAGTAAACATGCGTGGTTGTATTTGTTTGCTTTGGTTACACCAGTGACTCAGCAGCAAATCCCACGTCTCACCAACTGTTTTGGGCAGGAAAGCACGAGGAGCCAGTGAGGAACCTCTGAAGAACCATGAAGGGAATGTGTGTAGTGTAGTGTAGTGGTGTCACTATGCTCTGGAGCTCCTTTTACTGCCTCCAAGAGCCACCAAGTGTGTCTTATGCACATCTCTATATAGCTTTTCTGCCAAAACTGTGCTCAACCAAGTGAAAGTTTTGGCATTTAAGCTTAACACACTGACAAATAATCAAAACCTGAAGAAGTTCAGATTCATTTTCTGTCAATGAACTCATAATCTCCATAATTGGCGCCATTTATGATCTCACTAGTCCTGTACCTGCGGGTACAAATCCTATAATTGTATTGTTGATATGATAATGTATAAATATATTCAAAAAATAGTCATAATGTTAATAGTTACACCCAGTTCAACCAGCCTGGACTCTGCTTACAGCTACATTGTGGTGTTATAAACTATTAAATGTTTACATGTTGCTTATAAATGCTAAATATTAAGACCAAGTAAAGTGACCCACAGCTGCAAACTGTCCCAGGGATTATTACACATGGGTATATGGATTGTGATGCTACATTATGACATCCTTATATTAACCAAAGATTTTTATCATGAATATGACAGTAGCAGTTTTAACAGAAGTAACAAATCTTTTTTCTTTGTCTTCCTCCTCTCTGTCTCCACATCTCTCAGGACGGCACTTCACTGAACTTGAGCTTCGTCCCTCTGGACATCAAGCTAACCAACTGGGACGACCTGCCCGAGGCCCTCAGCCAACGCCGGGAAAATCGAATACAGGTCTGCCCTTCCCGCCAGGCTGTGTGTGTGTGTGTGTGTGTGTGTGCTTTGATTTTCATGAATGTGTGTGTGCACGTGGACTGAAGTGTTTACACGAGGGAACTCTACCTATTAATGTGCCATTACTGTAAAAATCGCCTTAAAGGGCGAAGTCTACTGGAGTTGACTTTTAGGTTGTAAAATGTACCAGTATTTCTATTTTCTGATTGATTAGAGAGACAAGAAAAATTCAACCATTTGACTTTACACAATTTCCAAGATGACAGAAACTTTTACATGAGCTCAAGAGTGTAGTTAAAAGTTTTTCAGCTAGTAAGCCCATAGGCTGCTTTGAGGATGACCTTAATTTTAGACTAAGATAATTTATTTTGATATGACAGTCAGTAGGGCTATCTCCCCACTTCCAATGACGCGATGGAGATGAGGCACAGGGCTGTAAGGGGTTATTAAACAGATTTCAGACGTGTGTGTGTGTCACTGCCATGTGAAACTAATGACACGACTGATCACGAGGAAGAAGAGCAGCAGCGCAGCATCAGGAGCCCGACGAATGGGAGCGAGGGGGTGTGGGTGTGCCCATTTCCACCACAGCAAGGCCTGAACAGGGAGGAGGAGGAGGGTGGGGGGTGGGGTGGCAGTATGGAGGGGGCGGGGATGATGAAGAGAGGAAATAAGAGAGGGGGCAGTTTGGGGGTTTGGGCGGCCAAGGAGAGCAGCAAAAGAGAAAGGGCCGTTTTATGAGGGTCGTTAAAGGAGACGGATCATCGCCTCAAACGACTCCACACGCCAACCAGCTAATATTAAATCCTGCAATCTGCTGTAGCGGTAACGGAGCCGCTGACAGACACCCCACCTGTCATGTTGTTTATGTTGGTTTGTAAAACAAAGGCGTGAGTTGCATCCATCCTCTGACCCATCATTTATGCCCTGCTACACTCCAATTGTCCATCAAAATCAATACGAAGCAAGCAGTTTAATGTGGGCTGCAACACGGTTTGGACGTGGAGGCAGTGGCGTGTAAACTCACCTACGCTCAGTACAACCAGAGGGAGGCTGCCCGAGCAAACCTTATTAAAAAGAGCTTTCGGGAGACAATTATGAATCTGCATTCTGTGAAAATTGGGCCTTTCAAAGGACTGAAATGGCAAGGCTGGCTTTACTGGACACTGCAGTTTTTATAGCAAATCTACATAGTGCATATGGTCCTTTAAGAGACAAAAGCATCATTAGGACACAACTTGTCCAGCTTCACAGTCATAAATCAAAACGCTCCTACCCACACAATGTCTGGTACTCACCTATTAACCCATCTGACCTTTGGAGAAGCCGAAAGCTGGAAGCGCCATCCCACTCTCCTCCTCAGTCACGCCTTTTGACATCAGTTTTGACTCCCTGACTTTCGGCGAACCTTTGATGACCTTGTGACGCAGTTAACGTTCTCAGGATATTTCAAAATCTTCTCTGCCCCTGCAAGGACATTACAGCCAATCTAGTGTATGTAAAGCAGAGTTTGTGCCCCCATCTGTGTGCTCAAGCACAGAAATGACAAATCCAGTGGTTCTTGCTTTCACATAAAAGTAAAGAAAGACCATAATAATTTCAAATGAATACCCAATTGTGAAATTTAAACGCCACGTCCAGTAAATGTCCCCTATTTAAAAAGATTAGAAAGATTGCTTATATTCAGTTATGAGTCAATTCATTCAAGTCAAACCAAGTCAAAAAGTCAGGCTGGTCCAGATTCAACATGAAATATTCAAAGATTGATGATCCTCTTTCGCCCAGATGTTCAATCAGCCCTGAATAGAATTGATCAGACTGTCTCTCAGGTTAAGTTCTCAGCCCAGTGATCCGAAAAAGAGAGTTTGGGATGAGTCACCCAGCAGCAAACAAAAACAAAAAAGGGTTTATGAAACTGCAAATGACCCAAATCTCATTAAAATGATTTTAACCGTATGGAATCTTTGAGTCAAGTCTTAAAATTTGGTATTTATTTTTCTAAATGTCGTTGCTTTTTACCTGACGGTGATCTGCTGCTTTGCTTTTAATGAATATTAAGTCAATCTTCCATCAAAATCGGCCCAGTTCAACTGCTGGAACATTGGAAAAGCAAGTGTGGGCCTGAAAACTCTGTATAATGCATATTGAGTTTTATTTTCACACAAATAATCTTTTTGTGAGAGTAGGTATCCTCCATGGTAAAAAAACCAAAACACTCCTCCAGTGTAATATACGTAGGTAAATTGCCCATTAGGCCTCGGTGCTTGGTGTGCTATTTGTTATTTTGCCAGAAGATTTTCTTTGAGTCCTTGACTTGGCTGAAAGCATATACAGCTCTCTCCTGGTGTGATGGGTTTTATTCTGCAATCTTGAAAACCGTCTCCTTCTGTGTATTAGTGTGTTTGTGTGCTCTGCAGGTTTGGATTGTTTGTCTTCAGCTTGAGTGTATTTTTCAAAATTGAAAAACTGAAAACATGTTTTGCTCTTAAAAAGGCTCCAATAGCCAAACTATCAATTGCTGTGTTGAAGACGATTGAAGCCCTTTTGGTTTCATCAAGAAACTGAATATGAAGTGGTGTCATGTCCTACACCCCCACCCCCACCCCCAACCCTGCAGGTCTTGAGGTTCGTTCAGGAGTGGAGCAGCCTGGCAGCCATGAAGCAGAAGCTGCTTCGCCGCAGTGGCCTCCTCTTCCACAGCCCCACTTTTGGCCTGCAGCAGCTGGCCACCACCCAGCGCCCCCACTCGAGCACCAAGAGGTCAGATTCTAGCTGGAAATATGTTCTTGAAGAAAATGTGCTACTTTGACTTTCAAAAACTTGCCATGATTAAACATTCTGGTCGTCACTGACCATTCGTTTCAGTAGTTGGTCCATCACACCTTAGCAGCTGTAGCTAACCAGGGCAGCTGTGTCAAGCTTGTTGAAGGGTGTACTGTAGTATGAGCAGTGCTCGCCATTTACAGTGTTTGGAGGGTAGTGAAGCATATCCAGCTAAGCTCACTTCTTTCAGCAGTAGTACACGGTATCTCCAAAGCCAAGGAGCATTTTATTAACTAACCACATTTATTTGTGGGGTTATATGTTAATTTCATTGGATTTTGGGTAACATACAGTAAGATACAGTTAGGTTCTCCAAACACGAGTCGGTCAAACAACAGCCTTTTATTTTTTTACATGTAAAAACTGATCTGTCTCAAATGAATGTAATGTAAGAGGGGATGAAGTGTGCTGTTCCCTCGAAGCTCGACAGTAAGTGATAATTTGCCCAAACTCTACCACCCCTGTTGTGCCAGTTACTGTACGATTTAAAATGGTGGAAATAGAGAGATGAAGTTCTCCACATTATGTCAGAAACCGAGAAGCAATGTGGGAGATTTCACAGAGAAACAAGCAGATTTGTAAATGCTAACTGCCCCAGGCGTTGTGGAAAGCTGAATAGTATTTGTGTGTGTGTGTGTGTGGGTATATCAGAGGGTGTCAGCTGAGGAATAAGGGAGGATGAGATGAGCGCTGTGTGTGTGTACATGTGTGTTTTTTGACAAACAAGCATTGTTGCTGGCACACTAATTACAGCTGGCGTGGATAGAAGCAGGGAGAGTTTGCCAATTACAGGGTAGACTCCTGTGTGTGTGTGTGTGTGTGAGTGTGTGTGTAAGTGAGAGAGAATGTTTCTCAACCGGGGAATGTGTTTGGGTGCATGAACCTAATCAAGGTGTGAGTAGGAGGCAATTGGCCCGGCTTGATTTGATACCTGTTTGATTTATTCACTAATCAGAACCAATCAAGCTCCAGCTTTGGCTCAGCGGGGCGACTGAGGCTCACCTTCCCAGCACTGAGACGCTCAGTTTTCAGCTACTTCAAACTTAATGCACTTTGCCTGGGTTTCCAACACTGTTGATATTTTTGTCATAAGCCACTCACAATGATTCACAGTGATTTTAGAGGAGTTAAGAGGATTTAAATCTGGTTTGCATCCTGCCTACGTACGCTAAAATTACTGCCAACGCTGGCTAAAAATGGTGTATTGCTTCCGTCATACGCCATTGTTATAAAATAAGAATATGCGCAATTTTTTTCAGGTATATATGTAAACCATGGTCTCATATTTGTAACTAATCGGGTTGGTTGCTAAGAAACAGTGGCGGTGGTTAGCAAGATTCAGTTTTTCGCCTGTTGTCCAGACAAAGGTTTGACAGCACATCTTTTCAATAGCATACACCATGCAGAACGATAGCTTTGCCTGTGTTTTTACAGGTTTCCTCCCCTCCCCTGCGTTTGCCTTCTGTCTGTCTCTGTCCTTCGCTTTAGCACCTTTGCTGCACCTGTTCCTCCTGCACACCTGCCCTGCACCAGCCTCGTTAGTTCTGTTCTAACCCCCAGTGTTTTCCTCAGCCAATCAGCTCACCTGTGATTCTTCTCCTCACCTGCACCTCGATCACTCATTAGTTAAGTTTGCATTGTAGTCTGAGTTCATTTGAGTCGTTTTCGTAATTTTTCAGTAAATTAGACTTACTGTTTCTTGTGTCTGCCGTCTCCTGCATTTGGGTTCAAATGTTCCACTTGTGACACTTATACAATAGAAAGGAGAAAAAACACATTATATACAGTACTGTGTGGATAAAATTGCATTTCTTGACAAATGTAGAGTTAATTCTGAAATTCTATACTGTAGTACATATACAGTATCCACAAAGATGAACAGGGGAAAAGTAAGATGAACATTTGGCTCAGAATAAGTAGAACACTTTTTGACATCATATCATTACTGCAGCTTATGCTTGCGGTTCATCCAGTGGTTTTGTATTGCACTAGTATTTAATTTGGGAAGTTATGAGAGACAAACTTTAAAAAAAAAAAAAGAATAGTCATTACTTTTACAGTCACAGAAGATATTAAAAAGACAGGTTGATGTAGTACTCTGAACTTCACGTGCCACTATAAGTTTTATTGTGACATACACAGTACAATGTGTATTGAAATTTGATCTCTGCATTTAACCCATCCTAACCACTGTGAGATGGCCATTGAGGTTGTAATTGTTACTGGTAGAGTCTGCTTTTCCTGTGCAAGAAATCTTACATCTTCATCCGTATGTTAACCATAATTTGCCATAATGATTTGAAGGTTAAACTTAAAAATTTGAAGTTTCAATTTGTTGCTCCATGTTTCTTCTTCCCTGGTTGGCTCATTGCAGCTGGGAATTGCTTTCATCCGACACCGACGAGACTGTTGCTGTAGCAGCCATGTTTCACTTAGGCCGGTGGGGGATAGCAGCAATCAATCAACGCAGCTTCAGCTTTGCCAGACCGGAGCATTAGCTTGTTATTTTGATTTCACACAGCTGAGCGAGGTCTGGCCCCTTAGCTGATCGACAGGCTGGCCCGGGAGCAGTCGGGCTGCTGTCTGCGGCTCTGCGGGTACGCTGACAGCAACTCGCTGCCGCCACAGGCCTGCAAACAGCACTCCTGCAGCTGTGCATCAAATGGCTACCAGCAGAAAACCATGTCCACACAATCCAAGAAACATACATCTGACTGCTGTGAGAGCTGCTGCAACCTCCACACCTGTGAAACATTCTTACATTTACTGTCAAAACCGCAGGAAGTTATCTTAAAGTTTGACATTTTTGGAAATACACGTATCCGTTTTCTTGTGGAGTTAGATGAAGGAAACTGACAGCAACATCATGTCCGTTCAGTAAATATGAAGCCACCTCCAGCAGCCAACCAGTTACCAAACATAGAGCTGAGACTTCTTCACTCCACAGTGAAATAAATTGAAACCTGTGTGTGTTGCTGTTTTTATTGTGCGTGATATCAAGAATATAGGGAGCCACTTGCACAGACAGAGCTCCATCGTGATGAAAACCATCTGATGCAAAAAAGGAAGGAGCAGCAGTCACCTCAGTGTACAGACTCGCCGTCCAAGTATCTAGTTGCATAAAAACATGCAAACACGCACACATCCACACTCTGCCAGAAGCGCAGTTGGACTCCAGTTTAGTGTAAGGTATCGCGTTTCATCCAGCCTCTGCGCTGGGACCGTTTGAAGCAAAGGAAGCTCATGTGTTTGATGGAGACTTACCTTCTTCCTCATCTCCCCTCAGCTTCCACAGAAACTTCTCCTCTTTGATGTGTCTCCCTCCTCCACTTTCTGCCTCCTGTCATCCATCTTTCCTTTATTTTTTTTTTCTCTCCATCTCCCTCCCAAAGGAAGTATTCTGTCCAGATGGAGGTGGTGGAAATGCATAAAAATGTCCCTACATAGCCGGCAGGGCTGAGCAGAAGTGAGTCGAAACAGCAGCAGCACCTTCCTGTTTAAATAGCAGAGGGTTTTATGGAGGCCAGTATTTCATTAGCAGTCAGGATAGAAGCACATCATGTAGACATTCAAATAGAATTAACTAACCAATTCATACATTCATATTTACCGTTCATTTCATTACATTTCTTCTATTTTCTGCCTGAAACATCAAATTCATCAGTTTCTGCATTTCAACGACCACCCAGGAAGATGTAAAATGGGATTAACAAAATGGTTCTACATCTAAGCACAGACAAGTTTGATCTGTCTTTAACTGTGCAGTTAGTTAAATAGATTTATTTTGCCGTGAGCTTTACAGGTCTGGGAGCTGTTCCAATTATTGACTAGATTTCAAATGGTGGCGGTGCTGCCGTCTGTCTGTTTGTCGGCACGTAGCTGGTTTGCGAAGCAGTCGCCGGTTCGCTTCCCACTTTCAGCGAACATCCACTCTGCCACGGCGTCCTTGAGCCAGACGGTGAATCTCCACCAGCTGCAGGACTGGTGTTTGGTAGCTAAGTCTGGCCTTTGACTTCACTGTAGAGGAGGAGAGAGAGGAAGATAATTGCTCTAGAGGGACCATTAGAGTGTTGTATCATCCCTCTGCTGAAAGCCTTAATGTTACATGGGGACGTTTGGTGATTGGTTACTTTTCCCTCAAGACCACAGAAATTCTCTTCCTCCCAGAACAAACAAGTCAGTGAAACCCCACCCACCCCCACACTCCCCCCTTCCTCCCCAGCTCCTCCTCACCTGTATTTTGTGCTAACTCTGACATCCTGGGGTGATTTTAATCCTGACCAGATTGACATGTAGTGTTTCATGCAATTTTTCAACTTGCACACCTAGCATCTGTATCACAAGGGCCATAAAAAACAGTGGTGGTGCAGATGGATTAGATTAGATGATTGACGATCCCTGTGGGGAAATTAGATTGCTGCTGCAGCAACAGTAATAGGATTCAGCGGGGGAAGAGGACAAACAGAACATAAGCACACAAATAGAATCGAAAATAAATGAAAGTAAGGACTTGTGCATTTAAGCACAGTTTGGTGCCAAGAAAAATATGAAAACGTGCATCTGGTATTGCACGGGGCCAATTTGTAGAGTTCTGTTGGTGATGGTGTGTGTTGCATTGATGTGGGTGAGTCCCAGGATTGCTGCAGTCTCGTCCAGTTGACTAAGATTACAGATATGCTCCGGCAACATCATATTTCCCAGGTACTAATGCTGTCCAGAGAGAGCTGTCCTTGCACCTACGCCCCCATGCTCTACATGTGAATCAGCTCTCTTCATCAAGCTCTCTGCTTATGTAACCGTCCTTCACAGCCCCGTTTATCCCGTGTTCACAGGTACCTGACCAAAGACGAGGTGGCCCAGGCCTCCCTGAGCAAGGCCCAGCAGGAGGGAGGCAGCGTCCGACTGGTCACCAAGGAAAACTTCTTCTCGAAAAGGAGGTCCTCCGCTTCCCTAACACCGCCAGCTTCAGAGAGGCAGGTTAAATGGGCAGATATGTGGGTGGATTGTTCATAGCAGGAGAGGTCAAGTTGTCCTCGGGTCTTGAATAATCTCTTCCAGGCTCAGAGTTTTACACCACAGAGAAGCAGACAGTCTGAAATTTCATCACTGGCTCTATTTTGCCGTACTGTGTTTGTTTATTTTATTTGCTTTATTTCAGTGCAAAAATCATCAGCAACAGTGTTCAGGTTTAACAGGTCATGTCCAGTCCTGTGATTTTTAAAGATGAGGTTTCACAGTCTGTGCATGAGGGTGGTTTTTGTCTTCACATGGCTTCCTCTATGGGATTTGGTGTATTTTCATTTTTCTTCCCTCAGCTGTCTCCATGGAGATCTGTATTTGCCTTGTGGGAGAGGTACAAAGGCCCGCTGAGTGTGTTAGTACAGTAAATATAGACCATAATACAATCTACTGGGTGAGATGCAACGGCCAGCTCACCCCAGGAGGGAGTGTCGCTATGGAAACCTGCAGCTAACACAGTCTTCCTCACATGTGCAGAGCAACTGGTGTTACATACTAAATGCCGATGGTAGTCCATGAAGTGTCTTAAATGTGCCATGCAGGATTTGTAATTCTTTACACCACTGGTTTTATCCAGCTTGAGGAGTCACACTAACATGATAACAGAAAGAAGATTTATTTATTTATTTATTTATTTATTTACTCACGTAGCTTTGATGAAAATCCGTTCTTCTGTCTCTGGTCTACTGTCTCCAGCCCAGCTCTAATGTCTGTCATCTCGTATAGGTTGTCGTTTATCAGTAAGAATAATAAGAATATCATAATGACAAAAATAACCCAATTTAAGGAATAGTTCAACATTTGTGACTCACTTTCAGACATGTACATGTAAGTGCCAAACTATTCCTTCAAAGAGAAAGAAAAACACACAAAACTCTTTTTCAATTTTTCAGTCTTGGCAACTGTAGACACCTTTTCCTACAAAACCCTTTTTTACCATTGCACAAAAAATCCCCAGCTTGCTGTTTTACTTTGACAAAACCCCGCTGCCAAAATAAAATAGTCTAAAACTGTGATCAAAATCAGGAAACCGAAACAGACAAATTTCAGTTGGCAACAAAACAAAGTATGATAAGTGACAAGTTAAAAACAGCAGTGGTGTGCTTTAATATCACTAATGTTACAGCTCCACGGATCGACAGCTGGACTCAGCAGCATCAGATCTTTTCTCTCTCCCTGTCTCTCTCACACTCTCTCATGCCTTTGGTTTCTTTTGGTATGAAGCATCAGAGATGAGCTCAGCGGTAAACATTCGCAGGCTGTGTGCCGTTTGCTGAAGGCATGTTGTATGATTTCAGGGGTTTGAAAGTCTGAGTTTTCCGAGTTAGCTCATGCTGAAGTGTAGAGCTGCCAACATGCTTGCTTGCTTTGTGTGTACAGGAATATTTAAATGACTCTCAAGCTAAATGTAAAGTGTATATAGTAATTAATTAAATCACGTTGCTACCAACTCAGTCACATTTTTCTCACTAGTCCATTCAGCAGGCACAGTTACCAGCAAACTGTGTATTTCTGGGTTACATTTTTTCCAAAGTGCCATGTTTTCACCATACTCAGTTTGGGCACAGTAAAAAAAGAAAAAAAAAAGTCTATTTCTGTCTCTCTTTTCATCCACTAGATGTTGCTGGCACAGCATTTGTCTCTTGGTACTTCCAATTTTTTGGTATCTTCTCGACTTTGAAGCAGCAAGGTTCTTTCTAAAAGGTTTTTTTTTTCTTCTCCATTTCAATGATTAAATCTCCCTCTGTAGCGTTCCGTCTCCCTGGCTCTTTGTTCCTCTCTTTGTCTGTCTGAATTGTAAACCACGGGGAAAGAGAATTTAGTCCATCTGTCCCCTCCAACGTGGCTCTAGCACCCTGCTGGGACAACATGGCACATGCCCAACACTCACTGTCCTCTGCCAAAAGGACAGGCATGCACATACTTGAAATGTTCTTCAGATACATCAGTGTCATGTGTGTACATACAGTATAGACACAAACCAGCCGTACGTCCATCAGCTCTGCATGTGCAGCTGCACAAAGCAAGCAGAGGTATTTTTGTTGGATGAATATATATTGAATCGTATTTGTTAGTTAGCTCTACATCGAATGTGGTCTGCAGATTGATGTCTGTGACATGGGTCAAGGTAAAGTCTCTTTCATATTTAGGTCTGAAAAGGACATTCACGCTGCCTGAATGAAAAAGACCTAACAAATAGACTGTATACACAGATGGATTCCTTGTCAGCATGTACACAGGACAGATCTATAATAAACAGAGATTTTTTTTTGTGCTCTTCTTCTTATATAACTTGTAATTCAACACAGACAGCTCAGATCCTCTCAGTTCTTCAAGTTCTCCTTCAAGTGCTTCAACTTAAACAGTAACTCCGATCTCACTTACGTACAAATCTTCATTTCCTTTGAAAATTTACAATATCTGTAGCGAACCAGATGATTTAGGCTCTGATTGTCTAGTGAGATCCTGAATAAGGTAACAACACTGGGATACTGTTCTCTGTTAATCAGCTGCTCTCTTTGGTCTGAAGTTAGCATGAAGCAAGCTTGAAGATGAGAGCAAGCAGCCACAGATTGAACTCTTCTTGTTTCTCTGCCTCTGCAGGCAGGACAAGGACTCCGGTAAGACAGCAGTGGAGCAGCTGTCATCAGAGTCCGGCTATCTGCAGGCAGTGGACAGTGAGGGTGTCCCTCTGTGTCTGTCCTGCCAGCAGCCCTGCCTCACCACTGGCGGGCCGTGGGACACTCGATTCTGCAGCCACAGGTAGAGTGAATACATACGTACAGCACAGGAGCTCCTTCAGCTGTGTGTGGTGTGTGTGGAGCAGACTTGTGTCAAGCAGGGTTGGTGAGGTGTCAGTCAAAGACAAGGATATTAAATTAACTTGCGAATAGTTTGTGTCTGTGATTGCTTAAACTTTCCAGCACTTCTGTGCCAAAGCCCACCCATCTGGCACCAAAATTTCAATTATACTCCAAGCGTCGAGAATTTTTGTGCAAAACAAACTCCAAAAATGCGACTGTATAATGTTGACGCTGCGTGTCTGGCTTTGCATTGCACAAAACATTCTCTCTTCTGACACCTGAAAGAGATTCTTTCTCTCGGATAAGACTGTAACTCTTACTTTTCCTGACCCCTTTTTGTTCAGTTTGTGATCACTGCATTTTAACTCCATTATGAATCTTTTAAATTGAAAAACGGAAAAATGTCTGTCTCTGCAATGTCTCGCCGTCCCTGAGCAGGATGCTTCTGCCTTTCCCGCCTTGCTCCCATGGTCACTCTGAATAAGGCCATCAACTAATTCGTCTAACGGAAAAAATGTTTCTGTGCATCCCTTTAGTCTCACCACCCATTTAAAGCAGAAATTTAATTTCCTCAAGTGGTTTTTAAGGGCCAATTTCAGGTCATTCAGTCAAGGTGAGATACTTCACTGCTGTCAAACTTCAACACAGCACTGCTCTCCACAGATGACATCTGCACTCCTTTCAGAAGAATTAGAATCACAGTAGAAAGATAACAACTTTCTCCAGTTTATAGATCCCAGTACAGATTTAATTATCGTTCTCCACCCAAAGGTGTCAGGAGGAGTTCCAGCTGCGCTCCAGCCAAAAGTACATGCGCTCTCGGGTGCTGGAGGTGGAGAAGGGCGTCTGTCAGCACTGTGGCCTCCATGCCCATGATCTTTTCCTGAAGGTCCGTGGCGCCCCGCCCTCTCAGCGCAAGGAGATACTGGAGAAGACTTGGCTCGCCCAGCTGTCTCTCAAACAGGTTGGAAGGCTGTGTCTTTCGTTCTTTGTTTCCGACAGGTATAAAAATATGTTTTCTGAGGTGATGGCGTTTGCAGCACGCAGTTATATTTTTCATAAGGTGCAGCAACAAGTAGGACTGAAAAACTGTAACTTTAGCCAAGTTTAACAAAGCAAAGTCAACTTTAAACTACCTGACTGCTAATTATTATTAACACCAATGGCGGGACAAACATGTAAATTGGTGGCCAGAAAAGTAGGCCAATGATCAGAAATTAAAAATGTCAGCATGTTAACATTTGCTCATCAGCACTAAACACAAAGTGCAGCTGAGGCTGATGGGAGATTGATACAGTACACACATCATCTTAACATCAGTCTCCTGATGGGAGCTAAACAACTGACTGGGAGAGACAGTTTTTGTTTGTGTGCAAAAATAAAAATCCCTCCCACACACACACACACACACACACACACACACACACACACACACCCACCCACACACAGCTACGCACACATGCGCACACATACACAGGTTGATCTGCACTCTAGGGGGCTCAGCTCCCAGTAAATGGATTGCTGGGCCCATTGATTTTTTTCACAGTGCCAGGCCTCGACCAGTAAGCCTGTTTGATTTGGTTGGCTGTTATGCTGCAAAGCCAGCACCCCACCCCCCTCACTTGCACGCGCACATACACACACACACACACACACACACACACACACACACACACTTGCCGTCCTTTCTTTTCCCAGTGCCGCTGGCAGCAGCATCAGCGCCGATCGATGCACCGAGCTTTAGAGGAAACAAACTCAGCCACATGATAAGATGCCGCAGCGGTGGAGGAGCCTCAAGATTATAGGCTCATTCTTTGGTTCATACCAGGGGTTCTGGTGTATGTGTGTTTGTGTGATTCCTGGTGTGTGTACATGTGTAGATGGGCCTTTATGTGTACCTTGGGGTCTTTTAGTGAGTGTGTGTATAACAGAGTTTAGGCATGTGAGTATTGGTATTTTGGTGTGTGTGGATTTTCTTTGCCTGTGAGCAGAATTGTGGTGTGTGTGTGCACAGTGTGTAGTTGTGGGGGTCTGATGTTGCAAGGTGCATGAATTTGGCACAAAAGCAGGTTGAATTGACTGGAGAGTGTCAATGTGTGTGTGTGTGTGTGTGTGTGTGTGCGAGTGAGAGACGTGAACTCTGCCCCCGTGAGCAGGCCTGTTCTTTAAATCTGCTGGGATCAATTCCAGCTGGCTGCCTTAATGTCGACAGAGTAGCACTCAAAGCAGGAAAATGGAGTTTTTGCCCTGAACTCTTCCCATCAGGCGTCTCTATCTCTGTTTCTAATCCTCTCATCATCTTTTGCTCTTCCACTTGCTCCATATTCTCCCTTCTAGTCTGCATTACTTTCTCTTTCTGTTTAGGATGAAATGTGTAGTTCAGATGTACATTAGAGAGAAACCTGCTTCTCTTCTCTCCTCTTCTGCCGAAGTTATTACTTGTTCAAACGTGAGCAACAAGAACAACGTCGGTCAGACTGACTGAATGGCCAAGATATGGACCATGTCGTAAGACAGGCCTGTTTGGTTCTTTTGCTGGGATTTATAAATGTATAAAATAGGTTCCCTCCGGACACCATCACTGCATCCCGGGCTTAACCCTGACTGTAGACTTTCTCCTGCTGCAGTCTGGTGAAAACCATTCATCTCCTTTTTTAAAAAAAAATAAATAAATAAATAAACTGAAGTTGAAAATTTTCAAACTTATTTATTAAACTAGACTAGAAACATGGCTTTAATAAGAAAGTGATGAATGGTGTGCATTGTTCCTAAAAGTCATTAACAGCTAAAACATGAGTATGGAGTGCAGGAGTGTGTATCCTACTGTAGCATGCTATTCCCTGTGGTTTGTTTAACCTCATTTCGGTGTCTTTGTTCGGCAGATTATGAACGTATTCGTTGATTAAGTTTCCTCACAGCTGCCCATTATGTAGGCCAACAACCTTTTGGTGGTTCATGTGGCTGTGCGTGAGGCATCTGATGGTGTTGGACAATAGAAAGTACATTTCTTACATTAATCACAGCATTTGAAACCTTTATCAGAGGCCATTCTTTCATCCTGCCATTTATGTGCTGTGCTGTCATGAGTTCTCCTTGAGACTTATTTGTTTTTATCTTCTTTTATTATGAAGCGCATTGCAGAAGTGCCCCTGCGGTGCCGAGATTTGTTTAATATGAATGATCTTGTGTGTGTTTGTGTGTGTGTGTGTGTGTCTTAGGAAAAACAACAATCTGGGTTATTTTAGCACTCTGAGAAAACTGAGCTTTGCTAAAGACATCACATCAGTTGAAAAAATTAACTGTAGCATAGATGGATGGTTTGGGAGCGCAACACAATCACAGCTTGTTTTTGGCAATTTAGAGCAGTATGAGAAAACTTCCAAGCGTAGTCAGCGTACTGAGACGCTCACCGCTGCTTCATTCTGTGTGTGCCTCCAGCTGAACGAGATGATCCGCGCTCCGGTCGAAGGGGATTTCTGGCAGGTCGACCACATCCGCCCGGTCTACAGCGGAGGAGGACAGTGCTCTCTGGACAACCTGCAGACGCTCTGCACCGTCTGCCACAAGGCCGTATGTGCACACTCCGCACCGCTGCACCCGTAACAACCTCAGCAACCAGCTTTTAGAGCCAAGGGGCTTAAGGGCCAAAAGCAATTTGTCTAACATTTAAGGTGCACAGTGGAGGGACCTCTGCTTTATCCCCATATAAAAAGAAAGCCTCATCACTCATGTTGAGGATCACAGGTGGTGGCAGTAATGCGATACATGGTCAAACACATTGATCAAAAGTCATACCATCCCTCACAAAGCTATCCACTGGCTGTAATAACATCACATGATGTGGCTGGATGACATATTGATATATAGCATTTGTTCCAATCGGCTATATATCTGTCTGAGGGAACATCTTCCTCCATGAGCGTCTTCAGTCAATATTTCATAATCACAGACAATTCACTTCTTAAAGACAGTGCTGATTTGAGAGCAGAGGTTTCAAAATCAAATAGAGCTTTCATTGTAACCCGAAATGTGCTTTACTTTCATGCCAGACAGCGTTTTTGTCAGAGTGGGTGTCAGTTTGGAAGGAACCGCTTCGTATTTTGACGTATCTAAACTGATGTGGAGAACTGCACGTTCTGATAAGGGGATCCTCTTCACTGTTTATGCCACCGCTCAGACACTTTAATCTAGAGATGCTCAATATATTGATCCCACTTTTCTCTTCAGCGCAGACTGCAGATTTAACTCTTACATCATGCTCCATTTTTCTCCACAGAGGACGGCTCGGCAAGCCAAAGAACGAAGCCAGACGAGGAAGAGCGCCACAGCCTCCAAAGTTGCGTCAGACATCAGCAGGTTCTTCATCAGGAAATGAAACGTAGGTTTAGCAAGGGTTGTATAGGTATAAAATGTTCCGAATCCTCGCTGCCGTTATTTCTTACAACGTGGATGAGGATGCATCATGATACGTTAAAGAGTCAAAACTGCCTTCACCCTGACAGATTCCTCCACCTCACTTTGCCACAACACCAGTGATGTCCTGTTGGCTTTCGCAGTGGACATTTACTTAAAAAACATGGACGACTGCGTCAAATGCAAATTCAGCCAACTCCCCTCTCGTCCCCGAACCGTCACCAGTGTGGTAGTTTTGATTTATGACGGCCTCCTTTTGCTCGAGGCTAAAATGGAGCAGCTTGTTTAGAGAGATGCTGCTATTTTAAGATTTTGCAAACTTGGTGAAAAGTAGCAGGTGAGAGATGAACTGGTGGGGCTTTGTGATTAGACGTCCACAGCAGAAAACAGCAAGTGTCCTCATTGGTGCCCTCAACAAGTGTCGCCTTGTAAAATTTTCCTATTTGGGGAGATATGGATGATTGCTCCCAACTGAAATTAAAAAAAACCCCAGTTTTCATCTTGTTTCATGTTGTCCTCCTCTGTTCCTCCGCTGCTTTAACCACGCTTTGGACTGTAAATACACCAAGACGTTGGCTGCTCTGACAAGCCAGCAAATCGTTTCATCGCCTCAAGTCAGGAACATTATTGTCCATGTCCACGCATCTACCTCCTCTTCAGCTGTGCTTGATGATCTGAGCGGGGCTAAAGTCAGTCAGCAGGGCTATGTTTAGAGAGACGGAGAGCAGAGTTACTATGGAAACAAGGCTTCAGGTTCAGCAATGTCGGGAATATTGAATCTCTTCTTGTGAGAGTTATACAATGAGCCAGACAGACATCAGAAACTCCAATCAATATCAGCAGGCTCCTGTGAAAATGAGGCCATCACATTCCTCCGCAGCACAATTTTGACGCTCAGGTTTGGCGGTTTGACGTCGCAGTTGTCGTCACATCATGAACTCGTCCGTCAGCTGCGTCAAACCCCAAACTCAGCAAATTCCACCGGAAAACTTTTTTTTTTTTTTTTTTTCCTGACAGCCTAACTTCCCTCAGCCTATCAGAGCGCTCGGTCGAAGCCACGGCTGCAAACTTTTCTCAGAGCGCATGTGGGTGCGCGCGTGGGTGTGTGTGTATTTCCCCTACGGCTGCTCCAGGTCTCCACTTAATAAGACCGTTGTTCCTCTCCTGTCCAAACCGACAAGCTTTGTGAGTAATGAACATCTCCCAGGCAGCCTTCCAACAACAGCAGGTTTCAGTGTCAGTCCCTGTCAGCAGCCAATGACTCTGATCTGCTGTTTTATTACACCCCATTGGTGTGTGTGTGTGAGCGGGGAAGTAGTGGGAAAAGTGTAGCAAAGTGTGTTCTGTGTGCGTAAAGCAAATACTGCGTGTATGTTTGGCACAGAAGTGTATATTGGAAGAGAGAGGAAGTGGTGTGTGTGTGTGTGTGTCAGACGGAGCCATAATGAGGCAGCGCCCAGATGAAGACGTCTCATGTTCTTCCCAGAGGGTCTGCTGGGTAAAGAGCAGCGCTGCAGCCGTGTGACACTGTTTGCGTTGGACAACCTATCAGCCCAGAGGAACCACATTACCTCTGCAGGTGATGACAGTAATAAAGATGGACTCCTGCGGACGGCCGCGGAGGTTTTGTGTTTGCTTTCTGTCTAACGCCCCTCCGCCACCACCACCACCAACTCTTTCTTTAAAACCAGCATCAGAGTCAAACTCACTTTTTCCATCAAGTGCAATCAACATCTCCGCAGGACATTTCAACAGGTTTCATAGCAACACGGCGCACTCTGAACGTCACATGGCCAAAATTAGCTGAGCAAATATCTAGCGGAAATAATGACATATAGTTAGAAGATCACAGTATACTGACAAAGAAAAGAAAAGAAAAAATGTGCCAAGCAAATAGAATTAAAAAGAACAAAAGAAGCCGTCCTTTCAAAAATACAACAAAAATCCCGTGGAGTCTGGTGCTATTCTAAAACCACACTTATTCAATTAGATTGTATTATTAGGTGGACTGTCGCACTGCTGCTTTTGATCTCATTATAAATATAAAGCAAACAGGACCATTCACAGAGCAAATACATTTCCATTGCAACCGCGTTTCTCAATGTAGGTCAAAGGACCCTCCAGGGGCCCCTCTCGGGACTCTTTTGGGGTCCGTAGCAAATTGAGAAATAGATTAATATCCCTAACTCAATTCCATAGGAATTTCTCTAATTACAGGCTTTACATTTTGTGCGAGGATGATTATTGTAAGCTTCATTTTCAATATGATCTCCCCACAGGATGGAGACAAAATGCTCCCTTATTCACGGTCTGTGACATGAACATTTTTTATTTATTTATTTTTTTTTTTTTTTTTTGAAAAGCGCTCCTCCGCCCAGGCAAAACTTGACAGCAAACTATACAAATCATTCATAATTCAATCATGATTTGCATTCAGACAGCAAGGCGTTATATTTGGCGCCATTCCACTGGTTATTCCATTTCAACCTCTCCTGCCCCCATAATCTACTTTGGCCTTTTCAGCTGAAGGAAGCGCTTCTACAAACCCAATCTTGTGTGACAGGTGTGATGGAGAAGGGCCAATAAAAGCCTGCACGGCGCACTGCGTGCAGCCGCCGGCTCTCCAATCCGTGGCTGAGCCCTGCTGTGGTTTGATTCCTGGCTGCCACACTCTCCACTGTGATCCCTCTGTGTCTGTGACCCTCCCTGCCCTTCAGCAAAGGAAAAGGAAATAGACGCGAGGGAGGTCCTACCCCGCTGCTCTCCTTCAGGAGTGCAAAAAAAACAGGAACGGCACTGTCTCTGTCTTGCCAAAGCACCTCTGGTTTTCTGTCACTGGGTGGAATTTGAACTGCAGCACCTCATTATAAAAAAGGAATGGACCTTCAGTCAGACCTCTGTGGCACTGTGTTACAACATCAAGAAAGCTTGTATTCTAAAAGGTTGCACTCGTATCGTCTAATTGAACTCTGGAGTCGGCGTTTAGGAAGCGATTCTTGGCTTTAAACAGCCACAGCCGATGAGAGGCTTTTGTCTTTATTGTCATATTATCTCTTGGGATGAAGATGAGATGATTAATCATTTCCTGCTGCAGCCTCGCGCTCGCAGAAGGCTGGCACCGCTCGACAGAGCACGACGCCCTGGGCGGAGGAAAACAGTATTATGGCCCAGGTAATTGGTGGAGGACCATCACTCATAAGCGATCTAATTAATCTCATTAAAACATCCTCTCTGGTTCCACAGAGATGTTTCCAGAGGACCGCCGCAACAGAAGGAGTTTTCCAAAATGGGCTTATCCATCCTGATGAGTGTCATACACGCAAATGATTTTCCAAGAGAAACCGCAGCTGAAGGGAGTTAAAAAAAACAAAAAACATCAATACAACAGTTCCATGTAAACCGTGGCTGGCCGTTTCCTAATGTCATTCTGCGTAGTAGGGGATGTGCGGTGGTGAAAGGATGCTTTCTCATTGCTCAGCTGGAGGTGGCTTTTGTCAAGTCCAAATTCTATTTATTCAAGATGGCTCCCTGGTTGCCTCCCAAGATGCATGGCATGCTGCGGATTAAGACCAAAAACGCAATCAATTCACCCAGCAGGAGATCAGGGGAAATAACAGATAAGGTTCTTAGCATAATTCATACAGTCCCCAATCTGGCTAGGATTAATGTATGTCTTCACTGCAGCTCGCTCTCATTTGTATGTTGGAACTGGTGTGGGGCTAAATTGGCGCTTCATGTGGCCCATTACAATCAGGCTTTGTTTGGAAAGGCCCCTGTGAGGACTGGATGTGACCACATCACCTACCTCATGCAATTTAGGAGTGATGTAATCTCATGTATGTTTTGTTATCGTTAAGATTTTCAGCAGGCTGTGTCAGTATATTAATTTGCATGTAAACAACCAAAATAAATCAATTAAAAAAATGTCCATAAACAAAGTCTCCTGAAATGTATGATGTGTTCAGATGATCGAGGCTAGAAATGGAAAGCTGAACAAAGTGCCTTCCAACAAGTTCCCTTTTCATGAGCCTTAAAAGACATCTTTTCATCTCCCATTTCATTTTGCCACCATTGATCAGCCATCTTTCACAGATTGCTTCCAGACATCTATTCAGCCGCTCTGTCGCTGCTCAGCATGCCTGCA
Organism: Scatophagus argus; assembly: GCF_020382885.2. Classification (NCBI taxonomy): domain Eukaryota; kingdom Metazoa; phylum Chordata; class Actinopteri; family Scatophagidae; genus Scatophagus; species Scatophagus argus. Next base: position 7,427,065 of record NC_058516.1, read on the forward strand.
TTTCATAGGTCTTAATGGCAAGGTCTGGCTTTTGTGCCTAGATTAAAACCTGAATCGCAATCACTTAAGTCTCCCATAGATTCACAGGAAACAGCCTATTGACTTCAGTGGAGACTGAACCAACAGCTCGGAAAGTTTCACAGTGCATGGTGATGCAAAACTGGGCACATTTTCAAATTTGAGGGGCAAAATAGGACTTCTCTTGCCTCATCCTGTGAAATTAGGATTTTATTTTATTTTATTTTTTTTTTTTTTTTTTACTTTCGGCGTGCGAGCCAGAAAAAGGTCATGTCAGTCGTGTGACAAGAGTGACAGGTCTGGGGCATCATTACTGAGACTTGGAAGGTCTGTGTAAGCACCTTTGGTCACCTCAGGAGAATAGATCCCCACTGCACTGCTGCCGGCCTAATGAGCACAGACAGCCCTGCGTCTAATGAGAAGAGGGCGATTGCGACTGTCTTCCATCAGCCCTCTGCTCCATCGGTACAACATCCCATAATGCCTTGAACACGCAGCATGAGCACCCGAACAGCGGAGGATATCTTGTCACACATCAGTGTAGGGGCTACAGAGTCGGCGAAAGCATCTGTCAAAATGTCCCCGTCGCAGGTCTGGAGCTGAAAACAGTGTGACTGGGTTCTTTCAGCTCGACTTGATACGTATCCACGCTCCTGCGCAGTCAATAAGCTCATAAATCGAGGCACTTTTCAGTCATTGCGATAAAATATCAACTGCCCGTCCTCTTTGTGGCTGCTTCTTTCCAGCTGGCGAGACATGTTTGGACTGCATCTGCTCAAGGAGTCTTTTTTTAGTTCCCCGTCAAATCTTTTGTGAATTTCCTGGCATCTCAAACTCTTGAGAATCTTCACCCTCCTGATAACTTACTTTTTTGGTTGTGTTCTCAGCTTCTTTGCATTTCAGATTTGCACGTGTGTGTGTGTGATGCTTTATGGATGCCAGAAGGGAGCCTCAGCTCTTTTCACCGGGCGCCCCTCCAGCAGCTGAAAAACAGCTCACCTTCTTGCACATGTTGCTAAGGTTCATGAGTCTAAAAAAGAGCTACAGATTTTGCAGATTTTATAGCATGTTTCACTGGAAATCAACAGCAAAATTGTGTCCACAGCGGAAGGTTAGGTTTTCTCAAACCCGTGTGAACGGCTTTCAGTGGATTGTGGTGGACAGATTGGCTTTGGACTCAGCAAACAATTGATTCGCCTTTGATGATGATCCAGATCTGGGATTTCTGCCATTAGATGATTATCACCTTGTAGTCGTAATTATAAAACTAACAAAAAGAAAAAAAAAAGAGAGAGAGAGCGAGAGATGTGATTCCAAAAGTTTTGGACAGATTTGCAAAGGCCAAGAAATAAGTTTAACTCGCGTCTGAAGTGTTAGGAGCGATTTCTTGGGGTGTAAGTTGGAGAGTTGTTCAGCGTTGGCGGAAGTTTTCGAGTGCCTCCTAGTTACCAAATTAACCCAATCAAGTTGGGAAGGAAGGAAACACCTTTTCTTAGCAGCAAACACAATTATCCACATTCTGCAAAGTTATACTGGCATTTAAATGTATATTTTCAGCCAAGCCTGTTCAAAGCTGTGATGTAAGTGATCGTGAGGCCTCCCTTCCTTCATGTAGTATCATTAGCAAAGAGCTAAGCTTAATACACTGAAGAGCAGTTAGTATAATTATTGTGACCACAAAGGATGTGCCACTTGCCTCCTTTGTTTATGATATTATGAATGTATTGTGGCAAACAGTGCTGAAAAACACAAAGGTCATCTGCAGATTCCTTTGAAAATGATTCCACTGCTTGCTGCTAAATACAAATGCAAGTGAATTAAAATGTGTCGGCAAGCAAAATGCAGCCAATCTGTCATCAACCTTTCATCATGTATGCAAATCTGACTTCAAACTGATGCAGAACCAATTATACCTGTGTCACAAATGTCCATTGAAATTTATTGATAAGTACTTTCACAATTGGCTCTTTGAGTGGGTTGCATTTGGACACTCAACCGTGGACATCTTCACACCCACATCACTTTTTTTTTGTATATTCAGTCATGCCAGTTTCTCAATTACTGTGTGAGTGGGCTGGTGCAAAAAAAAAAAAAAGGAAAGGTGGGGGGGAGTTGGCTATAGCAACATTCACCATCAGCCCACACAGAATTATTCTATGTGATGATATAAATCTTATTTAATTATGTGATAGCGGGCAGGTTTGCCAGCCGTGATGAAAGGAGCGATGTGTTCAGGTGTACCTGGAGAAGCGAGTTGGACCATTTAACACACAGCAGAAGCATCGGCGTTAATCCTGAGAGTGTAAAAACTGAGTCAACGCAGTGCAAGTGTTTATATAAGTCCACCTCATCAGATAATTCAACTTTTTTTAGGCAGTTTTGAACACTTGGTGTCCTAGATTCATATCAGGTTTGTATTAGCGAGCAACAGCAAACAGAAAATCAGGTTTTCAGCGTGTGACAGCAGCTGGGAGGTGGATGTTATGATCCATTTTGTCACCTGACAAGTGAAAGTCTCATCGTGATTTATGTTCAGTGCCGATACATAACACATGAATCCTATTCAGACAGGGCAAACATTACAGCATTCACTGTCACCAGTGCGGACGGCATTTTAAGCGTGGTGAAATTGCATCAGTGTGGTCTGTGTTGGACGTGGGCTTTCTACAGGACAAAAGAGAGCACCAGCTGATCTCACAAGAGCTTTTAATGCTAAGCTACAGACCTGGCTTTAGCTTCATATTTAGCATATGAGAGTGGTATTACTCTTCACATCTCACTCTCAGCGAAAAGGTGGCTAAGCGTAGCTCCTAGAATGTTGAAACTATTCCTTTAACCATCACTGATTTAGAACCGCAGTCCTTCACTGACCTTGACCACACTGTAGTTGCTGTGTGCAGATATTGCAGGAAGCACAAACTGGCTCTGGGGCTGACACTGTCATTGAATAGGAATAGAAAAATAAGTTTAACTCCTGCACGCTTTGTTAACTCTGCACATCTGGCCAGTCACTGTGGGAAGTGATTTTTAGACTGCAGCTTTTGAAAAAGATGGCATTTCTGTCCGTCAGTCTTTACAATACAATATGTTTTTGTTTGCAAGAGAGAGGTTAAACCATGTCATTTTCTTGTTTAATTAGCGCTGCTCACATGACCTGCCCATTGTACAAAAAAAAAAGCTATTATTATTATTATTATTATAATTCATTTCGCTACATGCCATGCAGCATCATGGTTGTGGCTCCTGAATAGATTAACTCAGTTCAGATGAAATTTTAATAATGTCTGTGGGGAACTTTGCTTGCTTTCGCTACAGAGAAAAAGAGGCAAACAGAGAGTAATGAAGATGATACAACTGGTAAATACACCAATCAAACCTAGGACCAGAGCAAATAAATAAAGATATGGCATCTTAACATATATAAAGGTTTACAGTGAGTGTATTGTAGAAACATAAATATGTCCAAAAAGGTAAATATGCTGTTCATATCAACGAGAAGATGATTTAAAAGAAGATAAAAGAGCATGAACACACACTGGAGGAATTACCCAGCAGCAGGTGCATGTCATCTTCAAGATATTTCTCTCTCTCTCTCTCTCTCTCTCTCTCTCTCTCTCTCTCTCTCTCTCTCACACACACACACACACACACACACACACAGAGGATTAGCTTTGTTACACAAATGCACACACAAAAGCATAAACTGCTGCCTGACACGCACACACACATACGCACCTCTGCTGTTGAGGACACTGACAGAAAATTACAGATGTTTCAGCAGCAAAACAATCTTTTTGGCGTCATTTTCTCAGCATCGGTGCTGGAATACTTGACATCACATTAAGGCAGCGAAGGCGGACGAAAGAGACTTTAAGTACGGACACAAATACAAACCCTTTTCATATTCAGAGGGTTACACCTGCTGTGCCAGACAAGCACAGCAGGCATAAAAAATATATCGTTTTAAGTGCTTGTCATTATTGTGTAATACATTTTATGAAACTGCAGTAGTTACAGAGGCGTGATATCATTACCATAACTCAAAACTGAAAACGGAGTCACTATTTTCATCTGGGCTGCTTCACCTTAAAATATCAATAAACCCTTGGCAGCACCCCCACTGCTTCACCCTGCCGCTGCAAACACAGAAAACCAGATTTCTATGCTCTGTCGACCCAAATCCAGCTTTGGAAAGCCTCAACTCCTACCTTTACAATTCAGCTTTCTCCATAAACCAACTCATCCTCCTCCTCATACTCCCACTCGGCCACATAATCCATAACGTTTTGTTTCGCTGCTATGCCGATGACACCCGGCTGT